>NC_083459.1:3577812-3905000 GCF_023558535.2 Drosophila nasuta | reverse complement strand
AAAGAAATGTAACAAAAAAAATGTACACAAGGAAAAAAATAATAATAGAAGCGACGCCGTGGCAAAAGAAAAGATAGCAAAAGACCAGAGAAGGATGTTGAAGGGAAAGCTATACAAAGAAAGTCAAAGACACGACACAATCGGCCATAACGATTAGAGCAAAGCTCTGCAAAAAACTTTTATATCATGTCAAAGAGTCAGAGACGACATCAAGGTGGAACCTACTGAAATTGGGAATTATTAAAAAATAAATGTATTGAAATAGCACCCAAAATAAGTATTAAAATTGAAAGTAAGATCAAAACTGAAAATATGTAATAATAGCAGATGAAATTTATATAAAATTATGACACGTAATTTTGTCTCAATTTTTACAATTCCTAAAACGTATTAGATATAACAATTTATAGTCGTAAAAAACTTTAAAATGCAATATCTTTCTAAAATCTTAAAGTTTGTGTTTTTTTTATCGACTTTTCTCTCTCAATTTACTTTTTTTTTTAAATATATAAATTTTTCATAGTTAGTAATGAATTATGCTGCCTTTTTCTCAGTATCATCGCTTGTTATTCAAGTAATCATTACTTGAACTCTTAGTCATAAAAATATTACTTTTTTAATTATTATAAATATATTCTATATTCTTATTGTTAATCCTTACTCGAAATGTTTTAAATATTTAAATAATTCGTAGTTTCCATTTTATTTCACATCCTCTCTTTCTACACCGGCTGTCGTTATATCATTTTGCTACTCGTTACTTTTGTTCATTTATTGAATAAATAGTTAAGAAATACAATATAATAATTTTCTGTTATATTATCTGTTTTATATTTTTCTTTATACTTATTAATATTTTGCCATATACTCATTATTATGGCAAATAATAAATCCTAGTTTCTAAAGAATTTCTGCAACGTCTCTCGTCGTATCATTTCACTACTCGTTACTTTTACTAGTCAATGTTGCTGACTCGCTATTTTTACTCGTTGTTTGGCTCTAAGCTGCAGTTTCCCCTCTCGTTTTTTTTTATCACTTTGTAAGCGCCTCAGCTTATGCTACAGAGGCTTTAACATCTACGCGAAATCCCTCTCTATATGCGCAAGTATTATGCATTTCTATCAATTCCCATATAGGGGCTTTGACTTTTTCGTAAACCAATAAGCTCTATCGAAGCGTATTTAAGCTCCCAACGAAAGTAGCCAAATAAAACGCAGACAAGAATTTGCTTGTATACACACAAGTATAAATATACATAAGTACGAAGACTTTGTATGTGTGTGTGTGTCTGTGTGTGTGTGTATGCACAAGAAAAATCATGAAAAATTTCCCAAGTAGTCGAAGTACAACAACAACAACAAAACCAACAACATCAACTGAAGCAGCAGCAACAACAACAACTGCAAGCACAGTGGCACAAGAATAATGTGCACAAGTTGGTAGTGGGGCGAGGGTAGATGGGGAGGGGGGAGTGCTGAGTGTGGGTGGACAACTTCGGGGGCAACGAGGCGGCCAGTAAGTAAACAGAGCAAAAGAGTGAACGAGGCAGCCAGGCAAAGCGAAAGATGTTAAGTGGCAAGACGAAGGAGACGAACACGAGCAAAGGACAAGCTAGAGTTGAAGTGGAAGCCGAAGAACTACCAAGCACAAGGATCTTGGATACAGCACACAGTGGTACGATATCACAGTTAAGGAAGCCATATAGTTGCAACCACAAATAAATAGTATAAGAAATATGACTAATTCCCTGACGGACTCTATTGACATTGAAAAAACATAAACTGAAACTATTTAAACAAGTAAGAAAGCTACAGTCGAGTGTACTCGACTGTGAGATACCCGCTACCCATTTGGAATAAAAGAAATATATTTTGCGGTATTTTCTCAAAATATACCGAAAATACTGCAAAAATACTAAAAATATACCGAATGGTATATTTGGTATATCGACATAGTACCGCATTCAAAATATACCATAGACGGCACAATATACCAGATTGTCAGCCAAAGCAACTCAGACCCCTAGTAAGTAGGCGCTTTTGCCCATACAAAAGTATTTCTTTAATAACTTCAACAATTTTTATCTGATTGCAACCAAATTTTCAGGAATCATAACTACTATAGTTATTATTGTATATACCAAAATCTAGCTTTAAAATTACGCTTGTTATTCGATTTTTTTGATTTGCAGGGGCGGAAGTGGGCGTGGCAAAAATTTGAAACAAACTTGATCTGCGTGCAAACATAACAAATGCTGTCGAAAAAAAATTATAGCTCTATCTCTTATAGTCTCTGAGATCTAGGTGTTCATACGGACGGACGGACAGACACACAGACGGACAGACGGACATGGCTATATCGTCTCGGCTGTTGACGCTGATCAAGAATATATATACTTTATAGGGTCGGATATGCCTCCTTCTACCTGTTACATAAATTTCCTGCCGGCACAAAGTTATAATACCCTTCTACCCTATGGGTAGCGGGTATAAAAATAAATAAAAGTTTTTCTCATAGTTCTGGATTAACACTATATTTAGAGCTAAAATAATTTTTATTTTTTTCTGTTTTACAATAAAATATATAAATTCGTTCATTCTATGCTTACGATTTCGCTCATTTTGGAACTTACCTTAAAACAGAAAAATAATTCCAAAATCATTCTTAGATCTAATTAATGTTTTAAATTTAAGTTCAAGAACCATAAGATTCATCTTTGCTTAAAATAAAAATATGTTTTAGTAAAAAGAAAATACATATATATAAATAAATTTCATATTCGTTAGAAAATTGTTGCAAATAATACAATCTTTTGTAAAATAGGTTCATTAAATTTAAAATTTTTAAAAGGGATTACCAAAACTTATAACAAACAAGCTTAGTAAGCGTGCAACTAAAAATACATTTATTGTATGTTATAACTCTTCTTGGCTGCTTTTGACTATTAGAGGTAAATCACGATTTTTCAAAAAACTTTAAAGTGTTTCTTATAGTCTGAAATAATTATACTTTTTACATGTTCGATGTTGATAGCATCAAAAAAAGTGATCAAGAATTTTAATAGAACAGAATAGATATGGTATTTTTCTATACATCAAATTCAAATAAAGTTATCGATGTAATAACAAAAATGACACATAGTCAAAAAAGAACTTCAATAAGTGTTTAACATTGGTTAACATTTTTAAAATTCACAAATTCTTATTATTAATGTAAAACTTAAATAAAATATTACGACAATTTTTTTTTAAAGCTTCAATGATATTAAAATGTATGCTGTACTCAAGGGAACATTTTCATGGCAGAACCATAAGCTTAGGTGCCACTGTGCGACGAAGCATTCTCAATTCAGACGCCAAAAGAGGCGAAAAGAAAAAACGAAACGAAACGAAACGAAAATGGCAAAGGAAATGAACCAAGAAAAATTACAATTCTCGACTTTTTCTCGTTCTTCTTTTTTTGTGTGTTGTTGGGGCTTCGACGTTGACTGCGACGTTGACTGCGACGTCGACTGCGACGTCGACTGGGGTTGGAATTGAGTTTTGGTGCGCGACGACGCCATTTTGTATGCAGGTGATTTGGCAAGCAACGCAGCTGTGTGCGTGAGTGAGTACGATTGCGATTGTGTGTGTCTCTGTGTGTGTGTGTGTGTGTGTGTGTGTAATTTTTATCTGCCAACTTTTATCATTTTTTATTTTTATACACATTTCGTTTGCCAGCAGCGGCAATCTCATAAAGCGCGTCAAGGTAAACTGCACAGGGAAGTCCACACACACACACTCCCCCACACCCACACACACGCACACACACTGACAGATGCGTGTGTATGTTGAAAGAAAAATTGCGTTCAACTTTGAATGAGTTTTCACACACGCACACACACACACACACACAAAGCAGCAGCCAAAGACGCGGCATATAACAAAACGAGTCTCCCAAGGCTGTCGCCCCTCTAGCTTCACTTCTCTCTTCCCCCCACCACAGCAGTGGCAACCACAAGCGGCAACTCTACCCCGGCAACAACAAACAAAGCAAACAGCAACAAAAACTGCTATTGTCATCGTTGTAACAACAAACGCTTGAAGGTGATATATAAATTCGAGTATTCTCATATATGTATCGCTATCCAAGTGTGTGTGTGTGTGTGTGTGTGAGTGCGAGTGTGTATGTGTGGGTGTGTGGGTGTGCTAATTTATAACAGTTCTTAGAGCTTATAGCTGTAATTACCAGATATGTGTTTCACGATATAGATCGTAAATCTCGCTTACCTCCAAATCCTCTGCCCCCCATTCAAATGTATCAAATATTTGCAAGCACCTAAATTGAAGTTCCAACAAAAATAACGCATAATCAATTAAAGGAATAATATTTTCAAATGGGGGGAAATTAGCGCAAAAGTATCAACAACATAAAAATAGCAACAAAGAGATCAAAGATTTGTGAAAAAATAAATTTTTGGAAACTATTTGGTGCTACTTTTTAAACTCAATGTTAAGAGAAAATGCGATCTGGAATTAGTATTATATTTTGTTTTATATAATATATTTATATTATAATAATTCATTCAACATGTAATTATTTAATATATTACATTTTAAAAATTGTGAAAAAATAAATATTAGGAAACTATTTGGTGCTACTTTTTAAACTCAATGTTAAGAGAAAATGCGATCTGGCTCAAATCATAAAATTAATATACAATATTGTTTTATATGATATATTACTATAATAATAATTCATTCAACTTATAATTATTTAATAGTATATTACATTTTAAGAAGTTGTAAACATCTTGAGCTATTACTAATAAAATAACATATGTACTGTTAAACTATTTGATGCTCTGAATATTCGAAATTAAATCATGAACAGTATTTAAATTAATTTTATAATTAAGATAGGATAGCACAACTTATACATAGAAATAAAAAAGTGCTAAAATCAAGAATAAATCATTGAATGAAGATTTTATGATATCAATATTAAACCAAGAAGGTTTATTCTTTGCAATCTTTTCGATCTACAATAAAATATACTTGAAGCTGTTTTTTATACCCCATAGGGTATAAGGGTAATATAACTTTGTGCCGACAGGAAATGTATGTAACAGGTAGAAGGAGGCATCTCCGACCTTATAAAGTATATATATTCTTGATCAGCATCAATAGCCGAGACGATCTAGCCATGTCCGTCTGTCCGTCTGTGTGTCTGTCCGTCTGTGTGTCTGTCCGTCTGTCCGTATGAACACCTAGATCTCAGAGACTATAAGAGATAGATCTATAATTTTTTTTTCGACAGCATTTGTTATGTTTGCACGCAGATCAAGTTTGTTTCAAATTCTTGCCACGCCCACTTCCGCCCCCGCAAATCAAAAAATCGAATAGCAAGCTTTATTTTAAAACTAGAGTTGCATAATAATTGCAAATATATACAATAATTACAGTAGTAGTTATGATTCCTGAAAATTTGGTTACGATCAGATAAAAATTGTGGAAGTTATTAAAGGAATACTTTTGTTTGGCAAAAACGCCTACTTACTAGGGGTCTTAGTTGCTTTGGCCGGAAATCTGGCACATTGTGCCGTGTATGGTATATTTTGAATGGTGTACTATATACCATTTGGTATATTTTTAGTATTTTTGCAGTATATTCGGTATATTTTTAAAATGATACCGCATTATTTTGCTTTTATTAAAAATGGGTAGCGGGTATCTCACAGTCGAGCACACTCGACTGTAGCTTTCTTACTTGTTATTCTAGATATTCCTTATTTAAAATGGTTTAAGCCCAAGAATCTTATTTCCAGATTGTTTCTTAAAATCGAAAAAAATTCGAAGTCAAGATTTGCAATCTACTTTTCAATCTAGGTTTTTCTCTCTTTGTGCACATTTAAAGCAATCATTCAATATATTAAATTCCACTTCTATAAAAAACCTCAACCTTAAGTCGGTCTGCGTTTTAAGCATAACCTTTGACATTATGAAGTCATTTTTCTGCACATTATGCTTAACGCAAATATTATTGTAAGTACTATGATTTTGATCGAAAATGTTGTCACAATATTTTTGTGTGACTAGCAGCAATTGCCTTCTCGGGTTCCTTGGCCTTGTATAAATTTGCGTCGAACGACGTTTGTGACTTTAATGCCCCAAAGACAATACGATACAATACAATACAATACAGGATGGCAGGCAGACAGGGCAGTAAAGAAGCTAAGAACCTTTGACATATCGCTACCCTCGACCTTTGAAAGCAATAGGACCTGTAACTGGTTTTATCCTTAGCTTTCTCCTTTTGCCTTTCCTTACAGCAGCTCCTTCGAAGCACACACAGAAAGAAAGAGAGAGAAGGGAAAAAGCACTTCGGTGTTGCGTTTGGACTGTCAGCCCAAGGCAGTAGAAGGTGTATTTGTAGAGAGTGAAAGAGAGAGACAGCTACAGAAGAGGGAAGGAGAGTGGGCCTATCAAGTGGCAGCAGGACATGCTGAAAGCAGTCAAAGAACATTTTAGCTGCGTTGCCAATAGCCATGCTTGGACCCAACTCCGACCCGCACAAGCCCCTATTCCTTTCCGTTCTGAAGTTCCTTTTGCCTTTCCATCGCTCTGCTTCACTCATTTTTTTAACTTGGCTAGAAATTGTCATTGAGCTTTTGGTTCAGGTAGCTGCCACAGCAACACGCAGCAACAGCAGCAGCAGCAGCAGCCATGCTCCCCATCAAACATCTTCAAAGACTTTTACTTCATTGGGGCGCAAGTAGTACAACAATGACAACAGCAACAACAACAACAACAGCTTAGCCTGGCAGCCATTTTGACTGACTGTCTTGACTCGTGCTCTACTCGTCTCCTGCTGCTGTCTGTCCGTCCGTCCGTCCGTCCGTCTGTCCTTCTGTCTGTCTGTTTATGCCTGAATCACTTTTGTAACTTTCGCAGAGGGAAAACTCATTCCGAAATCATTTTTGGAAAATCGCCTGCGGCTGTGTTTTGTTAAAAACTGAAAAACGGGAATACAACAAAAAATGTTACCCCCCCTCTCCACAAGCCACAAACTGCGTTGTTACAGCATGGCAACTGGGCCAAAGCAATGGTGAAGGGGGGAGGGGAGAGGTGGAGGCGCAAAAGGATGTGGGCGGTGCTGGAGACAACGTGGTTGGCAGCAGCTTCCTTTTTCGACTTGTTTAACTTTTACTCAAGTGGATTTTTGGTTGTGCTACAAGAAACTCAAGAAACTCAAAAAAACACGCCAACGCAATTGTCGCATTCGCAATGCTCTTTCAATTGCAGTAAAAAGTCAGTTGTTAGCCAGTTGGCAGTGCCAGAAGTGTAGCAAGTTGGCAGCACTAGCGATCTAAACGGTAACCTTTTTCGTAAAAAAGTTTTCCTTAGTGCAACTAAATTCGTTACAGTGTTAATATTGCAACAGATTGGCAGCGCCATTTAGTTAACCAAATTAAATAAATAATACCATTTACACCTTCAAATAAATGTGGAACTATTATTAAATTCGATTTTCAACTTGACTTTCGACTACTAAAATCTGTTGCATATTTTTATTAAACATACACTTTAAACTATTCGCAGCACAACATTTCGTACAGATTGGCAGCTCCTTTTGGGTAAATAAAAAACTGTCGCTTAACTTTGATAAGAGCTGCAGTCAAATATACCGAAACGTATGAGAAAAGTGCTATCTTTTGAGTAGATTGACAGCTGCTAACTGCAGTGCAAACAAGTTGGCAGCGCTGTTCAATATTTGCCAAGTATTTGAGTCACATATTTGAGTGCAGAGTAGCACTAAGAATAACATGAAAAAACATAGAAAATTTTCAACATTTTGCCACGGTATCCCATCTCTCCCTCTCTTCCTCTCTTATGTGAAAGAAAGTTTTGACTGCCGTTTCACTTTATATACATATATACTTTTTTTTTGCCCCTCGTCGAAGAACTGACTTGGTAAAATTTGCATGAATATAATGATGAAACCGATGATGTTCATAAAGTTGCGAAGCCAGTGAAACATGTTCATGAATTTGGTTAAAACAATCCTCCGAAAAAAAACGAGACAGAGCAGAAGGGAGATGGAAATCGAGAGCTAATCGAAAACGATACAGATGCATTTCGAGGCCACATATGGCCAAATTCATGGCTGAAAGCAATTGGGAATGAAATCAAAGTAATGTGATATATGGACGATTGTCTCTGTAATTAGATGATCCCCAAATCAGCCGCTAATTTTTCCGCAATTTGCTTAGTAATGCAATCTAAATACAAACAAAATAGTCCGAGGGTCGAGGGTTGTTGGAAAACCCTCACCTCACCTCATGGGGTGGAGGAGGAGGAGGAGGAGGGGGTGGGTTCGGGTTCGGGTTCGGTGAGATCGACGGGCCGTGAAATACACACTCGAAACTCGGAATGGCATATGTACACATATATGCCCCGGAGTGTTGCACATGTCCCTGTGCGGCAAAACAAACACGAGGCCATGTCAAAGCCAACCAAGCGATGTCAGCGGCGGCGCATCTCTTTCTCTCTTTCTCTCACTCTCGTTTCCTCTTCCTCTGCCTCTCTGTGATCCCAGCGGGAATTCCAAGCCCGAAAATCACAGCATGTACCCCACTAGGAATGAGGGGGAAGGGAATGGAAGGAAAGCGCAAAGTCGAAGGGATGCAACTATCGACGATGTCGTTGTCGTTGTCGTTGTCGTGTTTTTGGTGTTTTGCCAGCGAAACTGCGGCTTTAGATTTGGCATTTTGCTATTGGGGTTGAGCCTTGAACCTCATCCTCGTCCTCGTCCTCGTCCTCATCCTCATCCTCGTTCTCGTTCCCTTCCCGGATGACTGACTGGCTTCCTTGCTTAGCGAGAGAATGGCCCACATGCCGTGCCGTTGAGTTCTTGTCTTTAATTTCAGCGCATTTGGCTTTTGTAACGTGATTATCAGACGATTTGATTTGGCGCTAAATGCAATTGCCAAAACGCCAAAGTCAACCACACAGCCACAGCATCGCAGCATTTGAGTGCAGACTTGAAAGACGCAAGGGCCAAAGGGCATGGCAAAAGGGGGAGAAGAAGCTGCGAGAACAGACAGATGGACGGACAAGTGCCAAAGGGGTCGGAAATATGACCGAAGGTGATGATGTTGCTTCAGTCAATATTTTGACGTATTTTGATGCGTCGTCCCCTCAAGGCAAGCTGCGAAAATCGAGAACTCAACTAACATATACATACATAATTAAAATATGCTGAAAAAGAAAAATATTTGCTAGATGTTTATAATTTATGTTCGAATTTTGTCGAGCTGCAGTTTTTTTAACAAATATTTGCTACAAACTTTGCTTAGAAATGAATACGAATAAATTATGGGAATTGCGGACTAGAAATAATATTTAAATAAAGTTGCACAAAACAAATTCTTTGTAAAGCAAAATGTATGAAAATTGAAATAAGATAGAAATAATGTGTGCGAATTCTTTACTAGCATCCAAATTTAAATAAAACTGTGTAATGGAAAATGTAAGATTTTCTTCATGCAATTTTCCTTTGTATATAATTTGTATATGAACTCTTTATACCCCGATCTAAGTTGCTTTGGCTGACAATCTGTTATATTTTACACTCTAATTTAAAATATACCAAATTCATATACTTTAAGATAACTAAAAACTATACCAAAGAATATATTTGGTACATTGATAAAACATTCAACATAGTATACCAGAATGTTGAATACTATATCAATATACAAAATATAGCCTTTGGTATATTTGTAATGTTTTTATGGTATATTAGTTTGGTATATTTTAAAATGAATACCGTACAGTTTTGCTTTCATTAAACATAAGTAACGGGTAAATCAAAGTCGAGCTTGTTTATTTCTCGTTCTTTGTATACAATTTGTATATTTATCTGTTGGCATAGTCGAGATTGCAAATGAAGTGCAAAAGAATTGCATTGCAAATATGAAAATAAAATAAAAACTGCATTTTATCTGAGATATTTGAAGCAACAATTTAGTTGCTTGCAACTTTGTGCTGTAATTTTAAACAGTTTCTTTTCTTTCTTGCACTCAAAATAAACAAGCAAGCAAAAGAGAAACACATGTCGATAGAGCAATTTGAGTGTTGCAAGTTTCCAACAGCCTGTTGCCAATAGGATGACACACTTCTCCCCTTCCCCGTCCTCACTCTCTCGCTCACACCCCTTTGGATGCCCCCCTTCGGCGACACCATTAACACAGCTGCTGAGCCAACATGCGACAAGCACTTCAGAAGCAAGTCCAGGCTCAGGGTCCTTATGCCATCCTCTCTGGTGTGCTCTGCTGTTCTGCTGTTCTGCTGTTCTGCTGTTGTGTTCCCACTCCAAACACGGGCGAGCGAATCTGCAAATAAACGCACAGTGAGCACAGTGCGAAATGCAGATGTGAATGGCTGGGTGAGGGGAGGAGAGAGGGAAGAGGGCACAAGAGCGACACAAAAGGGGGAAGTTTGCGAATTGCGAATACGAATGCGAATGCGTCAAGACCTTCGGGTCACTTGTTTAGTGGCTGCTGCCGTCGCTGCTGCTGTTGCTGCAGCCAAACAAGTGGGCTCGACGGGGTTTATGTGCCAAGCGATAGAGACAGCAGCAAAAGAGCGAGAAAGAGAGAGAGAGAGAGTCTGTGAAAGGCGGACACATGTTGCAATCTGTTTGGTAGCAATTGTGGCGAGTGGATCAGCCTAGACACGGTCAAACAACCAAACACACACACACACCCGTACACACATTATGATGTTGTTTGTGGCGCGGCTCAATCAAAAACTCATCATTGCCATTGTTGGCGCTGAAAGGCAATTTGATTGATCTTTTCAGCACAAGACACGGCCCGAAAAGAGCCCGACAAGACTGACTGAAGACCCCGTGTCGCGCCATTGATCGAGAGCGCCGCATGGGGGCGAACCACAGCAACTACAACGGCAACAGCAACTACAACTGCAGCAACAACAGCAACAACATCCTCATCGTCATCGTCATCATCGTCGGGGCAAACTAATAATGTAGCTCATTCGTTGTTTCCATCTTTCATACGCTTTGCGTAACGATTTTCATAACAGATGCTAACTGCTCTTCAGCGATGTCTGACTTGGCCGCAGACTCAGACTCAGCCTTAGCCTCAGCCTTAGACTGAGCCGCAGGTCTTTTGGGTTCGGCTCCCGGGGGAGTTGTAACAACAGTTGCAGTAGCCACAACAACAACAACAACGACAACAGTGAGCACCTTAATGCCACACAGGTCATCTATATGTATCTATGTATCTGTAGTCGGCAGTCGTATCTGTATCTGCAGCTCTCAATCTTCAACGCCAGCGAAGCGCACATAAATATGTAAAGACGACAGCAGATAGAGAGACAGAGAGGGAGAGAGAGGCAAAAAATGCAAATCACTGAAGCTCAAAAGCCCAACGAGACACCAAAAAAGCGAGCCAACTGAATGGGGGGGAATATGGGCAGGGAAAGGAAAGAGAAAGGGGAAGGGAGGTGGCATACAACTCGATTGGGATTGGGCTGCTGCTGCTGTTGCTGTTGCTATTGCTGGCGCGACGCTTTGCCGGGTGGTTGGCAGCAAAGTCAAGCCAGGCAAAAGTATTACAATAATTATGATAATCTATGCCATAAAAAAAGGCGAAGCCTCTCCTCCTCCTCCTCCTCCTCCCGCTCTTCTCCTGAACTGAACTGAACTGAACTGAACTGAAACTCAAATCGACACCAAGAACAACAACAGCTGAAAGCCAAAAGCCCATTTGTGGCTCGCCCACACTGCATAACAGAACTTGTGAGTCAAATCAGGATGAGCAAGGAAACAACCAAATGGAATGGGAGCGAGTGGAGACAGAGAGATGTGCGATAGGAATTACCATACTTTAAGCTACCGCAAGGCAAACATAAACGTGCAACCACAAACCATAGCCAGAGAAAGAGAGAGAGAGAGAGAGAGAGAGAGTTGCCAACTCTGGGATACATATTTCGATTTTATGCTAAATACTTACACCAGCAAAATACTTACATATAACATAGCACACAGCGCACAGAACAGAACAAAACGAAAATGAAAATGAAATCGAGAACAAAACACAACAGAACAGAATACTTTAGAACAAACAAGCAAAGAGTCTACGCAGCAATTGATTTGACTTCATAAATGCCCTTTAATATGTGCTTTACAGGGTATGCTACAGAAAATTCACTTTTTGTTTCTTGAATTGCGCTGTGAATACAACGAGAGTTTCACAAAGAAGAAAAAGTTTATGTCGAAGTAGCTAAGCAGCATGAGGAATATATGTCAAATGCATAATACATTATAAATTGTATTTCATTTGGTTAAAATTGTTGCTAAAAAACAAAAGAACAGATCGGATTTTAAAACACGCTCGTTATGAATAGTTTAACTAAAATCCTTTTCTGCTCAAAAAAGTCAGAAAGTTAAAATCAAGTGTCAAGTCGAGAAGTGTGATGTGAGATACCCGCAACAGTGCGATATTAATTATAAAATAATGTACTGCGAAAATACTAAAATATACCAAAGGTTATATTTGGTATATTAGTATAGTACCACATTTAATATATACCAGATTGTAAATTAACGTTTTTTCCCATACAAAAGTATTTCTTACCTCCGAACATTTTCTATTGATCGCTACCAAATTTTCAGGAATCATAAAAACGACAGATCGTATTAAATGCACTAAAAATCTTGTATTAAAATTACGCTTGCTATTCGATTTTTATAGATTTGCGGATGCGTAAAAAAATGGAAACAAATGTTCATGAACAAATGAACAGACAGGCAGATGGACAGACGGACATGGCTATATCGTCTCGGCTGTTGACGCTGATCAAGAATATATGATATATATTTTATAGGTTTAGAGATGCCTCCTACTGTCTGTCACAAAGTTAGTAAAATTTAAAGAAAGAGAACTCTGTTATTGGAAGCTTCAAGTAAAAAAACCATATATACCAATAAAAATGAATTCATCAAATGAAAATTATATTGATGTTGGCAAACATTTTTAAAGTCATTGACTAGTTTAAATATTTATAGTATGATTTTTAAGTGTCTTAGAAATTTGATAAGAAAATTTTATATTTCACATATGCAATTTTATATACGAAATATAAAGTTTTCATATTAAAATTCTTAGACGCTTAAATATCTTGAATTCCTTTAATTTCATTAGAAAAAGATTGTCATTTTTGTTATGTATTTCCGATGCACAATTTATATTTAAATCTGTTCATTAGATATTTGACTTTAAGTGGGACAACAAAGGTAGTCTTAAAAATGTTTCTATAAAAGCATAGTAATGTTGTATGCTAGCTGAAAAACTTACAAAATTTGTATGGAATTATGTAATTTCCATTAGTTTTTACACATGATATAATGGTTTTACTTTTATGTTATTCCTAAATTCGAGGTATCTTATTATAGTTATTTATTTAGCTAATCGCCTAAGGAAAGTAAGATATCTTTGGCAACTACATTTTACATGAATCGATTACAAAATGATTACTTTCAGTTCACTCTGTATGCCAAATATTTGAAATTTTTTAAAGGACGCACCTGAAAAACTCTCAAGTGCAGCGACAACGTAAAAGCAGATTTAAGCTCATTAAAGCCAAGATATAATTCGAGTTAAGAGGGAAATGCATGACAACGAAAGCGTAAGCCTAATTATTGTATAATGCAGCAGTTTAAAACTTGGACGAGCTTAAGTTCCGAAGGAGTCGAAACGCATTCAGAAAGTAAATGAAGGAGCCAAAGAGCATCCTTGTCCTCGTCCTCGTCCTTGTCGCAGTTGCTGTTGTCGTTGTTGTTGTCGTTGCTGTTACTTTTACTGCTGCTGACTGACGACTATTGACTGCACGTTGACCGTGGAACGTGGCACCTCCCTTTCGGCCCCTTCCCCTCCCGCTCTCCATCATTTCCTCTCACTTTCCATCTCAGTGTAGCCATCTCTCTACCTCCCCGCTCTCTCTTTCTCTGTCGCTCTGTCGTTATGTCGGATCTGTAGTTTCAGCTGCAGTTTTTGGACATTGTGTGCTTGATTTTTATCTGTGTACGTGGCGTGGCATGGCGTGGCCATTCCGTAACGTCCAGTACGACCAGTAGGCAACCTGCCTGCCTCTTTGCTCCCCTATTTGTAATCTGCCCCACAACACAACACAAGCAGCCAAAAGGGAGCAGTAGCAACCACGACCCTGGCCCGGTGCTGATGCTGATGCTGATGCCGATGCTGGTGCCTGCTACGCTCCACTGATCCAACTGGCCACATCGACATATCGACAACAACATTGTCCCCAGAGTGCGAATCCGAATGTGAATGTGCCACACTGAGTGGCACAGCCAGTTTTCAGTGCGATGACGCCTACATATCCTTGTGGCCTGCCAATGTTGTTGTCAATGCTGCTGCTGCTGCCAATGTTGTTGCTGTTGCTGCTGCTGCTGATGCTGTTGTTGTCGACAGCCCATCAAAATCAGGCAACTGCGCTGCCAATGTCGACGATGAGGCTGCTGCTCCCTCAACGCTCGTATTTCGTTTACAATTTGACCCTTGAAAGGCACACACAGACAACAACAACAACAACAACAACAACAGCAACTACAATAACAACCTGCTCACCGACCCCGACACACACACCCACACACATTGGGCGAGGGCTGTTCAAAAAGTTGAAGCCTTGCAATATTTTATGAATTTGTCTATTTTTCAATTATATGACTTTGATTTCCAAGATTCAAGAATAATATCAGAAACCTTATATTTATATGAATATTTTTAGATATATTGAATATAATTATTTGCCATAAATATTTTTTTCTCATTATTCATCATTTTTATTAAATTGCATTTGAGACTATTGTAAAGACAAAGGTAAATAAATTTTATTGCTAACTATGCAATGTTCTTACTAACAAAATAATAGAATTGTGCATCATTATTTTATAGCACTCACCAAATATTTGATTGTTAATAGGTGCTGCCTTTTCTTATTAATTTTGAGAATAATTCAAATAAAATATGGCATGCCTTTTTGATGGAGAAACAATTAAACTTTTTATAACCCGCCACCCATGGGTATTATATCTTTGTGCCTCCAGGAAATGTATACATATATGTATGTATATGTATATGTTATGTATGTAAAAGGCAGATAATGATATCATATATATGTACATATTCTTGACTATGTAAGTTATTTAAGAAATTCTTTCGTATGTGCACAAATGCCTAATTACTAAGGGTCTGAGTAGCTTTGTCTGTACTAAATGTACTACTATATCAATATACTAATTATAGTATTTGGTATATTTGATTATTTATGAGGTATACTAATTTGGTATATTTTAAAAATAATACCACACTATCACAGTCGAGCACACCTGTATATAACTTTCTTACTTGTTCGAATTCGTGGCGTATTTTGTAATCCCATGCACTTCTTATTAGTTTTTCAATCTAACTAGCACTTATTGAATTGTGTATTGAAGATTATTCGCTTTTGCATTCTATAAACCTATAAATTCTCTATATTTCTTGAATTTGGGTAATACAAAATGAAATTATTTATTACTCTATTCGAATCAATAATTGAATAAAACATAAAGGAATAAAATAATTTTAAAATAAACATCTCGATATAAATGAAAAAATAATATATTTTCAATATAGATACATAAATGCAATTCCCCAAAAATTCTTATTCGAATTCATAAAGTTGAACTTAAGAGTTACAGTATTTGAAACAAAGTTATTACCAACATTTTATAACAAGTTAGTTTTGAATAAAAAACTAAACAAAATACAAAATCAAAAATAAAGAACGAAAGTATAAAAAGAAATAAAAATAAGGTAAATAAAGAAAGAAATAAATAAGTTTGTAGTAATAAAAAAAGAAATACAAGTACTTAATAAACAAATGTAAATGACAAACTGTTGTTACACAACTCGCATACAATGCCTGGCACTTGGCAATCGTGAGAGCGTGGGCGGGGCAGTGCGATGCGGTGCGGTGTGGTGTGGTGGGGGCAGGAGCGAGGATGAGGTTGAGGTTGAGGAGGGGTGAATGGCAAGTGTGAGTCGGACGACAGGTTGTTTCTGTATGGGTTTTGGCAGCAAAGCCATAGCTATCCAATGGCTCCAGCTCCAGCTCCAGCCCCAGCTCTCAATACGAACGAACGACTCTGGCTTCATCTACGACTCTAGCTATAGCTATAGCTATAGCTGTAGCTGGCTATATAGCCATGGCTGTGATGCCATGCCATGCCATGCCAATGTCGAGCCATGCGATGCCGTGTTGTGCCGTGCGGTGCCGTGGGTAGTTTTGATAAAACGTTTCAATGGCTGAGCACATAACAGTTGACTGGCTGCCATGGCCGTGTCTCTCACTCATTGTGTGTGTGTGTCTGTATGTGAGTTTGTACTGCTGTGTGTGTGTGTGACAAAGACCATAAACTCCAAAAAAGCTCGACATACAACCAGGACAAACGTTATTCCTGCTGTTGCTGGCCCCGCTCTTAGCCTGGCTTGCTGTTGTTGCTGCTGCTGCTGTTGACGATGCGACGCTGACTGGCATTTTGAGGGTGGCAGCGGTGATAAAAAGTTGTGCTTGTTGTAATAACAACAGCTCTCGATGCTCTGGCAACGCCAGCAATAACAACAACAGCATCGAGCAGCAGCAATGCCAACTCCCAGGCCGCATATACAAACATGCTCAAGTTTTCTGTGTGTGTTGATGGTGTGTGTGTGTGTGCGTGGGGGGCGGGGGCGTGGCATTGATAGGGCAAAAAGGGAATTGAAGAGCTGCAAGAGGAGCCCGGCTCAATGAGGCTATTTGGAACACAACGATTTCGCGTCGTTGTCGTCGTTGTTGCTGATGTTGATGACGATGACGATGATGATTACACGTTGACGATGAGAAGAGGACTACGTATATGTGTGTGTGTGTAGTTGTAGTTGTGCTACAGATATTCATCGAAAGCAAAATGACAGCCTAGAGACACATTCAAACAGCAACAGCTCTAGAGCCAAAGATAAGAAATGAATGACAGGCAAAGCAGAAGCAGAAGCAAAAGCAAAAAAAGCAGCTCAAGCTAAAGAGGAAAACCAAATGGGAAGAGGCAAACGAGAAGCAGTTGAAGGTGAAGAAGAAAAGTCGCCTGCAGAAAACCAGGAGCCACAAATTGGAGATGGAAATGGAGACAGAAAAACGTTGATGTTGCTGCTGTTGTTGCTGTTGCTGTTGCTGTTGTTGCTGCTGCTGTGGCAACCACTTCTTTGCACGTGGAGGTGGCATATCAGTCAGTGTCAGTGTGAATGCGAAATTGCTTTGCTTTTACGATGGCTCCTCGAATGTACCCATTGTTGTTCCCCCCCTCCGCTCCTCTCAATTTCCACTCGTTGCTGTTGCTGTTGTCATCAGCAAAGGTACATAAAAATAATGGCTAATGGATATTATGTACCCGGGAACATAACGTTCTCTAAGGTAACCAAAATTCAACTGCCCCCATCTTCTTCTTGTTCTTCCTCGCACAAAGTCATATAACTAAATCACACACACACAGTCGTATAATTCAAGAGCCCATTGGGGGCGTGTGATGATAAAAATCTCGCCGAAAAATACGTATATATCGTGTGTGTGTATGTTGTCAAATAGTTACAACAACCGAGCATAAAGAACTCATCACACACAACTAATAAAATATAATAAAAACAAAAGAGACAGCAAGAGAGACAATCGCCTTGAGTTCCATTTTCAAATTTGATGGGCAAAATCGCAAAATGCCTGCGAGCATTTATGAATAATAATCAAATTTTGTAGTTTCTTTTTCGGTTGCAAAAAAAAAAAGAAGGAAATTTTGCTGCCTATTCTAGACAATTGCTTGACTACAACAAATATATATTTATATGCAACAAATAAGTCAAATATATAGTATGTTAAGTTTATGGCATGTCTTCACCACAACAACAAGTAAAAAAGCTACATATAATAAAAGCAATAATATTATAAAAGCAAAACAGTGCGGTATTTATTTTAAAATATACCAAAATTAATATACCCCAAATATACTAAATGATATATTTGGTATATTGATACTACATTTCAAATATATCATAGAGTAAAAAATAATCCGATTTTCAGCCAAAGCTTTTAAGACGAACTTTAATGAAAGCAAAACAGTGCGGTATTAAATTTAAAATATACCAAAATACTAAAAATATACTTAATGATATATTTGGTATATTGATAGTACATTGAGACTTATGTATATTAAGTAGGCGTTTTTTTCAATACAAAAGAATTTCTTAAATTCAATTTCAATTTTTATCTGATTACAAACAAATTTTCAGGAATCATAAATACTGTAGTTATCATTGTAACTACCCAATATCATTAGCTTTACAGTTACAGTTGTTATTCGAGTGGGCGTGGATAAAAATTGAAACAAACTTGATCTGCGTATCTGCGTGCAAACATAACATGTGCAAGTAATTGTGTGAAATACAAGGTAAATAACAGATAACAGATAAAAATTGTTTTTAAGCTGCTGCAAACAATAATTTCTGACTGAAATTCTGTATACTTTTCCAATATTTGTCACACGAAAAATTCGAATATCTAAACCAAATTGAAATCTTGTAATAATATTTTAATGCGCCTTTTAGTTGTCTATAAATTCACAATTCCTGAGTACTAAGTAATTTTCTAACAAATTTCATAGTTGTTACACTGAAATTTTTTAATTTACATATTTAAATCAAATTGAAATTATTTTTAATTTTCCAATCAATTTCATAGTTGACACACATTTAATATCTAATTTGTGTACTTAAATCAAATTAAAGTTAAGTGTAATTTTCGAATTGATACACTACAAATTTATCAATCCAATTAAGTTTGAAATGTAACATAATTTTTTTAATTATAAATATAAATTTATTTAACATTATTTATAATTGTTCTATTGAGCCTCATAGCTGTCACACTATTAATTTTAAATTTCCAAATCGAAATCAAATGAGTTTCGCAGTTGTCGCTTTGTTGTATAGCTTTTGAGCCAATTTCGAAGAATTCAAACAATTCAATATTAAGGATATATGTATAGTGAGAGCAGATTCACAAATTTGTATTGTAAAGGGACAAAAATGCAAGAAATCATGCTTATGTAAGATTCGTGCAGATAAATCGAATTCCATGTGTGTGTTTATATAGTATGGAGGGAGCTATGGATTATGTATGTGGGTGTGTGTCTGTGTGTGTGTGTAGCTTAAAAGCCAACATCAGAAAATCCCACAGCAACAACAACAACAGCAACAGCAACAAGAACGGATAGAATGCCTGCACAACAAATACGTGCAATGTCCTTTGAGTCACGTACGAGAAAAAGAATTCAAATAACGATAAGGCAACCAAAGCAGCAGCAACAACAACAACAACAGCAATTTCTTACTGTTTTACCAGTTACGGGAAAAATGTCGGCCGGATATAAACAAAATATAGTTGCCTCTGCGACCTCCACAATCCCCTGTATTACATCTGTATATGTGCTGAGTGTGTCTGTGTGTGTGTGTGCTTGGGCGTTGCATGTCAAGAGTGTGTGGCACCCAAAGAGAATTGGCCGTATTGGTGGTTGCCACGCTTTGGCGACCATAACTCCAATCCCAATCCCAATCCCAGTCCCAGCAGCCCTCTCTCCACCTCTCCTTCCCCCCTCTCTATCTCTCAGTCATGCAGGCCCTGCGAGGCAATGAGCCTATCTGTCTATCTTTATATCTGGCATACACACGCACACTCACACACACACACACACAGACCCAACTGAGTCTATATATCAACTCTCCATCTATGGCTCACAGCTTGAGTCGTTAGCACAATGGGCCGAAATCGACGTTCAACTGATCAAAGTTATTGTTAGAAGGATACCAAAAACGGTAGTGAGTAAAGAGTATCGAGTAAAAAGTAACGAGTAACGAGTAAAAAGTATCGAGTAAAAAGTAACGAGTAAAAAGTAACGAGTAAAGAGTAACGAGTAAAGAGTAATTCGTAACGAGTAAAGAGCAAAGACAAAAAGTAATCAAAAGAAATTTAAAAAAAAAATGTAAAAATATTTTAGTTAAAAATATCTAATCAAAAACATTTAAATCAAAAATAACAAAAAAAAAGAGCTACGTGTCCACTCGTTAACTAAAGAGTGTAAGTCCCAAAAAAAAAACTGCTTTATATTTAAAAGATAAAGTGATGGAGTTATGACATAATAAAAACAAAATTAGAAAATTGCATTGGATTATTTCGTTATTGATTTGATCTTTGATCAATCAAGAAAATAGTTAACAGTCGCTGATAGTCGTTAAAGTAAAAAACAAAACAAAAAAAATACTACATCTTTAATTATATAAAAAAGGATTGAGCAACAAAGAGAATAACTATTAATCGCTGGGATTATTAACAAGTAACGAGTAAGAAACAACAAGGAATAAAGAGGAATTTAAAAAGCTTTAAATAATTATATAATTAGCTAAGTAAAGATAATTTGAAAGTTCAAATGATAGGTGGGCAACTGGCGAGTAACGAGTAATGGGTAACGAGTGATGGGTAACGAGAAAAAACTAAAATGCTAAACATAGTGTAATAAAGAAGAATGCGTGTAGTTTTTCGCTTTGGCTGAGTGACCACTGTGGCAGGCATTTGGCAGTGGCAAAGCAAGCTCGATAAGGCGCCCATCGACAAAGACGACACCCAAACTCGTTTGTTACGCTCGTCGGCGAGTTGGGAGCCAAGTTCCCAAGCGTTTGGTTCTGGCTCTCTGTGAACTGTGTGTGTGTGTTTGTTGGAGGGAAGGAGGGAGGGGAATGAGACGACAACGCCTTACACAGCAGCAGCAGCAACAGCAGCAGAAGCAGCAAAAATATTTATGCTGCTATTTGTAATCCTGAGATCTACTGAGAGCGGATGCCGAGATGGTGATGGGGGACGAAGGGGACGAGAATATTGTTACCTTTGGCCGGCTCAGTTGGAGTAATAACTTTATGCTAAAGTCGGCAACTGAAATCAGGCTCAAACAAGCATAAAACTTTGCCAAACGCCAATGATGATGTTGTATGAGTGTGTGTAAGAGTGTGTGTGTGTGTGTGTGTGTGTATGTGTGTGTGTGTGTGTGTGTGTGTGGCAACCCTCGAGACAGACCAAACGAATAGCCAGTGAGGCAGCCAAGGCAACGACGACGTTTCATGTCTGGCTCTGTCTGTAGTTATATCAGCGCCGTCATCATCGATATAAACTCTCGACTGACTGACAGACTGAATGACTGACAGACTGAATGACTGACTGACTGACTGACTGACGGACTGACTGGGTAACTGACAGTCGGAGCGGAGGCGATGGCTGGTTAGATAGTCGTTTTGCCCATTGCCATTCCCAGGCTGTGCTCTCGGCCTGGACTCATTCATCCATTCATTCATGCCAGCCAGCTAGCGAGTCAGTCAGTCAGTCACCCAGCAAACCGATACACCGCAGTAATCGGTGTTTCACAGAGAGGGGGGTGGAGGAGGTAGAGGGTGTGTGTGTGTGTGTGGCATTTGTGTGACTTACTCGCACAACACTCGACAGCAGCAAAATCGAAGGCGAAACGCTGTTCGAAATGGAAGTTGAGCAGAGCGATTGGGTTGGGCAGACTGAAGCTCACCATGCGTATACGTAATCTGGTATTAGATTACTGATCCATGTCAAATCTTTGGCTTAGTTCCTCCCCCTCCCCATCCCCCCTCCCACTCGCACTGCCAACGAAATGTGCTGCGCGCTCCATTCGCATTCGCGTTGTTTTGATTGATACGAGAGACGGACTCAATTCAAAGTCGCTGCCAGTTGCCAACTTGGTGTCGACAGACACCGCACACCACACACCGCACATTGCCCAACCTCCCCTCCCTCCTGTCTCTCTTTATGCTATCAGCTGCTGCAGAGTTCCATCCTGTTCCTTACGCACTGCTGATTTTATGCGCATCGCTTCCACATCACAAGGCAAGCGGCGTCCAAGTTTCAAGCGCCCAACACACATAACGCCAACTTTACTCCCCCCCAAAAGGAGGGGGAAAAAGAGTAGTTCAATGCATTACTTATAAAATTAAGCAGTGGCAAATGTAGAAAACAGAAAGAACTGAAAGAAGCGACTGAAAAGGTGAATTATTAGGCAGAAACTGCTGCAGTTGATTGAACTTTTTGTGGAGCGTTCGTCAAAGCGCTGGACATTGGGAGTAAGCAGGTGAGCTGAGTCTACGATTTAATGTAGTGGCCAACAAGAAAAGGGGCGAAAACAAAAAGCAATCTCTCACTTGATGATATTACACTTAAATGCACCAAAGTGCCATGCAAATTGTGCTCGACAGCAAAGCGCAATCAAAGATTACGCAGCTCCTTCTATGGCTCTGATAATCGATCCGATTGTTCACAGCAAATGTGCTGGAAGCACTCGCAATACTTAAGCCGATTGTGAACTATCGATAAGACAGCGAGAAACATTTATGGAAATACGGCAAACAAATATACAACGTGTTCGTCGATTAGCGACTGCTAAAGAATTATTTTAACTATGTTTAGAGATGGGAGATAGTGTATTTCACTATCATTAGAGATGAGACAAAGCACAGAAAGTTCAAGTATTTATTGCCTTTAATGCAATCCAATATTAATATCAAATACATACTACATTTAATACGTGAAATAGCAGAAAGCTTTAAAGTTGATTTAAGTTCACACAATATAACCTATAAATGAAAGTTTGCTCTAGAATTTATTTCTTCTATTATTAAGCCATTTAAGTGTATGAACCAACAAAACAAGTCTAAATTAGGAAAGTAGATAAATAATAATACTTTCTTAATAACTTGTACCATTAAATAAAAATTTTTGTTAAATCGATAGTTCTAGCGATAGTACGAACGATAGTAATAGCCATAAGAGAAAAGAGCCAAGGCTCATGCAAAATTATGCCAAATATCAATAACTTGGCATTCAATTCCTATCAACATTTGTCTACCTCGAAATACATTAAAAGTCGTTAAAAATGTTCAGAGAGCAGTTACCTTTAGCTGAATACTAACTATAAATAACATTGTTATTAAATCTCTATGCTTTTCATCTAATCTATTTTATGGTCTAAAAATACAGGAAACTTTATTTTATCCTTTTAACTACAAACTCAATTACTTATTATTGCTTTCTTATTTATCAGTCTGACAACTAAGCTACCCGCTTTCAATGCTCTGCCAGGGTATCGCAGCTTCACATAGCAGGCTCAATAATTGCTATGCAAGGATATTTCCACATGGTTGAAATAACCAATAGATACGTGGGGAACTGACGCTGCTCCTTCAGCTTCTTTTGGATCCTGTTGCCACTGTTGATGCTGCTGCTGATGCTGATGCTGATGGTGATGCTGCTCCACTTGGCTTGGCCCCCATTTGAAGGACAGCAGCAGCCTGGCAGCCTGGCAGCATCATTAATAATGCACAGTTTACCTTAAGAGGATTTTCAACGCCTCCCCAAGATAATAAGTAAGGACACAAAAGCGCACCACGCCCCCGTGTCCCACTCGCAACAAAGGGGGGGAAGGATGACGAAGGGAAGGCAAGGAAAGGGAGGGGAAGGGAAGGAGGAGCCGCAATCCCCCCACGCAAAAGTGAAGCAAATATGAGAATATATGTGGGAATATGATGTGTTGTTGGCGTTCCTCATGTTGTTGTTGTTCTTGTTGTTGTTGTTCCTTCTGTGGTTGTTGCTGTTGTTGTTGTTGTTGTTATTGTTGTATCGGTGAGTCCGCAGCACGCCCTAATTTTTGGGCTTATTATTAACCAGCTCGCTTGGTCTCTTTTGGTCCTTCGGGTTTCAGCCTTGTTCTGCTTTTGTTGTTTTGTATTTTGTTATCTGCTCTGTTGTGTCGTCTCCCCTCCGTTAGCTAGGCCAGGCCAGTCGAGGCGGGGGGGTTGCGGTGGGCGTGGCGCCAGTTAACGGCAACAACATCTGTGAAGATGCTGCCGCTGCTGTTGCTGCTGCTGCCAACAACAAACGCCGAAACGCCAGCATAATTATAATAATCATTTCATAATCATATTTTATTTGAGTTGTATGGCCCGCCCGCTGCTTTCCTCACCCTCCGTCCCCTTGCCACCCCTTCGACACCCGCCCCTGGCTTGTCGCAGCAGGTTTCCTCGCCCGCTTTTTTTCTGCTCGCTGTTTGCTTTTGCTGGTTTTTTTTTTTTTCGAAACAGTTGCCAAAAACACACACAAAAAGGAGTAGGAGTGGAGAGGAGTGGAGAGGAGGAGAAGTTGTTGCCCTCAAGAGGGTGACAGAGGAGGAAGAGAGCGACAGATGTGTTTCTCATTCGATTTTTAATATGCGGCCAATCTAACTGTAATTGGTTTGTTATTGTCTCCCGGCGTTGCAAGTTCTGAAGCGATGCGATGCGATGCCTGCCAGGCAGCAAACCTCAGGAGACTTTTTGCTATGCAGCAAAGGGCAATGTTGGAGAGGAGGGGGAAGGGGGAAGGGAAGCAACCCCGACTCTGTGCACCCGCTGTGGTAAATATCTATCGTTTATTGTTATTGCTCTTGTTCGCTCTATTGTTTTCATTGTTCGTTCTGTGTCCTGCCTTCTGCCTCATGACGACCTGTCCTTCGTCTTCCCCTCCTGTCGCTTGTTGCCGGTTAAATTTATGAAAAATGTTGTTCACACTTTCCTCTTGGTTTCCAGGGGGGGGCTTCCCGGGGCCAGCCCTCAAGGGTTTCAAGGGACTCTCGCTTGCTGTTGCAAGTTGCAAGTTGCAAGTTGCAAGTTGGTGTACCAAATGGGTTACATGCTTGCACATGTTGTACTTCACCTGTGCTTGTGCTTGTTGTGTCGAGCACGCCAAAAACTAACACAAACTACGACAACTTTTGCCAACAACAGCACCAGGAGAAAAGGAACAAGAGAGGCAGGGAGAAGCAGCATCAGCTGGGAGAATAGTCAACCGATTTTTAATAGGATCTAAGCTTGAATGGAGATGCTGTGATTTCGAGTTAAGCTGCTCAAACTGATGATCGAATTTCGAAATTTCGTGTTAACAGTGCTGCCAAATGAGTCCAAGGGAAAGACGAAGTGACCAGCAGTGTGACCAGCCACACAAAAAAAAGATTAACATTTAATGCACTATAAGAAAGTATTTTCAATTTCAGTTGAGTTTTCAACACTCATTAAGCTTAGTTGCATAACTTTATGAATGCGAAATGAAAGCACATTAAACTTAGAAGCTTAACTACATTAGCAAACAGTGCTGCCAATTAATGAGGGAGCAGTGTGACCAGCGCAAGTGTGGAGAACTTATGTAACATGAGACACAACGGGCATCAAGTATTGACAATAAAAAGATGATTTTTTTTTACAATAATCAAAATCAAAAATCAAAAAATTAAAAAGAATTTTAATTTAATGAAAGGTAGAAATTAGTATTTTCCATTTTTGTTAAAATAAATTTCAAAACAAAATTAAAATTATTTAATATTCAAAATTAGAAATAGAAAATTCAACATGTTACAAATATTGACAATTAAAAAGAAGAATAGGAATTTTAATTTATTGAAATGTAAAAAATTTGTATTTTCTATTTTTGTTACATTAATGTTAAATTTAAGAAATTCGAAATAGCAAAAATCAAAAAAAATAAAGGGAATTTAAATATGTTAAAATGTAGAAATTAGTATCTATTATTTTTGTAAAAATACATTTAAAAATAACAAATATTATTTTATATTAAAAAATTGGAAATAGAAAATTCCAAATTGAAATTGTGAAATTATTTAACATGTTACAAAGCTGGCATTAAATATTGACAATAAAAAAGATGATTAAAAATTTTAATTTATTGAAATGTAGAAATTAATATATTCTATTTTTGTTAAAATAAATTTCAAAACAACTAATATTATTCTATATAAAAAATTGGAAACAGAAAATTTCAAAATTGAATGACTAACATTTATATTTATAATTATTCAATAAATTGATATATTTACATATATTTCAAGTGAAATTGTATTAAAAATATCAAAAGTCAAAAATGTCGTTAATTAAAAATTTTAACGTTTGCGTTAGAAACTGATAAATAACTTTTCTAATACTTTATTTTGATTGAAAATAAAATCTCTGCAAAGTCTCCAAGAATATTCCATTCAATTTGATTTAAATTATTTTAATTTTTATTTAATTTTTTTTCTTGGGACAGTGTCAGCATATTGACTTGCGATACACATAATTGCCCCAAAGCATGGGCTGCAAAGCGTGAAAATAATTACAAATTAAGTTGATGAAATTCTCAGCTTAAATTGTGATCTAATCAAAAGGGAATTGGGAATGGGAGCGAAGTGTATGTGGGAAAGTTGTTGTTGTTGTTGTTGTTGTTGTTACTGTTGTTGCTGGCAAACGTCTCAGTCACATTTTGTGGCAAGGACAAAACTTATAAAGCGTAACGAATGAATGTGGCATGCCCCAACGCATGCGACAGAAAGGGTCAAAAGCGACTCAAAGGGAGAGGGAGAGGGAGAAGAGGAAGAGTTCTTTAGCGGTTTTTGTGGGTGTGCGCTTTTCACTCATCACGCTTCGTCCGTCTCTCTCTCTTTCCGTCCGCCTTTCCGCCTGCTCACTCGTCTGCACTTAAGCCTCGTCTCGGGACGCATCTGATATATCAGATTTGTTTGGCCTCCGCTATCGCCTCTGCTCGTTACTATCGCTATCGTTATCGTCGCCATCCGTCTGTCTGTCTGTCTGTCTGTCTGTCTGTGCCCAGGGTCTCTTCAATCTAAACGATTGATGGCAGCAGCCTGTCAGAATCGCCAAACAGCAACACACACACGCACAACACGACCCTCGCATCTTTACATCTCTCAAACTCCAACTCCTGCTCTGGTTCCTGCGATGGTTTTGGTGAGGAAATGATAAATTGCGCATTTGGGAGTTTTAAAGGTCAATTTAGGGGTTAGTCTGTGCGCCTGTCGTGGTTACAAACTCACTGACAGCGTGAGCACGACTCGCTGCAAACAAACTGCCACAGAGTGAGAGAGAGAGAGAGAGAGGGTTTGATAGTAGGTAGCAAGGTTGGGTAAAATGGGCACAGGCGGCCACTTGCACAGCCCATAAACAGCGACACTTCAAAGTTAACTCGCACAATAAAAAAAAAAAAACAAAAATGGGAATACACGTATTCACATTCACATTTACATCCACAATTCACATTGACATTCACATTTATTTGTAGCAAAAAAAAAAAAACAAGAAACAAGAAGAGTGCCTTGTAAAGGGGTTGCACTCGAGTAAAGGACTCGGATGAGGACGCACGCCAGGACAGCAGCCGGAAGAGGCATTTGCTTATAGGATTTTTCCCTGCGCCTGTTGACTTCTAGTTGCCGTTTATATTAATGGCCCAAGCTGGTAACTGCTGCTGCTCAGCTCTTGGCTGCTGCTTCAATTTCCTCCCTTCCTCCCCTCCATTTCCTTATTTCGAACAGCACTTTTTTTTGGGTTTTTGTCGCGTGCTCTACCTGCAACTGGGAAAATGATTCCGAGCAGACAGTTTCAGGTGGTTCAATTTGAGATGAAATACGAGCTTATAATTCTGATAACTTCAATCACTTCATAGTCCACATAAACATTATGTTGCTCACTTTTAGTATTTAGCAAATAAAACTTCGAAAATCGAAAATATAGTTTAACAACTTTTGAATATGTAGATATTTAAGCCAAGACAAATTCTTAAAGAGAACTTGAAATATGGGTAGTTCTCTGAGGGATGTCGCGTGCCACCAGCTTTTCAGTTACAAAAAAAAACATATTCTGAAACAATTTTAAAAATAAGTAAAGGTTATTTTTATAGCTTTAGATTAGTACTTTAATTAGAGCTAAGAATGGTTTTGGAATTTTTTTTTTTCTGTTTTGTTTTCTGTTGTGATAATTGCAAAAATTAACAAATTCCTACGCAAAACCAAAAAATGAACGAATTTATATATTTTATCGTAAAACAGAATAAGTTACTAAAATCAATCTTAGCTGTAAAAATAGTGCTAGTCCAAAGCTTTAAGAAAAACCTTCACTTAATTTTAAAATTGTTTTAGTTTATGTTTTTTTTTTGTCGCTGAAAAGCTGTTCGCACGCGACATTTACCAGAGAATTACCCATACTTATTTTAGAAGTAAGTAAAGTAGAAATAAATTTGAGTAACCTCTTATTTAAAAATAGTAATATGTAAATTTAATCTACTTTTCTTTTTTGGAATATATGATTATTCCAATTATTCATAAAAGAATCGATTATTCTACAAACTTTGTAGCTTAAAAAAAAGCTCATTAGGAATCCTACAAATTCTATTTAAAATGTTATTAAGATTATTTTAATAAGTGGATCATTAAGTAAACGTATTTAATACAACAACTTTATTTATTTAGTCATAATATTTCATATTGTGTTAAATCATAAAACTATCTAATGAAAATGAAGCCATAAAATTAAACATACACAAAAATATAAACTTTTATCAAACGCAGCAATGAATTCATTATCTGGCTAAAGTGGTTAAAATAGTTTAACCTAATTTTATATTTAGTGAATGAAAATTACCAAATAACTGTAGTATCTTTCATCATAAAAATGTGTCATCAAAATCATTATATAAAAGATTGTTGATGACTTATGTTTGAATTGAAATGGAAGAAAGAAATTGTGCTCATCTTAGCCTAATTTTTTGTATGAAAACTATAAAGCAAAAATTAAACAATTTAATGATTATAAGTTTTTACTGACATTTTAGAAAGTAAACGGATTTATTTATTTTAAAATTACTAAAGTTGACGAAAAAACAAAATGAATAAAATTATAAGAGATAGATCTATAATTTTTCTTCGATAGCACTTGTAATGTTTGCATGCCGATTAAAAATCGAAAAATAACATTCGTAATTTTGAAGCTAGAGTCGCAAATTTTAGTTTAGGCGGCAAAAACTATAGTATTTGTGATTCCTGAATTTGATTGGGATCGGATAAAAATTGCAAAAGTAATTAAACAAATTCTTCGGCTGCTTTAGCTTACAATCTGGTATATTTTAGTACTATATGGTATAATTCAAATGTGGTACTATATACCAAATATAACCGTTGGTATATTTTACTGTATTATGGTATATTTTGGTATATTTTAATGGATAGCTGGCACATTCGAATGTAACTTTCTTACATGTTTTTTATAGTATATGTAATATTCGACATAAGAAAATGTGTATAAAATACAATTCGAATTCAAACTGAATGTTTTCAAAGTTGGTATGCAAATTGATTTGTATCAATTTATCGATTTATTATATATTTATCGTAGACTAATCAATGAATTTTCTATTTAACTTTTAGATGACGATTAATTTTATAGTTGGCATTTCAATTGAGAGAACTTCAGTACTAATTTACAATTTGCCATTCTTGTGTAGTATTAACACTAATCAGTGATGGCAGAGTGCTTAGAATATCTACTTAAAGTGAATTCTTGCAGAGATAGAAAATATACATGTAGATCTACTCGCTGAGGGGTGTGGCAAATACGAGGGGTGCAGCACAATGGAGGGGGACGGGGCGGGGAGAAGTAAGACTGTGTGAGAAATTTTAGAGTTTGGTTTGGTTTCGTTGCTCGTTGCTCGTTGGGATTGTTGGGCTCGTTGTTGTTGTTGTTGTGTTGTTGGCTCGTCGTTTCCTGTCGCATTTCATTGAAAAATTCTCATGTCAAAAGCACACGATTAACGCGTGTCGGGGGCGGTGAAGCGGCGAATTAAGATATTTACGTTAACAAAACCATCGATTCTCGATGTGGCAGCAGAAGCTGAGTCCCTTTTGAGGCAGCATCAGCAACAGCAACAGCATCAGCAACAGCAAATCAAGATAGCTGAGAGCGTCGCTTTTGAAACCCAATTCCCAATTCTCGAGCGATGCTGTGACGGTAACCTGGTCTTTGACATCTCGCAGTGGCACGCGATTGTCAAAGTTGCGCTTATCACAGCAGCCAGCAGACAGGCAGGCAGGCAGTGTGGCAGGCAACGGTCTGTGTGGCACGTGCGGTCACGTGACCGACGTTTTTACACGTGCAACACAACGCGACTGTCGCTCTCTGATATGCTGTGTCACGGATGCGGATATGGGCGTGTCTACCGCTCTCTCTCCCCTCCTCCGTTCCCACCGCTCGAGACACACCTTTGCGCTGGACAAGTGAAGGTGGCATGCAACTGGCAACCGGCAACCGGCAACTTGCAACAGCAGGCGGCAAATCTCATTTGCAAGCTAATTGCAGCCTGACTAACAAATGGCATCGAAATTTGCAATTTCTCTGAATGCAGCGAGTAAATCAAAGCAGTCACGGCTCGGTGGGAGAAGGGGGTGAGAAGTGCAGAAGAGGGGGAGAAGGGGAGAAGGGTACCATAAAAACATATGACACCATTTTGATGGGACACGTTTGTCGTAGCAAATTATGCATAAAATAGATTGCACTGTTGACACTTGTGTATGTGTGTGAGTGTGTGTATTCGAGTGTGCGTGTGTGTGTGAGTGTGTGAGTGTGTGTGCTACTAATCGGACTTGTCATGTGCCCATCACAACAACAGCGAAGGGAGAGACAGGGCGAAGGGCTGCGGCTGCGGGTTTCACGGGTTGCGCCTCAAACAAAAGCCAATTGTCAAAATCAGAATCAGAATCAACAGCCACAGCAACAGCAACAACAACAACTACATGACACATAGTAGTAGAGCAACTCGCTGAAATCTTTTTCTCTCCTCTTTTTTTCGTGCGACCCAATTTCATTTTTTTAAATAGCTTCAATTGGGTTTGTAATTCGAAACTTGAGCGCAGCAGGGTGGAATTTAGTCTGGATTTGCGGTGCTGATCGGGCGGTGTTCTTGCACTGTTATATGATTAGCAGACAGACAGACAGACAGACAGACAGACAGACAGACAGACAGACAGACAGACAGACAGACAGACAGACAGACAGACAGACAGACGGACAGACGGAAGGAAGGAAAGGCAGACGGACAGACAGGCGGGATGCAGAGATGCCTGCAACAGACAGGCTGAGAAAATGCCGCCAACGAAGTCAGACAATCCCAATAACTAACAATCAATTACAGCATATTTGAAATAAATACAGATATTACCAAAATAACAATTTTGAAATATAATAATAATAAAATTGTATTTTAAATGTAAAATAAGAACATTGTATTTACGATTCTTAAATAAATTGTATATCATTAAATTTCAGAAACAAAATTTCTACTACAATAATTTTCTTTATAATTCTTTATCTTTAACATATCAAAGTTGTAAGATTTTAAAGTAATTGTTTTTATATGTTGTGGGTCACATACATAAAACAGAAATACAAGTTGCATATATTGCACAAATTCGATTCGAAACAAAAATTTATCAGCAATTGTTTTAAAAATAAGAATTAACTTAAAATAAATTGTCCATCTTATATATTATATATATATTCAATTTACAAAACACCCTTCACGTTTTGCTTGTGAAACACGAAATAACGCCATCTGTTGGCATCAAATGCAAACAAAACGAATACCGTAAAATTGAGCGCTAATTCAGTGCTGCGCTAAAGTTCAAATCTCGGCTAATGTTAATGTTAAATGGTTAACAGCCAATTAACATAAAATCACTAACCATACAATACATAGATGCTTCAGCCAGAACAATTTTTTGTATCATCAAAAACAGTATTATTGCAACCCCAGTCGGGGGTCGGGGGTTTTGAAAAATTTTGAAATTTGGCAAAAATTTGAGACTTTGAAACTTGGGTAAACGATGAATTTGTATGGGCAATCAAAAAAGTTGAAAACCTTCAAATTTTTCAAAATTTTGAAATTCTGAGATATGGGCAGACTTGAAAACACTTGAGGCTACCGTTGTAGAGCTTTAGTTTTCATAATTTCGAGGTGTGGGCGATCGAGTTTGAGTCATTCATGCCGAAAAAATGTCAAAATTTTTCAAAATTTAAAATTTCGAAAACGAAAATTTGTTTCGAAAAACTAAAAGATGGGCAAACATGGGCAAATGATTTTAAAGCGATTTCCGCAAAAAAATTTTGAAAAAAAAAATTTTTTATAATTTTGAAACTAAGGGTGGGCAAAAAAATTTTTCCTGGGCAAACATGGGAAAACGATTTAAAACAATGGGCACCAATTTTTTTTTGAATATCTCAAATCACTGGACCCAGCTTCTCTGAGCTAAATTCGAAGTGTCTGTGGAAAAAGCAGGTTCAGATCACAATCAAAACTTAGTGGCCGATGCTAAGACTTGCATTACCAAGCCGGGATTATTTTAACCAAATCAAATTTATGGCGTAAAAGGTATAACTTTTTATTTGGTATAAAAAATACATTTAAATCTATTTTAGTTTTTATATTTATGGGTACTCTTAGCAAACTAATAATTAATTAATTAACAATTTTTCTTTATCGTTAAGATTACCTTTTTATTTTAATCTTTATTCGCGTTAGTTAACATTATACTTCTGCTTTTCACAGGCAACCAGATTAATGTGTCAACCAATTACATTTGCCTTAACTCTGATCCCAGTAAGGGAGTCTATTTGTACGAAGTGCGTTTTAGTCCCAATGTCGATTCAATCCACTTAAGGATCAAATACTTAAACGAGCATAAGGATAAATTTGGCGGCACAAAGACCTTTGATGGTTCCTTATTATATTTACCAATTTTGCTCAAAGAAGAATTGACAACGTTTGTTACCAAAACTGCGGAAAATTGTGAAATCGAAATACGTTTGCTATTCAAGAAGAAAGAGTCCCTCAAGGACTGCATTCAACTCTACAACATTCTATTTGATCGCATTATGCGTACGCTCAAGTATGTGAAATTCGATCGCAAAAACTTTGATCCCACACAACCAAAAATAATACCTATTGCAAAATTAGAAGTATGGCCTGGATATGTGACAGCTGTTGACGAATACGATGGCGGTTTGATGCTTTGCTGTGATGTATCGCACCGATTGCTATGCCAAAGGACCGTGTTGGAAGAGCTCGTTGACATCTATCTGCAAAATAAGAGTTGCTATCAGGAGCAGGCGAAAATGTATTTATTGGGTAGCATTATTATTACCAGATATAATAATCGTACATATAAAATTCCTTGTCGGACCGATTGGGAAACCAAGAAGAAATCATACATTTGAGCTCGTGTTATGCCCTTGTCAAAAACGGTTCCCGGCGATGGATTTGTGTAATTGTTATTATTTCCCTGAAAATAGTCAGAATAAAAGGCTTCGAAATTTTATGCTAACTTACGTTATTCAATTATTACCGTAAAGAATCGCGTATTTATACGCTTCTGGACAACTATAAACGTTATTTTTATATTTTTGCCACTAATAGCCTTGAATTGGGGAATCTCATACATGGAGCATAGATTTACTTGACCATCCCCAACGCCATCTCTGAAAGATGTGAAGGATAATAATAATAAGTAACTTCAGAATTTTATCTCATATTTGGTGTAGAAGACTTTGGAGAATAAGATATTTTGATGCTTCTACCCTAATACCTGTAAATTATAAGACTGTCCGGAAGGTAACCATTGCGCCGCTTATAGCTCTTCAGAGCACACTCAAAAGCCGAAGTTAGACCATTAACAAACTCTTCTCGGTTGGTTTGCACAACCGCCTTGCTATACCACTGCGTATAGGTTGCGTTTAACGAAGCGACAAATGCTAATATATTTGTAGAATATTAATAAATGTGTATAAACTAATTATTTAACTACACTTACCCGCTACAGAGCTGCTCTTTTGGCTGGGATCATGATACGAATCGATGCCACAAATCATTACTTTTTTGAATGGAATTTTCACAGACCACAATAATATAATCTTTTGGACTATCGAGCGATTCTTGCCATCATTCAACAATGTTCTGGCGTTGATTATCTATAATTAAACATTGCAATTACTAATAAGAAGCACACAGGATGTGTGCTATTTTACCTGAGAGGCGACAGGTAATTCAGCACAACAAATCTTTTTAATCGCCGAGTATCTGTCGTCTCTGCTGGAGGGACAAATACAAACAACTATTTGAGTTTCACTGACGATGTTGCGACGTAGAGCATCCACATAAGAGTCTATGCGATCCTGACCCAATGTCAATTTTTTTGGTTTATTTATGCGCATACCAAATGCGGCACAACATGTCTTAATATGTTTCATGAATGAATTGCAAGCACTCAAATCGTTTTTGTGATATATCAAAAGCCAATTATCTATGTGAACAACATCGAGTAATTCACTGTTGGTTGCATCTCGCGAAAATTTCAGCATTTGGACCGGCGGATACGGTTTTATTCGCAAAATATATTTGCTCGTCAAGTAGTTTGCGGCCAACGACGCTGACGTTGTTATTGGCTAGCGTCAATCCCCAATTGGCAAGAATTTGCTTTGCCTCGACATTTTTATTCACATTTTTCAAGTACTTCTCTAAAGCCAAGATCCGTTGATTTGGCGTAACTCGCGTAACTGCTGCAATGTCTCGCATAAGTTTTTCATCAGCACGAATATTATCATGGATGCCAGTCAAATAGCATAGTTCGGGTATTAAAGAATAACGTAGTTCATCTTCATCTTTGCTCGCATTTTTTTCATATTTCTGTTGTTTTTTGCTTATCAATAACGGCTGTTTGATGTCTTTGATATTAATATTGTGATGTGTCTTGTAATATTCGATATAACTGCAAGATCCGTTGCGTGTTTCAAACATCGATTGTGGATTTTCAGTAAAGCAAATATCATCAATTCTATATGTACGATTATTATATCTGCAAAATAAAAGTTGCTACCCAATAAATAGCAACTCTTATTTTGCAGATAGATGTCAACGAGCTCTTCCAACACGGTCCTTTGGCATAGCAATCGGTGCGATACATCACAGCAAAGCATCAAACCGCCATCGTATTCGTCAACAGCTGTCACATATCCAGGCCATACTTCTAATTTTGCAATAGGTATTATTTTTGGTTGTGTGGGATCAAAGTTTTTGCGATCGAATTTCACATACTTGAGCGTACGCATAATGCGATCAAATAGAATGTTGTAGAGTTGAATGCAGTCCTTGAGGGACTCTTTCTTCTTGAATAGCAAACGTATTTCGATTTCACAATTTTCCGCAGTTTTGGTAACAAACGTTGTCAATTCTTCTTTGAGCAAAATTGGTAAATATAATAAGGAACCATCAAAGGTCTTTGTGCCGCCAAATTTATCCTTATGCTCGTTTAAGTATTTGATCCTTAAGTGGATTGAATCGACATTGGGACTAAAACGCACTTCGTACAAATAGACTCCCTTACTGGGATCAGAGTTAAGGCAAATGTAATTGGTTGACACATTAATCTGGTTGCCTGTGAAAAGCAGAAGTATAATGTTAACTAACGCGAATAAAGATTAAAATAAAAAGGTAATCTTAACGGTAAAGAAAAATTGTTAATTAATTAATAATTAGTTTGCTAAGAGTACCCATAAATATAAAAACTAAAATAGATTTAAATGTATTTTTTATACCAAATAAAAAGTTATACCTTTTACGCCATAAATTTGATTTGGTTAAAATAATCCCGGCTTGGTAATGCAAGTCTTAGCATCGGCCACTAAGTTTTGATTGTGATCTGAACCTGCTTTTTCCACAGACACTTCGAATTTGCTTGAAATTTCGGAAGGCTCATTTTTTTTTGAACAAAGCCAATAAGTTGCCACGACCAGACATGTTCTATACATGCAAAACAAAAAAAAATATATGAATTACTTCGACAATTGTCAATTGTCAAAAAAACTGTTTGTGAAATCGATATTTTTATTAGCGATACTACGATAACAATTTCCTAAACATCGTCTAGATCGAATGTGCGTCAAGATAGCTCCGCAACTTATGTGCGTCAAGATAGCTCCGCAACTTTAGCGTCACATATCGATAAAAAAAATATGGGCTAAAAAAAACTTTTTATTTTCGTCTTTTTATGTGATATTTAAACTTAAATTAAAAAAGTTTAAATGCAAAACAATAGAAAATTAAATTATCTTTCTATTAAATCCATGTTCGTCAAATGTCATGCAGTTTTTATGCACTAAAATCGTGAATGAAAAATTGGGGTAGCTACATTTTTGCCAATATCCAATTTGCCAATTTGATACATTTACTCTCGGCACTAACCATACAATATGTATTGTATGGTTAGTGATAAAATGTTATTGCGAAGTGCAAACATTTTTTGTTAAAGGCACATCATTGCAGCCGGCTTTAATGCTAAGTATTCAAAAGCAACATAAGTGCTATTCTCGGTTTGAAACCATAAATCATAATTTTGAATTATGCTTACGGAAAAACAGAGTTCAATATTTATGGGAATTAGACAAAACTCATAAGTATTTAATTTTTATTAATAGTTCTTAAGGCGTCGTTTTGCATTCACTTAAAAATCGATGCAGATGATTTTTATATCGCTTATTGATAACTATTCTATAAACAAAAAAGCCCCAAGTATTGAAAGGTAAAGTAAAATAACTATTTTGCTTACTACTTGGAACTAAACCAAACTGAATTAATTAGCGTAAGGTAAGGATATTATAGTGATTTATTTTTTGCGTTCATATTGGAATCTGTAGACGGGAGCACTGTCTTTGGTGCCATTTTTGAGTTTCTTAGGCTTGAGTAGGCGTGGCTGTTTTAAGGCGTTTTTCATCTCTAGCTTTTGCTTTACAATGTTTAGTTCACGTTCGCGTTGTTCACGTTTCTTGAGCTCATTGATACGCTGCTGCCGGAGAATGTCATTTGAGGATGTTGCCTGTAAATTTAGCATTGATTAGCTTTCATTAATTCCTTGCAAATCTTAAACTTACCTCAACATCAACATCAGCTGCAGCAACGCGTTCACCTAAAGTAGGTGCCACAACACGCTGTTTCACGCCACTCTCATCGAATGTGAAACGTTTGTTTTGCCCCTGCGCGGCATCCAGGTCCACAATCGAGGCACGCAAACGTTCCAGCTTGCGGCGCTCCACAGTTAATTTCATGATTACATATTTCAAATCTTGTGTCTCCATCAGCGCCAATTGATCGGGTGTGTGTTCGTCCTTGGCCTCCTTCTCGCGATGCACATCATCGTTGAGCTTGGAGTTGATCATATGATGGTAGAACTCATCGGGATTCTTGTTCAGCGCCCGCTTGTAGAGCACCTTCAGCGTCTGCTCCTTGCGATGCGCGTCGAGCGAACGCTTCTTGTAGTCTTTCTTCTTTTCCAGCAGCCCCAGATGCTGGCGTGCCTCTGGCTGGTGGCGCTCACGATGCACCTTCTGGTTGCTCTTTGACGCCTTTTTCCACGACGACATTTTCGCTGTTTTTGCAAATTGTTTATTTCAAAAACAAGAAAACGTGTTGCAAGCACGCGCAGCTGATGAAAGCGTAGTGTGACCGTATGTAGAGTTCAGCAAATTTGCTATTTTAAATTGGTAAAATACCAAATATGCCACTAACAGTGTTACCAGCTACTACTGAAAAGAGAATTTGAAAACAGCTACAAGCTAGCTGACTCAAACTCATTAAAAACTAACTTTAAATGAAGACTAATGTATGTTTATTTAAATGATTTGTATATAACTTAAATGTCCACAAAATTAGCTTCTTTCGCTGTACACACAGTTGATGAGCTCGCAATGTGGAATGTAGATATCTACATACATATATAATTATTACATCTCTTTTCATTTCATGTTTAAAATATATACATATGTACATACATTTACATTTTACGTTCAAAACATACATAAGTGGAATTTACTTAGATATGAAAAAAGTATACATCAAACAGGCTAAGTAAGCAATCTTTTATAAGAATAACAAAAATAATGAAGCTCCTTAATTTTTTATTATAAGTTTAATTGTAAAATAAATAACTTAATTGGTAATTGACATTGAGAGAAATAGAACACTCTAAGGCCACCTTTACATTTTAGTAATTGCATTTATTGTCAAATTTAACGTAAAAATTGCTAAATTCACAACGACGCTTGACAAGACAAAATTGTGTGCTATGTTTATAATATAAACTTTATATAAATAAATATTAAACAAATTCATGTATAATGGCTAATGGCTGTAATGGCTATGTTATCGAATTGTATTAAATTTACTTTATGTCTATATGTTTAATTTAATTTATTTAAAAAATAACAATGGGCTAAACGTATGGGGCCTTACTGCTTCGGAAACGGTCACACAAATGTGCCTCGTCACTTTTTATCGATAACTCGCAGCGCCTACTGCTGTTAAAAACGATTGCTGTCGATTGTTGTTGAAAGCTGCCAGCTGATGTTTACTTGCCTGCTGAACACTGTTACTACATGTGCATTTCAAAATTGTGCTTGACAGCGTGCGTTCATATTTTTGTGTGTTAATTTTCAGTTCCCAATTTTTTTTGGTTTAATCAATTAAAACAAAAGTGAATCAAAATGGTGAAAAAGAAAATTGATAACCGCATACGCGTGATGATTGAGAATGGTGTGAAGCTGGGCCATCGCACCATGTTCATCGTCATTGGCGATAAAGCACGCGATCAAGTGCCAATTCTCTACGATATATTGACCAAGTCGACGGTCAAGGCGCGTCCCACGGTGCTGTGGTGCTACAAGAACAAGGACGAAGCTATTTCCAAGTGAGTCTCGCACGCAGCTTTCCCAAAACATTCGTGTAATTTCCATTTATCCCCAAATAACAGTCACGGCAAGAAGCGTGCCAAGAAGATTGCAACCGGCAAAGTCGATGTCAATGAGGCAGACATGTTTGATGCCTTTCGCGTGGCCACCACCATCCATGGTCGCTACTACTCCGACACACACACCATTCTGGGACGCACCTATGGCGTCTGTGTTCTGCAGGACTTTGAGGCATTGACTCCCAATCTTCTTGCACGCACCGTGGAAACCGTCGAGGGTGGCGGCCTGATTATTCTGTTGCTGAAGTCGCTCCAGTCGCTGAAGCAGCTCTACACCATGAGCATGGATGTACACAAACGTTTCCGCACTGAGGCCCATCAGACGGTCACCTGCCGCTTCAACGAGCGCTTGATTCTATCGCTGGCCGATTGCAAGCGCTGTCTGGTAGTCAACGACGACCTCACCGTGCTGCCCCTCAGCTCCAAGACCATCAACGTGGACCCAGTGAATGTAAGAAAAATTCCTTTACAGTATTACCGGTTTTATTCCATGTGAACCATTCCTAGATCCTCTACTTTTGTAAAGGGGGAAAATTTAGCAGAAACTTCTACAATTTGACCTCTACTTTTTGGTTTAAGCAATACTTTACATCTTTTTTAGCTCAGCATATAAGTTGTATACTTTTCTTATTTTTTGCAGCCAGGCAGCATTGGAAAGTCGGAGAACGAGAGCAGCTTGAAGGACCTAAAGGAGAGCCTGCTGAATGTGCAGCCAGCTGGCGCACTAGTCAATCTCTGCAAGACATACGACCAGGGCAATGCAGTGGCCCAGTTCATCGAAGCTCTGGTGGACAAGCAACTGAAGCCACCCATGTCACTGACAGCGGCACGTGGACGCGGCAAATCTGCCGCTTTGGGACTCTCCATTGCCGCAGCTGTGGCATTTGGCTATGTCAATGTGTACGTGACATCGCCGCATCCTGAGAACTTGATTACGCTCTTTGAGTTCGTGTTGAAGGGCTTCGATGCACTAGAGTATCAGGAGCATGCTGATTACACCATCATACGCAGCACCAATGAGGACTACAAGAAGGCCATCATACGCATCAATATAACGCGTAACAGTCGCCAGACTATACAGTATATTGCACCCAATGACACACATCTGTTGAGTGCCGCCGATCTGCTGTTGATCGATGAGGCGGCTGCCATTCCGCTGCCGCTTGTTAAGAAAATGATGGGTCCATATTTGATCTTCATGGCTAGTACAATCAATGGCTACGAGGGCACTGGACGCTCGCTCAGCTTGAAGCTCATTTCGCAGCTGCAAAAGGAGAACAATGCACGTCCGCCGCTCAAGCTGGATGAATCGATACGTTATCAGTCTAACGATGACATCGAGCGTTGGTTGATCAATCTGCTCTGCCTGGATGCGAGCAGTGTGCCGGCCATTAGCTCCGGTTGTCCGACTCCAGCTGCCTGTGATTTGTATTACATTGATCGCGATGCCTTGTTCTCGTATCACAAGGCAACTGAAGCGTTCCTGCAGCGCCTGGTCTCAATTTATGTGTCTTCGCACTACAAGAACACACCCAACGATCTGCAGATGATGAGCGACGCCCCCGCCCATCATTTGTTTTGTCTGCTTGGACCGATAGAGCGCAAGGATGCACTGCCCGAGATCCTTGTTGTTGTCCAGGTCGCACTCGAGGGTCAAATCTCCTCACAGAGCATTAGCGAGTCAATGGGACGCGGCAAGAAGGCTGCCGGCGATCTGATACCCTGGAATGTGGCCGAACAGTTTGGCGATCGTGACTTCCCCAAGTTGTCCGGTGTGCGAATCGTGCGCGTCGCCACCAATCCCAGTTACCAACGCATGGGCTACGGCAAGCGTGCTATTCAACAGCTCAAGGAATACTATGAACGTCGCCATGTCGATCTGTCGATAGAAGGCGATACGCGCAACAAAGGTGAGTTGACCCCACAAGCACGGTTTGCAGCCCAGCTAAATGGTCCCAATAATCACTTCCCCTTTTCCCTCTTCTTTTTAGCTGGCATTGAGGAAGTGGAGGAGGAGGAGCTCAGTCTGCTCAAGGAGCAGATTCGTCCTCGCGCGCAGATTCCCACACTGCTGCAACGTCTGAAGGAGCGTTCGCCGGAACCCGTTGACTACATTGGCACCTCCTTTGGCCTGACCGGTGAGCTGCTCAAGTTCTGGAAGAACTGTGGCTTTGTCCCCGTCTATCTCAGCCAGAAGTCGAATGAGCTGACCGCCGAGCACAGCTGCATCATGCTGCACACATTGGAGACAAGCGCCACCGTTGACTGGTTGCCATCCTACTATAAAGACTTTCGACGTCGCGTCCTCCGTTTGATGGGCAAAACATTCAGAGAGTTCGACACCAAAGTCTGTCTGTCGTTGCTCAGTAACTCGCCGGTGACGATTCCTGACTGCCCTCAGCTGGACAAGCACATGCTTGACGTGTACTTCCTGCCACACGATCTGCAACGCCTCGAGAGCTATGCTCGCCAACAGTCCGAATTCCGTCTGATTATCGATCTGCTGACAGACATTGCCCAGCTGTATTTCCAGGGCTCAATACAGACACTGAAGCTCGACAATGTGCAGAAGAATATTCTAATGGGATTGGCCATTCAGGGCAAGTCGGTGGATGCCTTGGGCGCGGAGATCAATATGCCGGGCAAACAGGTGCTGGCCAAATTCTATGAAGGCATGAGAAAGTGCTATGATTGCATCCGCAATGTCATCGAGGAACACATCGAAGGTGGTATGCTACAGGAGGCGGAATTGCCGCGTGGCGAACAGCTGCAACCGATGTCGCTGACCATTGACCAAGAGCTCGAAAGCTCCGCTCAAAAGATAACCAAGAAGCAAAAGAAGGAGCTGAAACGTCTGCTGGACGAGCAGAATGGCGATGCGACAGACGATATCAAGGTTAGCAAACAGGCTAAATTATCGAAAACGCCGCGCAAGGAGCAAAAGGAGGACAACAAAAAAATCCAGGTTAGCGAGCATAAGAAGGCGACAATGGCGAGATTAGGAATCACCGCCGAGGAATATAAATTTTTTTTTGGAATTAAAAGTGATGCTGAACGTTTGGAAATTCTAAAAAGCAACGCGGCGTACTTTAAGAGGCCAGAAGAGCAACCGTATGTGAGGCCTAGCAAGATAGAACATCCAATATATAGAAACCAGAAGGATTATGAGAAAAAGATGCAATTACGAATACCATTTGCATACAGAGAACGACTTTTAAATAAGTCAAAGGGATATGAGGAAAAACAAATAATTATGTATAATGAAAGTAAGGATTAGCGCAAGATTAACAAGAATCAACACACACTCAAAGAAGAAATCAAGAAGAAGTAACTGAAGAAAGAACCTTTTTTGAAGAATATTGAAGAAAAATATAAATTTATGAAGAACCTTGCTGCCGGTTACGTACAAGATCAGTTAGAATCCATCTATAACAGAACAATTTAAAGATGGAAGAAAAAAAATATTTATGAAGAATGCAAGTAAGAATAAGTATAATAGACAAAGAAAGTGTTTATAGCAAAAAAATAAAGTAGTCCAGTAGGGTATTAAGAGAAGGATAGATTGATGCCATGTCATTCTCTCTCTGTCTAGATCGTGTGAAATGCTAATTCTACAATATATTATTTCAACTCTTTTTTTCACAGAACTCCGCGTCTGTTCTTCGCAAGGAGCAACGGAAAAGTCTTCAAGCCAGCAGCTAATCACGGATACAGAGAAGAGAGGGTCTTGTAATGTAGTTCTTCTATTTTATTATATAAGATTGTTTTTTTCTTTTTATGTAAGTTGCTTAAATATAAAGCAAAAAAAAAGAGAAGCGAATTAAGCCTAAGACTATATTTTGATAGTGTCCTTGTTGGCCTTGGCCGCCGCAGCGGCTGCTCGCCGTTGATCCCGCAAATCCTGAAAGCTGACACCCGGCTCCTTGTGGGAGTTGCGTGGATAGCGTTTCACCTTGGACCGCTTGCGTGAGACAGCCACCGTTGTGGGCAATATGTTGCGCTTCTGCAGCAACTTGAAGCGATCGGTAAGCAGATTGCTCTCGGTCTTCACATTGCGCAGATTGCCGGCCAAGTCCTCGGGCATATTGACATCGACATCGGGCTCCTCGTACTTGTGGCGACCCAAACGCTTGGGCTCAAACTTCTTGCGTTCGGCCTTCAATTTGCGACGTTTCTTCAGCTCATTCAGATCCTCGGCTTCTTCCTTGATCTCGGCACGTATAGATTTGATTCTGGAGAAGGTTGGAAGAGAGGTTATTAACTGTGTCAAATTAAGAGAATGCTTGGTTACCTGATCAGGTCAGCAGTCTGTTTCTTAAGCGCCTTCTTCAGCTCGTGTTGACGCTGCAGCTCCTTTTGCTTGAGCTCCTTGTTACGTGCCTGTTTGCTCTTCTTTTTGTTCTCCACGGGAGCATTGACTGTGTGATAAGCAGCTGATGCCTTCTCATCGTCCTCAGCTTCTTCCTCGCCCTCATTCTCCTGAATTCCCTCGCTCATTTCAATAAGGCGACGCTTGTCACGCTCCTCGGGCGTGACTTTGCTGAACATGCTGGTTGTGACACGCTTCAGATGCTGCTCCTTCTTGATGACACCCTCCTCGTGCTCCACCACCTGCTGCAGCAGCTCCTGATGTGCCTTCAGCGATGGATTGTAGCTCATGCCCGGATGCGGTGCTTCGAACTTTCTGTGAAAGAGATTCAAATTAACAACAATTATATACAGAGCTGTTAACTTAGCTAAATGGTCAAAAAACTTACTTGGCCTTGGTGGTGTTGTGATGCAGACTGGAATGAACCTTGACCACCTTGCGTCCCACATTGCCAGCAATATGCACAGCCAGATCACGACTAACCCAACCCTTCTCGTCCTTCAGTCCGGGTATTTGATCACGGAAATCTTCCTCGACCCAAAGATTCTTGGCCGTCTTGTTGACCAACTTGCGACCCTCCTTCTCAGCCAGACGCTCATCAAGCTTTTCATAGTAGCGTCCACGATCAGCGTTAGCCTGACGATGACGTCCCTTGGTTGGATTGCGTACCTCCTCCTCGATGTTGCGACCGTTCTTCTTCTGCTTCACATGATTGCTGATTGAAGATTGAGATTATACACCAGTTGTCAACGACCTCTTCACCTTGCTTACCGCTTCACAATCGGATCCTCCACCTTGGATGTGTTCTCTAGAGCTTGCAAGCTGCGCATTGGTTTCAGCGCATTCATTTTGCGCTTCTGTTTAATGGAGAGCAGCGACAAAGCTGGCTTCGCAGGTGAACCTTCAACCACAAACAGTTCATCATCCGCCTTGTCCTTGAACGTGCTGGAAGTCAATAAAAATGTTCATACCCACTTTGTTTACGCATTTCCCTTTAATTCGTGACTTACCCAACGCGTTCCTCAAGACGCTGATCCTCGAGAAACTGTTCGACATCTTGTATGTCTGTTTTGCGCCACGCAGATTTGTTTTTCTTTGAAATGCGCTTCTTTTTAATTGGAGAATCTATTAGCGCAGTCATGGCGCCGCGTTTTTACTAATTTTTAATGAAAAGAGCCAAAATTGAAAACAAAATAAAACGCCACCGAATCCAACACGTGCAAACTGTGTGCGTTACACAGCACTGAACAAACTTTTTAACAGCTGTTTAACAGCCGCTCTGCGGCCGGCATTAACATTGCCAACTGTTAAGTAGCTGTTATGTTAAATACAAATCATTTGCCCAGCAAATAAATACCAGCTCTGTAATCGCAGCATGGAACACTTACAGATATAAATAATTAATTTGAAAAATTATATTTTTGTATTTTCTCTATTGTAAACTGTAATTTTTTTACTCGAAAATGTCTTTCAGCTTGCAGTACACAAAATGTATTAAACAGAAAATATAGAGTGGCGGAGGTTTTAAAAATACTATGATATACCATGCATCTGTATACTTGTAAATAACATTACATTTAAAATACTGCTACAAAAATACCACAAATGTGACGCTTGCCTCGCTCGCATTCAGTAGTTTTCTTATCTATTTCGCGCGGGGGGTGTGTATTTTATGTGTGTTTATGTTTTTTGCTAGCAACAGACGCATAATCTCTTTTTAAGGCGGCAAGTTTGAAGAGAGCGGCCACAAGTTTGCCTTTCGTCAATTGAGTTACGCTCGCAAAGAGAGTGTCGCATAAGTTTGTTTGGACCACGTCGCTCAATCGCCGGTAAATTGATCTTATCGCAGATTCAACAAAAACAAAACAGTTATAGTAGGTAAGTGTTTGTATATCTCTCTCTATCTCTCTGCCACTCTCTCTGTGTGTGCTCCGTTGTCTGACGTGTACCAAACAAATGAATGAGCACAAATAGTTTTTGTTTTGCAAAATATTCATTTTATTGACGGCACAACAGCAACAGCAACAGCTTATCACAGTATCAAGTGTATTATTGAGCCACTTGAGGCGGTGAGTCGGGCGCACGTATTTATAAAACTCGTTTGAATCGCAGGCAATCAGCACAGTACGAAAGCAGTAGCCAAAATGAGCACACCGACGTTCGCCGACATCTCCGCCAAGTTCACAGAGGCAACTCTCGATGAGATCATTCAGAATGCCGGCGGCACCAAGCACACCTCCTACAAGTTTGGCGAGGGCGGCAAAAAGGGCGACTCCTATCTGAGTCGCGTCTTTCGCATTTGTGTGTACGGCATCAAGGAGCCCGAGGGCGAGCAGCTGGAGGTCAATGTGATCGTCAAGGGCATGCCAGCGAATCTGCACCGCCGTCGCCTTTTCCGTTCCGTCGACTTTTTTCCGCAACGAAATCGATTTCTACACCAAGGTCATTCCCGCTGTGGAAGCCTTTCAGAAGTCGCGTCAACCGCTGCCGAAGAATCCCTTCGTCGAGTATCCCAAGTGCCTGGCATCTGTCTGCGACGGTGTCAACGATTTCGTTGCTCTCGAAGATGTGGGATTCCGTGGCTATCGGGCACCCAATCGGTGAGTACTCGAAAACTATATAAATAATCCTCTTGGATGGCTCACTTTGTCTTTTAGTTTTTATGTGCTGTATTTTTTGTTTTGTGCAAATTTGACAGTCAGATATTATTGTATTATATTATTATTAGGAATAACGATCTCAGAGATTACAACAGCTAGGTTTACCATATTTTGTGTTTTAGTTTTGGATGCCACGCCCCTTTCGCTCCTTTTGCTAGTTCAATATTTATTGAAGTAAATTTATGATAGCTTGTAAAGTTCATAATAAAATAATTATGAATCTTTTGGTAAAAAATTATACTCTATAGTTAAAAGTACAATATTGTGTGTTCTAATATTGGTAGAAATTATAATTAGAAATCTTATTCTGAATTGGGACATTGCTTCCTCATATACTATGATTTTATTTTCTATTTGATTATCAATATTAAATATTACATCTAAAAACAATGATTACACATAATCATGGGTTATTAGGAAGTGTATTAGACTTTAATCTTAGTAAAATCTTAAGATATTAGGTTTAACTCTGACTCTAGTTAGTGTGGCTTAGATAAGCTTGGTTAAAGATATGGAAAATTTACAATATTTGTGAAATATTTAAACCAATATAAGTGATTTTCTTTTGTGTTTATTATTATCATGATTTAATAAACCTTTTTTCTAATACCGATATGGTAGCTAAGTAGTAGTAGCTAGTTTTGTAATGAGTATTTTACAATTACATATATAATCTTCTTGTTATTATGTTATAAATATTAAAAGTGCAAATCTACAATTGTTACTTGACATTGATAGCATGAACTACATTGCCCTGGAGGATGCACTGCTGACCATGCGCACACTGGGACGCTATCATGGTGTTGCCCTCGCCTTCCATGCCCAGGACCCAGAGAACTTTGAGAAAGCAGCCAGCTCACTGCAGGAGACCTACTACGGTGAACATACACGCGAGTGGTATACGGGATTCCTGAAACTGGCGCTGAAGGTCGCCAGCGATGCGGTTGAGAAGACGCTACCCAACACCAAGTACGAGACGTTGGCCAACAATTTTCTGCAACCGCAGCTCTTCGATGACATGATCAATCTGGTGAGCACGCGCTCGAAGTTGAGTGTCTTTGGGCATGGCGATTGCTGGACTCCCAATTTCCTCACACACTACAGCGAGGCGGGCAAGCCGGAGAAGATCATTATCATTGACTATCAGCTGGCGCGTTGCTCATCGCTGGCGCTGGACATTAGTTTCTTTATCTACTCGTGCACCAGTCAGGAGCTGCGCGAGCAGCACTACGATGAACTGTTGCGAGCGTATTTGGAGAGCGCACAGTCGCTGATCACGGATCTGGGCGGCGATGCGGAGGCTGTGATTTCGTGGGATTCGCTGCAGGAGGAGCTGAAGCAGTTTGGTCGCTTTGGCTGCGGCATGGGCATCGAATCGCTGCCAATGTCGTTGATTGAGGACGATGAGGTGGCCGACCTGGATGGCATTGTCGAGAATGCTGTGCTCACCGATGTCTGGGACATCAAGCCCTTCGAACAGCCCGCCAAGCAACAGCGCATTGCTGAGATCTTCAAGCATGCCATCGATCAGGGTTATATTAAGTAATTCACCAACTCATTTCACATTATCGCCAAGACAATAGCCATTGAAATGATCATTTTCGGATGTCATGTCGATAACTTCTTTGTGAACAAATATCAAACACTCGCCACCACTACAAACTATATAGTACTCTAATGGTATTACAACTAAGATGCATACTCGCGCAATAGAATAAAAATATTAAGACACCACAATGAAAGCTTGCAAAGCTTCGTCTATATTGATTCACACTCTATCGATCAACGCACATTCGATAAAACACAATCGAGCGGAGAATTTAAATTCAAATTATTACACATCGTTTTACCTACATGCTGACATCTCTTATATCTTTAATATTTCGAAAATGTCTTGAATCCCTACCAAATGGTGAGCGCCTAAAAGTATGTAACATATTTCAATCCGCCCAATTTCGAAAATGGTTCATGCTTAAAATGTTTCGAATGCTTTTCTAGATCGATCAATTATTGATCATTACATTTACATTATTTAAGAAATGTAGAACATTTCACTCAGATTCTTCAATAATACCTTGGAGAAAGTCATAGAGAGGGCAAAGGCATGGAGAGAAATAGTGAGAGTGGAGTTAGAGTGAGAGAGACTGCGATCGCAGTGAAATTTTTAAGAGTCAATCCACCCCCAGTACTTTTCGACCCTCTCTTTGTTTTCTCTCTCTCTGAATTTTGATAGCAGTGATGACAAAGTACAAAGTAAAACTAGCTAACTTATTAAAACATTAAAATTCTACAAATAAATTGTTCATTAAATATAACAAATACAATATTTTCAAATAGTTTACTCATGTTCGTCAATAAACAAAACAATTAATCAATTTTTAACTCATATAATTTTATTAACAGATTATATTTATATATATATAAATATATTTATATTTATATTTTTAAAAAATTACATACCAGAATTAAATTTATAAATTAAAAACAATAAATGTTGGAAAATATAAACATACAAGATGAACGAATTAGTATTTTTAGTTTCTGAAGTACAGGTCATATAATTATTTAATATTTTAATCAAATCTTTACTTGAAATTCCGCAATTATAACAAATATTTTTGTCTAACTAAAATATATGTAAAAGAATTTTGTTGTAAAAAAAGAAAATCAAAAGCCGTTTATTGTAATTTAATTTATTATAATAACTTACATTGCAATAAACGGCTCAAAGAAGTGAAGGTGAAAATATAGCCCACTATTAGCGGCTAAAATAAAAGGCTAGTTCTAGCGGAAAATTTCCAGCGTGGGCAACACTGTCGTGCGGTGAACAGCGTCGCTTAAACACGAGCATCGCTGGCGTTGCATGCCTCAGTCTCTCCACGCACGCGACGAGCTGCGGATCATCGCTGCGATCGTCGATCGTCTCAAAGTGGTTCTCAAATACAAATACACTACAACTACAATATTAGCATAAAAAAAGAAGCGTATTTAATATTTTGTATTTTAACTAATCCGAAAAATTTACAAATTACAAATATTTTTTTTTTTGATTTTTTATAATTTTTTGTTTGTTTGGTCAAATATGTTGTACAAAAAGTAAAAAATAAATCATAACAAAACACGCATGTGGAAAAAAGGCGACGGCACTTGAAACGATGCCATTGCCATATATACAAATACAGATATATATACGATTATATACGAGTAGTTCTACATCGAATGTGAATGCGTTAGATTAGTGTGAGTCGCGAGTGCTATAAGTTCTCAAATATATATTTTTTTTGTTGTGGATGCACTACATCAAATAAAATTCGTAAAAAAATCAAGAGAGAGAAAAAGAGTAATAATAATAATAGAAGCCAAAAAGGAAAAGTGTCGAAACGAAATGCAAATGCAACACATTGTGAGTGCTAAATTACTGATCGATTGTTTTGAGTGTGATTGATCGATTGTTTGATTGATGCGAGCAACGAGAGCTAAAGGGATGTACGAAACAAGCAATTAAGAAATCAACGCAAACAAAAAAAAAAAAGAAACAAGAAATAACATAATCAAAATAAGATAAACGAGCGACAAATCAAGGAAAACACGACAAAAAACAACAAAAACAAAGTGAGTGATGTTCATATATAGTAGTATATATATATATAGTATATAGCATATGTATGTAGTATTTAGTAGGGTAGTCGGCAGATCATGATCATATATTACTATAGAAGCATGCATAACAGCGACTACAGACAACAGATGACAGACCGGACCGTACCGGACAGACGTCGCGATCGTGGATCGCGGTTTTGCGGATTGCGGCTTGCGGATCGTGGACCGTGGATCGTACTCATAAGCTTGCTACGGTTATGGTTATGGTTATGGTTATGCCCGGTTTCGGAAGCAGCCCGCCAGTTTGTCAGTTTGCATTTCGCGATCATCACGATGATGCTGATGATAATGACGATGCTGCTGCTCGTCTCTCTCGCTCTTTCTCTTTGACTCTCTCTCACTCTGATGTCTCATTGCCGGTCTCGCTTTAGTGTGTATGTTTTTTATTATTTTCATTTTTTTTTTTGTTGTTGTTGTTGATCACAGGCAAAAAACAGCGGGAGAAACGAGCGGAGGCATCGGCCTGAGGCTGCGGCTGCGATTGTGGCTGGGGCTGGGGCTGGGTCTGCAGCCGAAATGGAATGGAATTAAATTAAATCAAATGATAAAAAATATAAATCGAGTGTAGAAACAGTGGCAGCCCTCTGTGCCAGCAGTTAAAGCTCAGCGAGGAGGAGAACACACACAACAACAGCAACAGCAACAGCAAGAAATATACTCACACAAAAACAAAACACAAAATGCACAAAACCAAAATGAGAATTGAAATCGGAATCAGAATCACAATCACAATCAGAACCAGAATCAGAATCAGAATCACAAACTGAAACTGAATGAGAAACCCCAACAGAGTCCCCGAGCCGAACAACACAGAGCTAAACTGACTAACACAACTCGTACCAAACTGACTGGCAAACTGACAAACTGACAAGCTGATGCCATGATGGACTGACATTAGGGGGCACACACACACACATCTACATACACACAACTAATGGATATGCTCTCCCATTCCCATTTCCATTCCCATTTCGTATATTAACCGTGCACACATGCCACAAAAGAACGCTGCAGAGAACGGAAGGAAAAAAAAGGGCCAAAGGGTAAACACTGCAGCGGCGAGTCGCGAGTTGCAACTTCCAAGCGGCACTTGTTACTCCTGCTGCTGCTGTTGATGCTGTTGATGCTGCTGCAACCGGTTGCCATCCATAAATAAATAGAGAAATACATTGAACTCGCGCGTTTGCCATTACATTTGCTTACATAATGAGATTCCCCTCCATTTCGAAATGTCAAAAATCTGTCTGTCTGTCTCCTCTAGTGTAAAAATAAGTTGCTTGCCCTCGAATCTCGAATCTGCTGCCTTTCGCTCTTAACTGTAGCTGTATCTGTATCTGTATCTGTATCTGTAAAAGTATTTGTTGTTGTATACGTATAGAATATAGAAGTATCTGCTGTATTCATATGTATCTTCATCTCTTATTCTAGCTGTATCTGCATTTGTTTCTTTTAGACAGACATTAATTGTACACGTGTCTTGGCCAAAACAACAATCGCCAATCGATCGACTGCCATTTGGCATTTGTCAAAAATGTGCCAAAAAAAACACACACACACACACACACACACATATACTAACATCACACCTCTCCTTATATGTACTGTTCCGATCTGTTGTTTGTTTTGGCCAGAGATTTGCGCAGCGTTCGCCGCACTCATTTATTTTATACCCTGGACTTTTGGCTTTTACGCATTCCCATTTGCAACTTTACCCAAAAAGTTGTTTTCTTTGCACTTTTTTTTTTGATTGTCGATCAGCAGCTTCTAAAGTTTTATCTCATTTCCCCAATTTACAGGTCATCTGTTAGTCGTGCCTTCACGGCCAACGCAGTTTGACTTATTTATCTTTACTGATTCGCAATTTTTGATAAATGATTTGCAATTTCTATGGGGAATTTCTGTTTTTTATGTTTGTTTTATACAAACAAAAGCTATTCAAACAGTTGTTATATAGAGAATTGGCATTCGCGGTATTCCGCAGAAAATAAAGTAAAAAAAAACATCTGTTAAAAAAAAAACTAGAAATACATTTGCAAATAGTTGCGCGGAATTACACATATTAGCCAGTTTATAAATTCCTATTTATGTGAATACTCTATACTTAATAATTGTATAATATATAACATATGCACCATCACTTTTACTATAGAAAACAATATTTTCAGCTCATGAATTTTTGCTTAGCTTTTGCTAATTATTAAGTTGGGTTTCTTATTAATCCAATTTTTCGTTTAAATCATTATTATTGCATTTAATATTTTTGACTCTAATATTTCATTTCAATGTGTTTTGCAAGTTTCATTCAAATTCTTTGCCACAAGGCTTAAGCAGAAAAAAACTGTCAAATTGCCATATGGCGACACTTTAAAGATTACTGTGTATCTTTGTTTGATTATTGCATTATTTGTTTTATTTTTATACCAGTTACCCATAGTGTAAAAGGGTATTATAAAATATAGGGGTATTATGAAATATATGTAACAGGTAGAAGGAGGCATCTCCGATCCTATAAAGTATATATAATACATTCTTGATCAGCATCAACACCCGATACAATATAGTCATGTCCGTCTTAGAAATTTAAGAAATAGTTTTGTATGGAAAAAAACGTCTGGTCTAAGTTGCATTTACGGACAATTTGGTATATTTTGCACTCTATAGTATATCTTGAATGTAGTACTACATATATAAACATATAAATATAACATTCGGGTTATCTTTTAGTATTTTTATGGTACATCAACTTAGTATATTCTGCACTTAGTATGGTATATTTCGATCGCGTCAATATATCAATATATATATATGGTATATTTTTAGTATTTTTGCCAGTATATTAATCTGCTATATTTTAAACTCTATGGTATATTTTGAACTGAAAACTATATCAGTATACCAAATATTTATACCAAGTATTTTTATGGTACATCAATTTAGTATATTCTGCACTTTATGGTTTATTTCGATCGCATCAATATATCAATATACCAAATATATGCCATGGTATATTTTTAGTATTTTGCCAGTGTATTAATCTGCTATATTTTAAACTCTATGTTATATTTTGAACTGAAAACTATATCAGTATACCAAATATAACTTTAGGTATTTTTGGGATATATTTTAAATTGATACCGCACTGTTTTGCTTTTATTCACAATTTGTAGCAGGTATCTCAAAGTCGAGCACACTCGACTGCAGCTTTCTTACTTGTTTTTTACACTACGATTTCGCAAGCACACTTCAAGATGCACACACACACACACACACACACACTCCATACACGCAAACAGAGAAAGAGAGAGACAGAGATATTTAGACAAGCTAACTGAAAAGCTCTAAACAATTCTACTAAATTGTTGTTGAAATGCCGCTGATCAGTCAGCGTTGTTCTTGTTGCTGTTGCTGCTGTTGCTGTTGCTCATGGCGCGTTTCATTAAATCGTTGCTGTTTGCTCATGGAAACGTTTTAATGGTTTGTCGCGTTTGGAATTTACACAACAATGAGAAGAGAAACAACAACAACAGCAAACACAAAAAACAAAAGCAAAAAAAAAGCGCCAAGTAATACTAATAAACAACAAAAACAATCATAAAAAATGCTGTGAGCATTCAGTTGACATTTTAATAAATGCCACTGACGAGCGCGGTCTGTTGCTCTTTTTTTTACTTTTTTTTTGTGTTTTTCTTTTTGCTGTCGTTGCTACAAGGAGAAATTCCGCCTCCTCTCTTATTTTTTTTTTTGTTTGGTTTGCTGCTGTTTCGATGTTCTTCAAAATTGTTGTCCAAATTTAAATCCGCCCAACGAAAGAACCAAAAAAAGAATTCCAATACGAATTCTCATGGTATTTTTGCATTAAGTTTTGCGCAATTGTTTTTAAAAATACATTTCTCAACAACGACTTCGTGGCATCGAACAGATGCCCACAGTCAGCCCAAAACAACAACAAAATAAAAGCTTTCGCCTTTCCCCACTGTTGTTGTTCGAGTGTTCGAGTATTTGTGGAAATGCTCTTTGAGGAATGTGATGGATGTATGGACAGATGGACGGCTGGACGGCTGGATGAATGGTGTACTTGACCGTTTGTTTTCAAGGCTGCCACTTGCAAAATTCAATCTTATTGATTTGTCTTTATCGATGCAGCTGCTGGCAAAGATTTTACTAAGGAAAAAAGTTAAAATTTCGAATTTGCCATCTACATAATGTTTATTTAATATTCATTTATTTTTGATCGATTTCCAATCATTTTGTTCGGTATTCTACAAATAAAATGGCACCTCGAGTCATATATTCGCCAGATGTGAGCATACACGATATCTGTATATATATATAGTATATGGAATAGATAATGCAATTTCATTTGTTGCACTCTGTAATGCATTTGCATCTGAGGTCCAGTTAAGAGAGCAAAGGCAGGCCGCCACTTTGGCTGTCCGTTTCTGCGTCCGTCCGTCCGTCTGTCCGTCCGTCTGTCTGTCTGTCTGCTAGGCAGGCTCAGGCTGAGTGACCCATTTTGAGGACTGGTACGCTGTTTCAGTTTCAATTAGCAGCGAACTGAAAATGCAACATGATTTAAATTGCTGTCGCTGTCAGTTGTCAGACAAGAGCGATAACAACAACGACAGCGGCAACGACAACAACAGCAACAGCAGCAGCAACAAAGACAACGACAACGACAGCGACAAGGCGCAGCACGCCTCAGACGCACCAAAATGTATCTTATAGATACATGTTGCTGACATAATAATCTCAGCACACACACACAATGCCTCATCACTTGTTGTTGTTGTTGTTGTTGCTGTGGCTGCTGTTGCTGCCTCAATGTCTCTGCAGTTGTCGCCAGCCTAGGCCTATGCCTATCACCTCTCCTCCTCACCTTCAGATATCTATATTTGGGATATTTGGGGAGTCTTGCTAGATCAGTCAGTGCGCTAAAAATATGCTACACTTGATTTTATACTTATTCCTGTTGTCGTTGTTGTTTCTTCTTCTTGCTGTTGCTGATTATTCACTTTGAATTTGCTGGCCAAGATCAGGAGCAATTTGCAAGAGACTGCCACATCTAGAGAGAGAAAAAGAGAGAGAGAGATAGTGAGACTAGTGCCAGGTCAGGGACATTGCTAAGTAGTTAGGCTTGTTGCCAGCACCAAATAAGAACATGAAAGTGGCAAGAAATTAATATATGCAATTATGTGTATAATGTATGAAGCAAACAAAAAGATATACTAAAGTTGGAAATATTTTAGTACAAACAAGTACGAAAGCTACAGTCGAGAGTGCTCTACTGTGAGAAACCCGTTTGCCATTTTGAATAAAAGCAAAACAGCGCGGTATTATACTTAAAGTATACCAAATTAATATACGACAAAGTATTAAAAACATATATCAAAGGCTATATTCGGTATATTGATATTGATATTATATTAAAAATATTCATAATAGTACAAAATAAACCAGATTGTCAGATAATGCAACTAAGGCATCATACTAAAGATATAATTTATATATATTACTATATAATTACTTGTTATCAGAATAAAAGTATTTATTGATCATATATGTATTTAACATAATCGAAATATTTGACTTTAAAGAAAATATGATATAATTATTGGTGCATAATTATTTGATTTAATAATAATATATTTAGAATATCTTGAGTATTATAGAAATATTTTACTGTTAAAGAAAATTATATTTTTTTTTGGTTCAGCATATTTTTCCAATAATATAATGTGCTTCGAATATCTCTAGTATTATTCAAATACTTCACTATAACAAATAAAAAATCATAGCATAATCTTATCGAAAGAAAATGGTTAAGAATATGTTTATATTGGCAATTTTATTGAATTAAATTCTTGTCATAATTTGTATCTTAATATTAATATCTTTTTTACAAATATTTGTGCTTAATTTCATGTTTAATTATATCATCATTTCTAACAAAAAAATATAAATGTCTTACATTATCAGCTATCATTATAAGTGCTTGAATTTCAAGATTTGGATTCTTCGCTTCGCCACGTTAAGTGGAAGATTGTTTTTGTTTTGTGGATTTATAGAAATCGGAGATAAAGTCACGTCAAGTGGGACGCCGACAGATGTGATTTATGTTTGCTATGTTTTTGATATTTCTGCTGTTAATTGTTGCGACATGGCGGCTGATTGACCAACTGACAGAAAGGAGAAAGAATGAGAGAAAGAGAGGGAGAGCGGATGAGAGGCATGGCGCGGGGCCAATAAATAATGAAGACGACGCAAATTGGCGCATTTGTTAAGTTGGTCAAACATCAAAGCGAGGCAAATAGATACGACTTCTATCTTATAGATACATTTCTGGCCATTTGTTGAACACACATCGATAGAAAGATAGAAAGAGATAACAAAACAAACGTAGACCGGAACCACTTGACGGTATAAGTTAATCATCATTCAATTAACGTTTGAAATGCGTTTTTAATAGTCGCTGGGCGTGGCAGCCGACTGCGGATTAGGGCCAAACAAACAGATACTTGTAGTGAAGATACAATTGTAGTGAATCGATTTGAGGCGGATAGGAAGTGCCAATGCCTTTTACAGGTCAATTTCCGATATGAAATTCATTTGAAATTGAATTTGTTGAGCTGGTTGGTTCAAAAGTGCACCTAATGAGGCAATGCCCCTGATCCCATCCCCCCATCCCCCCTCCCCCGTCCCTCTCCCCAAGCAACACTTCGGTTCCACTTTGATCACTTTGCCGCGGCGATCTGCAGTCGCCTTTTCATTCAATTGATTGATTTGTTTTTGCAGCACTTTATTATCTCGATCGATCGTTGCCCCCTCTCTCTCTCTCTCTCTCTCTCTTCCTCTCTCTTTTTATCTTCATCACTCTGTCTCACTCTTTTCACTTGTTATCCACAGCATAAGCTCGCATAACTACAAAAGTATCTGCATACTCATGACCCTTTGCAAGTGAGCGCGCTTCCCTATTCCCTCTGCTTCCTCTTCTCCCTCCCTCGCCCCGCGGCCCCCCTCACTGATCAATGAGCACTGTCCACAACTTGTCGCTGGTCGCTTGTCGGTTGCTTCGGTTGCTTCGGTTCGGTTTACGGTGCCGGTGGCCAAGCGGCGAGTAATGGTTGATTTTAATTAAATATATCTTCTTCCTGTTGCTGTTTCCATTATATTCGTGTCGTTTCGTTTCGTTTTGTTTCGCTTCGTTTTATGCTTTCGTCTCAATGTTGCTGTTGTTGTTGCTGCTGTCATTGCTCGATGTGTGGTTGCTAAACCCAAAGCCCAAACCCCAAACCCCAAGCATAAGCCCGCTTAACCACCGCCCATAAAATTCGCTCTTCCCTATCCCAATTTTTGTTTTTTTTTCTATTTCGCTGCGGGTTTCATGCAGTCACTTTTCATTAGTTTCTCTGATAATGGCATAGTTTTGAAATCTATAATACATTTGCATGTGAATAATATAAACAACATTTTGATGTTAAGTCAGCTTCTATAATAATATCGATTTTAAAATTAGTTTAAAATTTAGTAATATTCAATTTAAGCACAAATCGCGAAGATGAATTTAATATATTTTCCGAATTTAATGTTTTTTTAATAAATTCATATTTTGAAAATATCATTTTATAAGTTCTTGAATTTCTATTTTTACATTTCTGTATCAACTTTGAGAAGCATTTTTTGATTTGAAATTTCTGTTGATTCATTTCAGCAATTCATTGCTGAAAATATGTCATTCGATTGCTAAATCTATTCAGTCTTGGAATTTGATTTTCCTCATTTCTAAATCTTATTGATAAGAAGTTCTTGAATTTCTATTTATATATTTTTACATATAGGAACTTTGCCATCTATTTATGTTGGCTCATTTCTTCGATTGCCATTCGATTGCTAAATGCAAAAGTCAGACTTGAGTTTGAACTCTTCAGAGTTGCGCCTTTTAACGAGGTGTGCTTGGGTTTGATTAGCTTCCCTTGGCCTTACCCAGCGAACAACGGAAGTGAAGCTATGAAGCTATAGCTCCTCTTCCTCTTCCCCCTTCACCCTCCTGCTCTCTTATGCTTACTCCATTGACTGACAGTCGCTGCATAAATAATAATTGTATGCCATTTATAATAGTTTCGTTGTTGTTGCAAAGGAATCGCGACTGCAGTCGAAGCAATGAACCGAGCAGAGTCAAGAGAGAGAGAGAGCGGATAGCGGAGAGAGAGAGAGAGTGGGAGTGCTTGAGAGGAAGAGAGAGGAGAGATTGGGGAGTGTGCGAATTGTCTAAGCACCCCGTTGACATTAAAGTTGATTGCAAACTGTACGCATTTATGATCATGCTGCTGCTGCTGCTGCTGCTGTGGCTGTTAGTTAATGATGATGATCATCGTAATGATGATGATGATGGCGTCGCATTATCATCATTATGAACATCATTGGCTGCCGGTCTGTCGGTTTATTAGTTTGCCTTTGCGCGCGTTTTTATGGGCGATAATGCATTCGCTTTTCACTCTCCCTCTCTCTCTCTCTCTCCCTCTCCCGCTCTCTCTCTCTCCCACTCGCTCTCTGGTAGCTCGTTGAGCTTGTCGCTGCCCGCTGTGCTGCCATTTTCCATTAGTTTGAAACTCTATTTCAATGAAACTGAGAAACACAAGCGCCGAGATTCCCTAGAGATTTCCATGATGAATGTGTGAAAAAACTCGAAAAGCTGCGCCTGGGAAAATGCCAAATGAAAAGCGCAAGAATTCGCAAAAAAAAAGAGTAAACTTAGTTTATATATGGACAACCTATAAATACATACATTGGTAAATATTAATTGAGTTAAATAGTCAAATAAATTTGAAACTAGTTTTCTCTTTTTTTTATTTACTTCACGAACGTTTTTTTTTAAACCTTTTATTTATTTAATGCACAGCTCTTTTTATGTATTGAATACGTTTTTTGTTCAATTCATTTGAATGAATTTTGGATTTTAGTTGCCTTGGCTGACAATCTGGTATATTTGGCACTCTATTTTGTTAGAAGTACAATATCAATATACCAAATATAGCATTTGGTATATATTCAGTATTTTTTTGGGATATTTTAAAATTAATTCTACGATTGTAGCTTTCTTACTTGTTATGTTTAAAGTTGTATTATTGTTTTAATACTTTGACATACATTTTGTATTATAGATTTCTAATTATTAAATGCATTCTTGTTTTTATGCATTTAGTTCGTTTTAAGTATATTTTACTTTATGTTTAATTCATTTATATGATTCTTTTGCTTCTTTGCAGCAGCAATGCAGCCAGGCGCAGCAGCAGCAACAACAGTAACAAGAACGAACAAAACAACGAGTAGAAGTAGCAACAACATCAGCAACAGCAACAGCAACAACTTAACATTAGCCATAATGAATAGAACAACAAGAACAACAAATTTTCACAAACGTCGTCGAAGGCGGCAGCGCAGCAGCAGCAGCAACAGCAGCACAACAGCAACCACAACGCGAGCTAGAACAAGAAGAACAACAACAGCAGAAACAACAACAACAACGTCTAGGAGATATAGTTACCCAAATCTGAGCAGAACTGGCGCCTATTTGACGCTGCTGCTTCTAACCACAACATGTTCCTTGTGCGCTTCCGCATCTGAGACGGGCGCCATCACCACCAACAGCAACAGCAACAGCAACAGCAATAGCAATAGCAACAGCAACAATAATAGCGACAACAGCAACTCAATTGTTGCCGCTTCAAGTGGAGCGACATTCATGTTGCCCGCTTCGCCTTGTGCGCCACAACATTGGTGGGATCAGCAGCATGATAGGTGCACGCCATGCACCAGCTGCCAGGGCGAGATGATTCCATTGCGTCCCTGCCAGCTGCACATCGATACCGTTTGTGGTTCCATCTACGACCTGAAACTCGATTGGGTTGTGCTCGCCAAGACGGAGCGCAACTGGAAAGAGGTGCGTCTCAATTGCAACTCTTTCTCCTCAAGCCAATATTCCGATTAATCTCTCTGTCGTCTCTTTCGCTTTTACAGCGCCGAAAGTCATCGGAGTATGAGCATTTCGATCAGGCATCGCCGCTGCAGCATTTGTCGCACGAACAGCTGCAGCAGCTGCATGAGGAGGCTGCCGCCGCTTTACCGCTCGACTGGCAGACCGCTGCCCTCTTCATAGCGGTGCTCGCCTGTCTGCTCTTCTTCTCGGTCGCCGCCTGCATTCTCATCCATCACATGCGCCAATGGCGTCGCATGGAGCGTCGTCTGGATCAAGGTGAGTTCCATACTTTATTACTAATGAATATTGAATTAAAATCACAAGATATCACAAGATTAGATATACAATTTTGTGCCAGGTCTTCAAAATAGTCACATAAATATTCTCATTTACCTGACTGACTGATTTACTATTTAAACTATCAAAGTACAGTTCAAAAAGTAAGAGCTAGGAGGCTAAAATTTGTTACACAGCATAGTTAGCGTAATTTCATTGTGTAATAAGGCTACAATAAGAGAAGCAATCCACAATAAGTTTAAATCAATATACTGACAGATTCACTAACTTTATTATCAGAGTTCAAAAAGTAAAAGCTAGGAGGCTGCAATTTTAACACAACACAGCTTAGGCAATTTCAGCGTGCAATAAGATTACAATTATAAAAGCTATCAAAGCTAAGCTTAAATAAAAATATAATGCAAATTTTGCTATACTGACAGTTTCACAAACTGTATTATAGGAAATTAAAAAGTAAGAGCTAGGCGGCTGAAATTTGTAGACAGCATAGTTAGCGACAGCATAGTTAGACTACAATAAGAAAAGCGATCAAAACTAAGTTTAAATCAAAATACTGACAGATTTACTAACATTATTATCAGAGTTCAAAAAGTAAGAGCTAGGAGGCTGCAATTTTTAATACAACACAATTTAGGCAATTTCAGCGTGCAATAAGGCTGCAATAAGAAAAGCGATCAAAACTAAGTTTAAATCAATATACTGACAGATTCACTAACTTTATTATCAGAGTTCAAAAAGTAAAAGCTGGGAGGCTGCAATTTTAATACAACACAATTTAGGCAATTGCATCGTGCAATAAAGCTGCAATTAGAAAATCGATCAAAACTAAGTTTAAATCAAAATGTAATGCAAATTTTGTTATACTGACAGTTTCACTAACTGTATTATAGGAAATTAAAAAGTAAGAGCTAGGCGGCTGAAATCTGTACACAGCAGAGTGTACAGGCTTTTTCCTAATAACCACTGCATTAAATCGAACAAAAGGTATGACGTAACTTTAAACAGAGTTTTTTCGGTTTTCATTTTATTAAGTGAAGAATCTGTACAGCAAATTTAAAGTACCTTAACATCACAGGAGTATCAAATATATAAAAATAAACCAAACCTCAACACAAATATGAGGATTACATACATATGTATCAGCGTTATTGGCACATAATTGTTTTGGCAAAGCCTTGCCGTTTAAGACGCCTTAATGGTCTCGCTGGAAGTAACTTCCTGGCCAGTAGGCTGCGGTGTCTTCTAAGTTTATCGCTATAGCGGCTTGTGTGTCTCCCAATCTGCTCTTCCACAGTATGTAGCTTCAAGTCTCTATGAAGCGTTGTGCCACGCACGAACCAGGGACAGTCTGTTATGTTTCGTAGTATCCGATTCTGCAACACCTGAATTCGTTTATAGTTGGATTTGGCTGTGATCCCCCCAGAGTACTATTTAAATTTAAGTGGACTCATTTAAAATCGTCTGAAGATGAGATTAAATAATAATTGTGTGGGTAGTTATTGACAATCGAACGAGTATCGAACTCGACCAATAAACTCTAGGAATAACATATTCAAAGACGGGCCGGAAAGAGTAAAAAAATTCATCAGCTGTCGGTGGCTGCGTTCTCACAGCGAGTAATGCGGTGGCAGTGTTGAAGTGGTTAAAGCTCCTAACTGGGGCGATAGTTTCGACTTTCACACGCCTCGACCATGGCCTCGACATGAAGGCACCTTTAACCCGTCGCCAAGCAGCTGCTGTTGTTGCTGCTGTTGCTGCTTCTTTGAATGCGTGGCACGTTGCAGCAGCGCGTTGCATTGCCAAAGGTTGCAGTATCAGTCGCTTGGTTGCTTGGCTGCTTAGCATGCCCGGCATGTTGGTGGCGTGTTATTTGATTTCTCGTAGAAAGCTGAGAGCTGAACAACCTGCAGCAAGGGGCCCTAAAACGTGGCATGCAGTGGCATGGCATTGGCCTGGACGACTCGTACATATTTATAAGGCCCGACGGACGGGCCAAGAACACGACACTTTGATGTATGGGAGCTCCGACAATCGCCAGCGGCATCTTATTGCATTTTACCCGAAAGACAGAAACTCCTTCGAGGCAAAAGACGCGCGTCCCTTTTTGCGCCAAAGTCAAAGATTTCCAATGAATGGCATCTCTCTCTCTCTCTCTCTCTCTCTCTCTCTCTCTCTCTCTGCTCATCAGCTGCATATCAATGAGGTGGCCCAACATGAGCTGCGCCTGCGCCAAAGTAGAACGAAACGTCCAAATATTTGGCGCATGTGCGTCCGTGACGTCGACTTGTCGCCTGACAATCTCGACGCGTTTTGCATACATCGCTGGATTTAGCAACAACACCAACAACAACAACACGTTGTTATTCTTATTAATATTTTTCGCAAGTTGTTATTTTTTTCATTTACGTTTGCCGTTCATGTTCAATCTGACCGCAACATGCGCTCCATAAAGCAACCGCAAGCAAAGCAGCAAAAAAGGCTCGATTCACTTGTTAGGTGGCTAAAATCAGGCAAAACTTTTATGGCATCAATACCAAAAATAAATCATCTAAATCGCTTACAACATACGCTGAATATTTTACACTTCAAATTGCGATTCAATTGGTATGAAAATCAGTTGAAATTAAGAATATCATTTAAATGCAAATTTGATTTCAAGCCACAAAAATAAATAAATCATAAATTTAGATTTTAGTTTTATTAAGTAGTTGAACTAGTACAACAATAAAGTACCATAACAACACATTTAAGGGAAAGCCTCACACTCATATCATATCATAAAGTAATGACAATTCTTCAAGCTCAAATGCTTATATACATATTTCAAATGTCCCTTGATATCCCACTTCTATTTAAACTAAATACCTCGAATAAATGCCGAAAAATTCAACGAAAACTTAACGCGACCTTGGAGAGTTTCAAACATTTTGGCAGATACTCGTATCCCAAGAATATCTTTTGAAATATCTTTTTCAAGAGGGAGATGAAGCGACATATGCTGCTGTCCTTGACAATGATACTGCTTGGATGTTTTGCTTGCTGCCAAAGCAATTGGAATCATTCCCAAGACGGCACAAAACATTAAGCATTCACATAGAGCAAGAGAGAGAGAGGGAGAGGTAGAGAGAGAGAGAGAGAGCCATATGTAGAGCCCCCTTAAATGTCATAATATAAAGCAGCATATAAGAAAGACGCAACTTAAATGAGGCATGCAACGCGGCCGCACACAACTTTCAATCTTTAGTGTCTCCATTCCCCCCTCAACACACTTTGCTTTTGACTTTTCCATCGATTGAAGTTCGCTTCTGACGGATTTATTTACACGTTTTACGATCCAGCGACTTCATAAAGTGGGCTGGCACATCACATTTTATAGAATTTTCCCCACAACGAAAAACCTTTCTAGTAGCTCCCCAAACTGTGTTTATTTATGATCGACAAACGTGCAATTTAAAGACTTGAAATATATTTCAGAAATCATTGAATTAAATGCATTTGTTGCGTTTTATGAGAATTTTTTTAAGTGCCTTAATGCTATTACAACGTGTTAAGGAAAATTACGAATTATAGTAAAAATATTTGAAAATATTTATTTAGTATTTCAATTTTAATATCTGCAAATCCAAGCAGTTAAAATATTTCAGAAATTTATTAAATTAAGCTGTTGCTTTGTAAAAGATTTTTTGAGCTCTAAATTTCAAATCATTCTTCATTAATTCAGTCAAATTATGACAATTTACTACATTAATTCTTTAGTGAAATATCTTTTATAATATTCTTATAACCAAGATTAATATATTCCAAAATATTTACTTTACATTTAAATAGTAATATCTGAGAATTCAATTCTATAGTGTTACAGTGTTACATTCTAAAGTATTATATTTTATTCTCAATTCAAGATTCCCAATCTTTTCTTTCAATCTAAAATAAAATATTCTCGAAACAAGATTTAAATATTAAAAAAAAAACTGTTTTTAATCATTAGATGCAAATTAAGCATAAAAATCTTGATTTTACTAGTATATTTTTTCAACGTAATAAACTTTTTTTAAGTTGTTATTTTTTTAAGATCGAAAAAATCTTAAATCAAGTTTTGCAATCACATTTCAAATTGGATTTTCTTCTCTCTGCTGATTTGTAAAGCATTTCTGAATACTCAATTTCATTTCAATTTCAAATCATTCTTCATTAATTACAATTTCAGTTTATTTATTCGAATATTTCAAAAACTGATTTTAATTTTCAATGAAAATAAGACAATCGAGAATGATTTATCATCGATAGCTTATGCAGTTTAAGTTTTTGCTGTCAAAAGCTTTGAGATTTCAACGGGATTCAATTGATTCTCAGCTCGTCTAATCTAATCTCTTTCTATTTTGGTTGCCCCATGTTGTTTAAGGCGCAACAGCAATAACTGAAGGCGAGGAAAAATAATAATAACAACAACATTGGTTAACAGCGTGTGTGCATTTTCCACGCGCTTTTCGCGCCTTTCCACCCACGACACAACGTTGCACAGAGGGAGGAGGAGATAGGAGGAAGAGGGAAGAGGGAAGAGAGAACTGTGTGGCTGTTGTCTGTGTGTTGAAATTTATGCGTTGCTTTGATAGGTTCCCGTGTTGTTTTCCTTGTAATCATAATTCAACGCGTGTCGACGTCGACAGCGGCGTCGACGTTGACGTTGACAGCGACAGCGACAGCGACGTTGGCAGCATTGTCGTCCCACGCAGCGATCAGTGAAAAAGTGAGAGAGAGAGAAGAGCCCCATGTCCAGTGTGAAGAATTTATGTGAAGACCCGCCAACGAAATGAAAATAGAGAAGCCAACATGAGAAATGGGACAGGCAGACAACGCCGCTGCAACAACACTTGCCTCTTGCCACTTGCCACAAACGAGGCATGGCAAGGGGAGGGGAGGAAGCGAGGTCGATCAGCAATGCGAGAGATGCGAGCTAACACAAAAAAAATCCTCGGGTCCGGAAGCAGCTCTTTTGTCCAGGTAAACGCGACACGTGCAACGGAAGAGACTCTCTCAATCAGTGTCTCGCTGTAAGCGTGTGTGTGAGTGTGTGTGTGTCTGCTGTGGCATGCAACGTGTCTAGCTCAAGGACAAGCGGATGTTTGCAGACCGCAGCGTTTGGAATCACTTCCGTGGGCATGTAATGAAATTCCGAAATCATGTCACACAACCCAACGAAATGCAATAAAACAAACGAAGGAACGAACGAAGGGCAGGAAGTGGCAAGCAGCGACGGCGACGGCGACTGCGAGTGCGAGTGCTGTGGTGCCACAAAGTGTTGATGATGCAGCGTTTTATGTAACAGTTTCCCAACCAAAGAAACTAGATCACAACCCCGTGATGAAAAGCGGAAAAACAGTGTCAACTCTTATGGAAAATCGAGCAGCAATTGCTGCTGCTTGGTTACGGGGGCATGCCACATGCCACACGCCACACGCCACACGCTGTAGCATGTACGACACATGGCTTCCGCCACCGTCTATAAATAGTTGGCGAATTCGATTTTCGATTTTTCAACCCATAGTTGATGATTAAATATTGGACCAGCTGCTGCTGTTGCTGCTGATGTTGTACAGGAAGTTGTTGCTGCTACACACACACACACACACATAGGCAGTGAAAAGGTGTGACTGGGGCGTATTCAAGCGCTCAATTGACAATTGCCCCATCTGCAGCGCATTTCCCTTTTGCCTTGCGCATTTTCCTCTGTTTGGCACGCGCTTATGGCTTTCTTCAACTTGGAAATATGCGTGTTGCAGGCAACTGCGATAAATTTGCCTCGTCGTCGTGGCAGCTAAGCAAATGCAACAGATCTGCGCCACTCGCAGAAATGTTACAAAGGGGATCTCTTCCCTCTCTGCCAGCCTTTTTACGGCTTCTCCAAAAATAGCAGCTGCATAAGTTTCGCCTGCTTTTATTTAGCAACGAGTGATGTGAGGATGCGAAGGTGGAGACGGAGACGGACTCGGAGGCAGAGAAGGAGGTGACCAAGAGTTGTGCGGGGAAGCCCCCGTCGCGTGGCATTGCAAACAAACTTGCAATTTCGCGTATATTTAATGTGGCACATGCCCCAAACTGCCAAGAAAGAAAAAAAAAAGAAATATAACAAGAAGGGTAGACACACAGAGACACAGCGAGTGCCACAAACAGTGGACGGAGGAAGAGATGTGGCAAGGCAACTTAACCAGAAGCAACCGACAGATAAAGCATGCAAATAACGCTAAACTTCACTTTAAGTCCAGATATAGAAGAAAGCCAGAAAACTAAAAAGAAAAGAGTTGCAGATAGAGAAAATAAAATGTATTGAAAAGAAGTCGAAAGTTTATCGGGGCTCCAGGTTTGTGAAAAGTAATAACAAAATAGTAAAAGCAATATAGAAATTTTCAAAAAATATATATATTATATTTAATAATATATTCACAATGTAAACTCTCTGCATTCAATATAACCAAATCCTTGAAAGAAATTGAATTATTAAGTCAACTTTGAGAAAAGCTTAACAATTTTTTTATTTTTCCTTAGAGGCATTTTTATACCCTCTAATGGTTTTATAACTTTTTGCCTACAGGAAATGTAGAAAATGTAGCAGAAGGAGGCATCTCCGACACTATAAAGATTATATATATTTTTGATCAGATAAAAATTGTAGAAGAAATTGTAGAATCGCCTACTGCAATCGGATCTCAGTTGTTTTGGCTGACAATCTGGTATATTTTGCCCTGCTGTACTATGTCAATATACCAAATCAGTATATTATAGTATATTTATGGTATATTTTCGGTATTTTTGTTACCCTTTAAATGGGTAACGGGTATCTCATAGCTCGTTGAAAAATAGCTTTTATAAGTATAGCCAAATTTCGAGAAATGTAAGAGCATCTTAAGCACTCAACCTTCATGTAGAAAATACAAACAAACCCTCAAAAGAAATTGCATACTTAGTCAGCTATGTTATTAGAAAAGAGATGCAAAGAGTTCGGAAAGTGCGTTGTAGATATTTTATCTGTAGCTGTTACTTTCTGCTAATTTATCTGCGTTGCTTCATCTTCTGTATCTTGGACTTACTTTTCATGTATCGATTAAGATCAAATGAATGCAAAATGCACTAAAATGTTATTACATCGAGTAAAGGAAAGTGAATGGGTTTTCTCTTTTCTTTTCATTTTCTTTATATGATCGCATGGGAATCTTTCCACACAATTGCGTTTCGTTTTAGAGATCACTTGAAGCACATGATCTGTTAAAATTGTTTCAGCCTTGCGGTAGATACATTCCCCGCCCCACCCCCCTTTCTCTACCCTCCACTTCCATTCCGTTGAGCTCCATTTGTGTGTTGAATCTTTGTGCTGCTTTCAGTATTTTTGCTGTTTTCACTAATCAGTTTGCTAGAATCTTCTTGGCATACGATTTCCATGGAAAAATTTCCAAACTGTTCCAAACAAACATACGTACATACATCTATACAAAGGCACCTTTGTGTGCGTGTGTGTGTGTGTATGTGTGTATAGAGAAAGAGTCTCATCCACATGTACTTAGATTTTCATCTTTGGGCGCATTGAACATTTTGAAACTAATTGAACTGCGCAAATTTCGAAAATTGTGTTTTGTTTTTCCCATAATCGCCCCTTCTCCCCTTCTCCCCGTTCTCCATCGTTTTTCTTCTGCTTTTTCTCACAAATTTGTACAACGTAGCTGCTGCCATCATTTTTGTTGTTGTTGTGTGAAAATTCGCTGGGATTGTTTATAATAAAAAGCAAAGAACCGATCGCAACCGTCGCGTCTGTTGGGCAATGGAACTTAATTTTCATTTTGATTTTTTTCCTTCGTTTTTCTTGACGTGTTTTTCTCTCTCTCTCTCTCTCTCTCTCTCGCGCTTTTTGTTGACTTCAGTTTAAAAATAAATGATAAATTATCTACTGGCTGCTGTTTGCTGTCTAGTGTCTGCCACGCCCAGCCAGCGTTAACGCCCACTCGAGCATGTTTACAAGTCGGAAATGCGCTCCTCCGCCCCCGATCCCGATCCCGACCCCAAAACCAATCCCCAACTGACCCCCTTTCGATTTCCTGTGCCAATCTGACAGCGCAAATAAAAAGAAAACAAAACAAAACAAAGCAAAATGTATAAAAATATAATAAATATTTTTCGCCGCGTTATAGACGTGTTTATGAAGGCCATAACATTATTTTATGTACTATGTGGCAAATATATAGTACTATAGTACTTGCAGTTCACTCGATATCGCATTTGAATCGAAATGGGAATCTATTTTCATACGTTTTTACCTTGCATTACATTGATTGATAATGTTTTTTTAATGGCCAAACTGATTTAATGTCTCATCTGCTGCAAAACTATTTGAATTCAATTATTTCCGTGCCGTTATAAATACCATAAATCGCCGTTCGAATTGAATTTACGATCTTCTCTATTGAAGAGATATAAAATGATCGCTGTTTGTGCACTGAATATTAACTTTCATTTTTTTACTACATTTTATTTTACGAGTTTTGTAATTTATTGTGGGAATAAAAATGTTGTATTATTTTGCTAGAAATTTTTCAAAAATTTAATATTGTAAAAGTAGTTTAAAAAAACGTTTATTTGATTGCTTAATCAACTATTATAAATAGTTTAACTACTATTCTGAGCGAAACTTAATCATTGAATAAACAATTCTAGTCTGAATTTAAAGATTGTTGGATTGATTAAAAGCATATTCTGAGAACAATTAATTCTATCGCCATATTCCCATTCTAAGAAGAATTTAATTTGACTCAGCTATCAGCAAATGATTTAATGTAGCTATTTATTCTAAGTAGCTTCGCTTCACAATTTGCTGTAATTTGTACTATATGTTGTATTTTGAGTTTAGTACTAAACCAATATACCTTGCGGTTTATAAATTCAGTATATTGGAAAGTCTCAGCCATCATCCAGTTATTGGTCTTTAGTATAGGAAAATTATTCGAAAACAATTTCCATATGTTCTTAAGTATTTTAGTATTATATTTCATATTCACTTTACACATTTGAAATTGACACTTTTCTTGTTATTCTCTTTCATTACATATATTATTCTTAAAACATCGATTAATTGATTGAGTAATAGAGCATTCTTAGAACAAGTTAATCTACATTTTAGTGATTCACTATTCATTTTTTACTCATTTGAAAACAATTTCCATATGTTCTTAAGTATTTTAGTATTTCATTTCGATTTCATACATTTTTGATTGACAATTTGCTCATTGTTTTCTTCCATTAAAAGTATTAGTTTTGAAACAACGATTAAAAGTTTGATTAAAAGAATATTCTTAGAACAAGTTAATCTACATATCACAAGTCTCAGTCACCAAATAGTGATTCACTTTTCAGTTTCAGTTTATATTCATTCGAAAACAGTTTCCATATGTTCTTAAGTACTTTTCTGACATTTTTTGGCATTTTTAATTGAAAATTTTCTTGTTGTTTTGCTTACAGATGTGGAAGAGTTGTCCACGAAGCTGATGGCCAAGCTGGCGGAGGTGCAGAGCCTGGACGGTGGCACCTTCTTCATAGGCAATGCGGATGCGCTTCGTGGTCTGCCCGCCTCGGCAGTGACGGCGGCGTCGGCTGCGGCGTCGGCAGCGCAGTCGGGCATCTTTCAGCCACAACATGTGCTGTTGCCTGGTAAGTGTGTCAAAGGTCAAGCCACTTGAGATCGAACAAACGAACGATCGATCGATTGGTCATACTTCTTGCTACGTGTCGCTGCGGGGGTGGGGCAAGCAAATGTTGCACAGCGTCATCGCTGCGGGATAACGAAAGAAAGATTTCTTTCTTTCTCTTTCTCTTTGTGCGATGTCGTTGCTTTAGCATTGTACGTTATTGTTTTTCTTTTTACTGCTGCTGCTGCTGTTTTTTTTTATGGTATTTGGCCAAGGCGTTTGCTAATTTGCATTTAAATTGACCATTGAGCCCGTGGGCGGCGGCCTCTTGGCGGCGACAATAGCCGTTTAATGGGCCCATATTCAACATTGAACATTCAGCATTCAGAAGCCAACAGCAAACATATTGAAGATTCAACAACGAACAGCAAACAGTGAACATCCAAAAGGCATCGCAATGCGATCGCAATTGATTCCATGGCAAATGCAAATGAGAACGCGAACGTTCAGAATTTTAAATATTATGTGGGGCCTACGACTGTCACTCCGTTTTGACAGCGTCGCTTGTGGCCTGCAGCTTAAAGTACACAAAAAGCATAACTCACCTTCCTCTCTCTCTCTCTTCTCTCTTCTCTCTCCTACGTTATAGTGAAGAAGCATGCCAAGCATCAGGAGCGTCGCATACTGAAGACTTTGCAGCCGGGCAACGTTTACATCGAGGAGAACAACGCTGTTGGCATTGGGTTGATGCCAAACTTCAAGGGCTGAGGGATCTGTTTCGTTTTGCGTAAACTACTTAACTGCGAGTAGAGATGGAGAAGCACACACACACACACACCCACACACTCAAACACGCACACAACAAACATTTGTACAAAGAAGCTGCAACTAGAAAAGCAACTGGAGAGCAAATCTGAGGATCAAACACTCAATACGACGACGATTATCGACTACACACATACACACACACACACATACATATATGCATATAAATGTTTCGTCTAATAATTAAATATAATTTAAATGTTATGTTGACTTGTTTGTAAATGCAAAATGCAAAGCAATTAATATAAATTGCGTTGCTCTTCGATTGTGGCAATTCAATTCACATTTGCCACGCAAATTGTTTTTTGTTTGCCACATTGATCGCAACACTTTTTTTAATTCTAATTCTAAATACGAAATTGGCAGATCGTTTTTTGTATATACTTACTTATAAAGAAACGAAGATAAGTGATTTTTTTTTGTTTTTTTTTTTAATGTGTGTGAAGAAAGTGAAAGGGAGAGTTGCATGAATGGGCATTATAATAATAATAATAAAACTAAAAATTTGGAGAATCCCCAAAATATGATTAACAAATTTCTACTTAATGTAAATATTAAGGCGAGCGACGAACGACGAAGATGAAGAGAGGATGAAGATGAAGAAGAGAAGTGGCACCAAGTGGAACCAGGCAATATCGGCAGCATATCAGCAAACTATATCGTTATTATATAGTCGGGCGGGCATATTGTATATCAGAAGAAAAAAAAAACACTCACACACACACATATATAAAAATCGTTTCATCGAGAAAAAATAAAGAAAACTAAATGAAAAAAAAACACATACCATACACACCCAAAATGCACATATACGATTAAAAACACTATATAACAATTAAAGAAGAAAAATGTATCTAACGATACCCAATATTAAGAGTACTCTATAAATATTTTAATTAATTATTTAACGATCGCTTCGTTTACGCATAATTTTTTTTAATTATTTGTAATTATTAACTATTTCTTCTTGGCGCGAAAAGCAATTGCGAAAAATATTCAATATGCTACAAAATATTAAATATTTCACAAACAGAAAACAGTAATAATAATAATAATAATAATAACAACTGCAATTGAATCGCAAGCGAATTAATAAACATTAACAAAAACAAATAACGACAATGTATAGAGAAATAGAGAGAAAGAGAGAGAGAGAGAGAGAACGAGAAAATCGAAATAAAAATGTAAAATGTTCAGTTCAAGAAATGAATGAAAGAAAGAGAACAAAAAAAGAGTAAAATGTTTATGTTTTAAGTGCTATAAGTGTGCAACAATAAAAAGTTTTATGAATTAATTCACTTGTTTCAACTTAATTTCAAATCTCAATTGTTTTTCTTTCCTTTTCTGCTTTTTGTGTATATTAATTCTATTTTTCCTTGCAGCATATACAATGTGTGAATTGAAGGCTTTCAATTGATTTCCTGCCCGGGAGAGAAATAGATGTGGGGAAGGGAAAAGGGTAAGGGGATGAGGAATCGACCCTGAACACTGGCAATTGAGTCTGCCGCGATGAAATATAGTTCAATTTATACTCGCTACCCATAGGGTAGAAGGGTATCAAAACTTTGCATCTCCGACCCTATTAAAAACTGGAGAAATGTCGACCTACTTCGGGTCTTACTTGCGTTGTTTAATAATCTTATATATTTTGTATGTTTAATTTTAAAATATACCAAATACTAAGAGTAAAATTACTAAGAGTATACCAAGTGATATACATACATATATGGTTTAAATATGGTTATATATCAATATACCAAATATAGCATTTGGTATATTTTCAGAATTCAGTATATTTTCAAATATAATACCACATTGTTTTGTCATTAATGATTTTAAAATATACCAAAGCAATAACAAATATAGCATTTGGTATATTTTCAGAACTCAGTATATTTTCAAAAATAATACCGCACTGTTTTGCTATTAATGATTTTAAAATATACCAAATCAATATACCGCAAAAATACTAAGAATATAACTAGTGACATATATATGTTTTGAATATAGTTATATATAAATATACCAAATAAAGCATTTGGTATATTTTCAAATATAATACCGCACTGTTTTGTTATTAATTATTTTAAAATATACCAAATCAATATACCGCAAAAATACTAAAAATATACCTACTGACATATATAAGTTTTGAATATAGTTATTTATAAATATACCAAATATAGCATTTGGTATATTTTAAGAATTCAGTATATTTTCAAATATAATACCGCACTGTTTTGCTATTAATGATATTGAAATATACCAAATATACCGCAAAAATACTAAGAATATACCTACTGACATATATATGTTTTGAATATAGTTATATATCAATATACCAAATAGAGCATTTGGTATATTTTCAGAATTCAGTATATTTTCAAATATAATACCGCATTGTTTTGTTATTAATGATTTTAAAATATACCAAATCAATATACCGTAAAAATACTAAAAATATACCTACTGACATATATATGTTTTGAATACAGTTATATATAAATATACCAAATATAGCATTTGGTATATTTTCAGAATTCAGTATATTTTCAAAAATAATACCTCACTGTTCTATTTTTAATGAAAATGGGTATCTCACAGTTGAGCACACTCAACTGTAGCTTTCTTACTTGTTATTACATATTATCTCTTCATGGCGATCGAAACGCGAAATGTGTCGAATGTGTTAGATATTATTATTAAACAATTTATGATCAGCCAAAAGCTGATGATTGACCTCTGACGGCAAATGCCATAAACTCTGAGACGATACACGAGGATGATCTCAATCAAATAGGAGCCGACGAACTGTGGTAAACAAGCTTTCATTAACATATTAAATCAACAGATGTTGGCCTATTATGATCCACCAGATTCCACTCAACTTGACTTCCTGCTAAAGATGCCTTGTTAAAAGATGTGCTCTAATTTCCATGCAAGTTTTGAATGAAGTTTTTAAAAACTGAATTCAACAATAATTGAAAGTTCCTAGCGATAATATACCTTTAAATGAAAACCTAACTTTATGCAAAAATTCAATCAATATACAAATTTTTTATATGCTTTGACCTCTCTGATGACTGAAGTTAGATAAGAACTCCTAGTGGCATAATGCCTTTACAATAACTTCAAGTAAATTATGTGGATTAATTACAATTGCTTAGAAGCAATTTTTCTGCAGCAGCAATTAATTGCAATCACACACATACACACACTTACACATGCAACTGCAAGCTGGGAAATCTTTGTGAACCTCTCCTGCCCGAACACGCCCACTTTGCATCACCGCCCACTCTAATGTCTTGGTCCGCCGCCCACACACCCAATATGAAAGGCATACCTACAAATTTTTGTCTATCAATTTTTTACACTTTCCAATTTACCGCAGCTTACTTTAGCAACGTGTTGAAATTCTGCTGAACTGTTGAGTAACCGTTGGCTAAATGCACTCTAAGCAAGCTTGGAATTTTTCATGAAGCTCTGCTACGTGACCATGCCCACTTAGTCAATCCGCCTTCACTAATTTGTCGGTCCGCCGCCTAGTCAGACATACTCACTCAATATCATCGACATACTTACAAATTTTTGGCATCGACTTTTTTAGTCACATACATAAATCAACTACGAGCAGCTTCCTTAGTCAGTGCATTGCAATGTCTTTGAGTTCTGCACAACTGTTAAGCAACTGTTGAGTAAAAGTACCTTAAGTAAACTAGGCAAGCCTCTTCTGATTGACCACGCCCACTTAACTCATCCGCCTCCACTAATATCTCGGTCCGCCGCCTAGTCAAACACACACACATGCATTTGCCCGACATAAACTGAAATTTTTGGCATGCCATTTTCAGACTCGATCGTTTACCAGGCAACATGTTGAGGTTGTGCTCAACGGTTGCGCAGCTGTTGAATGGAATCACATACATATATACATGTGTATATGTGCAAATATAAGCATGTAAAGCTCTTCTTCATGACCACGCTTCAATTTTTGTACGCATCGATTGTCAACTCATTAATTTCTTCTGTTGATGTTTTACTTTTCTAAGTATTTAATATGTATTACTTGTATTAAATTGCCTTGCTAAATTACAATTATTATTGTTATTATTATTATTTTATGAAAATAAGAAATACAATTTCGTATCATTCAATCAGATAAGCCAAAGCGCCTAAGGCCTTCATACTATAAATGACAATTAAAATCAGATCATTCGGAGAAAGCATTTGTATTGCATAGCAGTTAGTGTTATAAAAATTATAGTACTCATTAATATACTTCTGAATTGTATTTAATATAGTTGCAATTTTTGTTGCCAGCAATGTGATCGAGCTACTTGACAATCAATCACGTTTGGCACCACAAAGTCTGTCAGCAACTCAAGCTGTTGCCAATCTGCATCTCAGTATCTTTCTTGCGCAGCTGTATCTAATAAGTTGCAAAATGCAAATGTTGCATACGAATATGTTTTCAACTAAGTGTGTGTGTGTGCGTGTGTGTGTGGGGGTAGGAGTGGGAACGGACACGGCAGGAAACGTCTTTCAATGGAAATGAAAACGAAAATGGAAATGGGCAGAGCCCATGATCACGACACTGTAGAGTCGATAGTCTAGCCTAGAGTCTAGAGTCTAGAGCGTTGAGTTCCCCCCTCGACAATGTTGCGCTGTTGGGTGCATTTAATAAATTTGCATTTTGGACATTTGCATTGCACATTTTCGCATTTGCATTTGACGATTAACATTGAAAATGGCAAAAAGCAAATCGAATGCTATTGGATTTATTAATGTTGCAGTGCAGTTATACAATTAAATGTTTGTAAAAGCAACATTATTGCTGTTGGCACATCAAAGTGCGCGTTTAACTATTTTTTTTTCGCTTTTTGCTTTTTCGCTTTTGGCCAAGCTGAAATAAAATGGCGACGCGCCGACTGAAAAACGCGCAAACATTTCTAATGAAAATCTCAACTACAGCAACAAGCACGATCGATATCCATTGGCTATTCCATGCACGAGCCAAGAGACTTTCTTGTTTGTTGCTGTTGCTGTTGCTTTACTCGTAGGTTGGCCAATACTGTGCTGCCTCTAGCCATGTCTTGACTGGCCAACAGAAATTAATTAGCTGCGACGTGGCATAAATTAGCCAAAAACACAAACACAACCAAATACGCAACGCTTCAATCGCATAGTCGTCGTAAAAACCAATCGGATTGTATTGGATCGATTGCTTCGATCGATCGATCGATTGATGAAAGAAGACCCAAGCTATGGCATACTCGTATGAATATTGACTTACACAATCTATTGTTAGTTGACGTCCTTCTGATAACTTATTACTTATACTACCTATTTTCTTTTGCTGTCGCATTATTGAATCAAAAATGTCTCACACTTAATTTGTTAACAAATTTATGAACGTACTTGAATTTATGTATTTTTTATTTATATTTATTTTTCATAAAAAAAGCAGGTGAAATTGGAGATTGTCGTAGTCATTAAGTTTGCTTTCGTCCAATTATTTTTTACAATTATAAAATTTTTATTTTAAAATTATTTATTATTTTAAATAGCATATTGTATTATAGTTAAAATTTGCATTTGCCCAATTGTTTTTTCGTTTTTTTTTTATTAATTTGTATTTGCCAATTGCTCATACAATTTTTTTAAGTTAAAAAATAACATGTAAAGGAATTTAAGGGATTGTTGTCAGCTCATTCTTTAGCAAAATAAGTTTTAAATCCTAACGCCAAATTATCATTTATTTATTTTTTAACATAGTTCGAAAATCGATTTCAAAATATTGCATATATTTTCTAATGGTAAAAATATTTGAACAATTTCTTTGAATTCATCCCAAAAATCTATTAATTCTCGACTATCATAAATTGATTATTCATTCCTATATTTGCTTTTAATGTCTATTTACAATTATTGCATATTTCTTTTGAATAATATTCAAATAAATATTCAAATAATTTAAAAATGTAAGAGTTTATTTTAAACACTTTTTTTTAAGTATCTTTTGTTTGTCATTCCAAACCACCATAAATTGATTTTTCATTTCTAGATTTATTTTTAAAGTCGATTTCCAAATATTGCATATTTCTTACTAATATTACTCAAATAATTAAAAACTGTAAGAGTTTATTTTGAACCCTTTTCGAATAGATTTTCTTTGTAGTCTCGTTCGCATGTTATTTCAAATATCTCTACATTACCAGGCATTGTTTGGTGTTCCCCAAAAACACGTTGTCCTCGGTCCAGATGCTGGTTGAAGGTGCTGCAAGGATGCCAACTGGCGAGTTGAATGTGCAGCCTGCAACTTGCAACGTGTTCCGCTGTTGAGCTATTGTGGCACATGCCAAACTCACTTAAGAGTATTTTTAACATGCGACATGGAGGCGGCATCGCATTGTCGCAGCTGCCACAAGAGATGAGAGAGAGGCTGCAACAGCAACAGCAACAGCAACAGCAACAACAAGAGGCAAGAGCAACATGCAACTGCAACAGATCAGCGGCAGTTGCACTTGAAACTGATAAGGCGTGGAGCATATAAAAAACGAAAGCGGAAGGAAGTGAACATTATGGAAATACTAGAAGCACTTGAAGAGCCACAGCAGCTGTGCGATTGAGAAGTAAAACAGTGGATGTGGGGAAGGGGAAGGGGAAGGGAAGAAGGGCGAAAGGAGAGCGCGGTAAACTGTTTGAGGGCGTTGCCATAAATCCACTTTGTGTCGACTATACTTGTAGTTGTGTTTTGTTGTTAAATAATATTGTTGTTGTTGCTAGTGTTGTGAGACGTGATTGCCAATTGATCGATGAATCAAAAATAGCGCCACGAACGCGACTATTGAATGAAATCGCAGATGGCATCAAAGTGTTTTTTGGCGAGCGTGGGCGAGCGTGTGTGGAAGGCGTGGCGCGGGCCAGAGGAAGTGGCCAGAGGAGGTGAAAAGGGGGCGGCACTTGTAGCAAGCATCGCATCGAATTTCATTCACAAACGTTGATAGCCATTGGAATGCGCAAAGTGTCCGCATTTGGGGTCTACCAATTAGCCTGGTGTGTGTGTGTGTGTGTGTGTGTGTGCTTGTGGCTCGGAGCTCCAAAATTGGTGGCCAACAGCGTTTGATACACTTTGCTTAACGCTTATTTTGGCCTTACGATTTTTGGACCTTTGCGTTTCCGTTGGCCGAGAAATGCGAACCACGAAGCGATCAACAACAATGCGACGTGGCGGAAATGCGAAAATTGCAAAACAAGCCACGAGTTTCTTTTATTTTCATTTCGATTCGTTTGTTTAAATCATTGAGGTCCAATCGGTCCGGCAATATCAACAGACCAGCAATAATTTCAGCATTTGTTTAAACAATTCGATAGCCAGATGCGTCGGAAGTGCATTCTCACATGTGTGAGAAACATCCCGAAGCGGATGCTGTTCCCCACTCGGGAAATGATTAACGCCAGCTTCCTCTGGTCAACCCTTGTTCCTTGTCTAGCGTGGCGCATGGCCTTGTTTTCTCACTCATTAAAAACACATTTCCCACGTTTCTCACATTTGTGGAAACCGAAACGGAAGTTATAACCATATTAAAGTCTGCCAAAAAAAGAAAAACTAATGATCATACATTTATAATTTTATTAGTATTGCACTCGCAAAGTACTTGATCAAAAAAAAACCTATTAATTTAACAAAGTTCATGTAAAGTAATTGCGAATTGCTTAATCTTATTTTAACGATTTCATTTATACCACATCAGAATATACTCGCTCATTTTGTAATAAACAATTTATTATATTATTTTTCTGTTTAATATTCAAAAGGTCGTTACATTTATTGTTATTGTCCATAATTCGTTTATTGTTTCCGTTTAGCTGTGTTTAGAACCTCAGAACCAAAATGTGTTGCTCGAAATTCGAAATCAAGCATTGACAGCGAGGTTTATTCCTTGGCTAGCGCTGAAAGCAACTAGCGATGCCAAGAACAAACACAGCCGAGACACAAACTCAACGCAGCGAGCACAACAACCACGCATGGGTAAATCACTAACCATACAATACATAATTCAGTTTTTAATGAATGGGTTGAAGCATCTATGTATTGTATGGTTAGTGGGGTAAATAAGGAAAAATTTGTTTAGAGAGAAAATAATAATAATAATAATATGCACAATGAATTAAACAATTTTTTATTTTAATTTCTTTATTAAGTATTGAACCAGTACAGCAAAAGGAAAAGAGTATTATAGCAACACAGGGAAAAACTTATTTGGACCAAACCTCATATTCATTTGACGAGTTCATGTGAAGTTCACGTTTGGGTGAACGTTTTGGCGAAACCTTGACGCTTAAAGCGCCTTAGCGGTCTAGCTGGTAGGAGTCTCCTTTCGAGTCTGCTTCGATGGATAACCAACCTGTGTCTGCCAATTTGCTCCTCTACAGAGTGTATTTTCAGATCCCGGTGTAAGGTAGATCCTTTCACATACCAAGGGCAGTTTGTTATTAACACCAGATTCTGCAGTAATTGGATGTGCTTGTAGTTCGATTTAGCAGCAATTCCCCAAATCTGCATTTCATATAGCCAAGTTGGAGCTATGCAATGTGCTCGAAGAGACATTTTGCTTCTTTCGTTAAGAAGCCAGCGCAATTTCTTAACATTTGGCCACAGTTATTGGTGACAGCTAATGCATTTACCAATCTAAATCAATATTCAGAGGAATCCTCATTTGGGTAACAATAAAAAATAATTGTCAACAGAGCATTGATCTTAAATTTCGCTTATTATATTCATTTGCCCAAAACATATGAGATTGTTCCTTAAAATATTTATTTGTTGGTTCCTCTTTATAATGGCACCTGTTGTCATTAAGCAGCCTATCTATAATATGAGAGTGGTGTTGAAATTAGCGTGATTTCCGCCGCAAGTTTTTGGGCAAGCAAATACTTGCCACAAACTATGGGCGAGGCAACAATGAAAATGATGGCCACCAACTTGCTAAATCACCGAAATCCGCTTCTTTAGCATCTTAACGGCCAATTTGGCGTGGCGCAACAACAGAAACAATGGATGCTCAAAGCAAAAGGCAACAACATTGTGAGAGACAAAGGCAAAGATTATAATAAAAGATAATAAAACAAACGAAATGTCGAGATATCCCCTTAGGATTTTGTTTTTGGCCCTGCAGCCTTGGCCCCATGTCCCGTGCTGCGTGCCACATTCTGTGGCACTCAACGCGCAATGCCAAATAAAAACACTTTGGGGAACAATAGACGAAGCCATTGCACCACTGACACTCCTATAGCTGTCACCCAGCTCCCACTTCACACCATTTCCCTGTGCTGCTTTGCCAGCTTCTCCTAGCTAGGCAAAAACTTTTGCGACACCTCTCGCTGTCCCCTGAGAACTTTTGCTGCTGCATATCGAAGGAGGGCGAGGGCGAAGCAGACGGACGGACGGATCCAAAGTGTTTGTCATTCTTTTGTAATTTAGCGACCCCACGCGACAACCTCTCCAGCCCAAGCGATGGCTTCATTATCTCCTTGCCAGCTCCCTAACCCATTGTCTATAGCTGTTGCCTCGCTAACTTCCTCCCACCCCGCTGTCAAGGGGTGCTTGTTTAATTTCGCGTACCGCAACGCACAATTACACCAAAGAAGACAACGGCCAGGTGAATTGTTGTCCACCTGAGCAGCGGAATGTTGCTCGAGGGGCTGCAATTATGAGACAGAGAAAGACGGCTAGAAATACAAAGGCATCTAAAGTAGATTGTGAAGAGGGTACAGAAGGAGTTAAAGAGTGATATATTATATATATGAAGGCTAAGAATAAGGACTTTACAGACAGATAGAGGAGCATACAACGAACGAAGAGAGTGTTTTATTATTTTATATAATTTCATATATACAATGAATAGCAGGAAATATTCGAATCTTTTATTTTATTTTACTTACGTTGAAATCAATATATTCTATTAAGTTGGCCCAGAGATTGGATCTGATAATTCAAGACAAGAACTCGAACAATTCTTTTTTTGTAAAACAATGCAATCAAGTAAGAAAACTACAGTCGAGTGTGTTCGACTATGAGATACCCGCTTTCCTGTTTGAATAAAAGCAAAACAGCGCGGTGTTATTCTTAAAATATACCAAATTAATAGTCACAAAAATACTAAGATACACCGTAGGCTATATTTGGTATATTGTTATTCATTCAAAATATACCATGAAGTAATAAACATTTCAGAATGTCAACCAAAGCGGCTTAGATTATATTGCAGTAGCCATATCTACATACATATGTAGGTGTTCATATGGAGGGATAGTCAGACAGACAGATATGTTGATGCTTATCAAGTATAGATTTACTCTATAGGGGCAGAGAGGCTTCCTTCTGCTTGGAAGTTATAGTAGCCTTCTACCCTATGGGTAGCCGGTATAATATATATATATATATATAGTTGAGTTAAAGAGAGCTACGAACGAAAAGCATATAAAATTATCTTGAAAAAAAAAACAATAATTCAAATTTTAAATATAAATATTAATATTAATCAATTAGGATTGGAACTTAGTAGGCATATTAGAATTTGATAACTCCTGTCAGAGATTTGAATTAAAATTTTTTTGTTACAATCGGCTAGTAACACATTGCATAGTAACTTCAAATCCTTTAATAAATTTTTCAAAACAAAGTTCTTCAGAAAAGAAAACTCTTTGAACCTTAAGCTTGTACTTTAAGAGTAATTCTCTATTTGGACTAGACGAAACTCAAATAAGAGGAGGAAGTCAAGTTTAAATTGGAACAACTGTTTGGTAAGTGAATCGAATAGAAGTATTTTTGTGATTAAGCCAAATATAGAAAAGAATCCCAGTTATAAATGTAAGTTACTCTCTTTCGCATAGTTTTAGTAATTTGTAGACAGCTGTTTAGTTCAAGAAGTGGAAACTTCAATTTGAAATACTGTTTTAAATTGGCAACCTTTAATTAAACTTTGTGCAATGTCCAAGTTTGGGATTTGGGAATCGGGTAAAATGCGCAACGCTAAGTGCTTAGGCTTCATTAGCTGCGTTTTTCTGCGGGCTGCGTTTTCGATTTCCATCTGAACCGAACCGCATCGAACCAAACCGGAGTGGAGCGAAAAGCAATAGCCTTGGATGGCCGGCCATTGGGCAACCGGAACCCGGGGAATGTGAATGTTTGAACGGTGTTGATTTTCACACAACACAGCGTGAAATTAGAAATCAACAACATGTCCTTTCACTAACAGATTCAGCAATTTGCAAGAGTGTGTGAGGGTGTCAGAGGGGGGAAAGGGATAAAAGAAGGCGTGGTATAGGCTTCAGGTGTCGCTGGACAAATCAGTTTTGGCTGCAACTGCTGCTGTTGCTGCTGCTGCACTCTGCGGTCAACGTCTGCCGTTGACAGACCAAATTAAAATGTCCTGACGTCATGTCCTTCCATCTAGCTGACAGTCTGTGTCTGCCCCTCTCTCCCCTACTTCTCTTATCTCACTCTCACTCTGTATGTGTGTGTGTGCTTCAGTTAATGACCAATTTGCCAGGCTCTCATCACTCCCACTCAACCGGTCGGTGTGGCAATCGCAACGCAGTCAACAGCCAAAACACAGCCAGCAGCTGTCGCAATTCGCGTTTTTCGGATTTTGGTAACAACATCGCATTCATCAGACTCCCGATTCTCAACTCCCCATCTTCCCTGGTGCCCTGATGTCCTGACTCCCTGACTCCCTGACTTCCATTCCAACTCGCGACTCGACATATTTTGTGCGATAAATCTTAAAGTTACGAAAATTGGCAAGCAAACAAAATGCGGGCCAGATAAGCACAAACAAGACAAACAACAAACAGTCAACAAACAAAAACAGCAACAACAACAACAACAAAAGCAACAGCAATCGCTTCAAGAATTACAACATGTCGCATTTTGTACGAAATTTGAATAAATTTGGATGTTCGTGAGTCGCTGCCGCTAAAAAGTTAGCTCTCAGCTACAATTAACTTTTAAGTATGGCATTTTACAGATACCGCAGATATTGTTGAGATATATGTACTTACATAAGTACACCACGCATAGTCACCCAACCACCCCTTGCTACCCACCCCCTCTCACCCCCTCACATGCAAGCGGCGTGGAAAATAATTTCATGCAATTTATCATGTCAGCAGAGACAGAGTCAAACACAGCGAACCACAAAACCACCGCCAATTGGCAGTACAGCGAATTTTGTATACTCTACAAATAGTTTACCATTTCAGAGAGAAAGATAAACAGTTCAGAGGGCTGGTTGAATTCTACATTTGGGTTAATATTGCAATTACTAAATATTTACATTTTTTATACCCGCTACCCATATTGTAGAAATTTATGTAACAGGCAGAAGAAGACATCCCCGACCCAATAAAGTATTTAAATATTTTTAATCAGCCGAGACGATATAGTCATGTCTGTCTGTCTGTCCGTCCATCCATATGAACATCTAGATCTCAGGGACTATAAGAGATTTGCTATTGATCAAGATCATATCAAGCTTGAATTTAAATTTTGATTTTGCTGACAGTCGGGCTTATTTTGACATATTTCGAAAATAGTTCTATATACTTTAATTTAAAATGTTAAGCGGCTATTTCACAGTCGAGCACATTGGCTGTAGCTTTTTTACTTCTTTTAAAATTTAAAATTTTGAAAATTATATGCCGGATTCTTATATGCGAGTTTGGGTTTATATTTTAAATTCTTTATATTTTAATTTTTATATAGTACTTTATACTTACAATCTGTTTGGACATAATAAGGAATCATTCTTACATAAATGTGTGCATTGGATATAAATTTACAATATTTGAAGATGAGTCTTATAAAGTTCATTAAAATTATTTTCAATTGAATTATTTAACATTGTATTGTAATTTTTAAATATTGTAATGAAAAGTTTAGATAAAATGCGATAAAATTTATTGAATTTATTTACAAGTAAATCACGTTAGTTAACTGTAAAAGAGGCTGAAAAATAATGAATAGAAGCGCTGAAAAATAATTTAGAAACACTAGAATTTGGAATTTTTAACTGGACAACAAAAGCAATCACAAAGCGAACGTACTTCACTTGCGGGGGGCGGTGGGCAGAGTGTGTTCACCAACAAAAGTGCGTGCGATTTCCGCTTCCGCTTTTTGGCATCCATAACGAATTTTTGCATAAATAGAAAGCTCACTTCGTGGTTGCTTCTATTAAGGCAGTTGTTCTTGTTGTTCTTGTTGTTGTTGTTAATAGCCAACCATTTATCTTGCTTAATGAAATTTGCGAAAAATCAAATGTAGAGTGCAGCATGTTGAACCATTTCTGGCCTTTATTAGCCGCCTGCAAAAGCAAGGGCTGCTCCATCTCCATCTCCATCTCCATCATCAACATCAGCGTCACGTGGCACTGAACAGTAACAAAAAATTGGCATTTTCTTTAGTCCAGCCAACTCAAATGCTATATCTTTTGTCTCCTGCTTCTCTGCCTCTAACTCTGCCTCTGACTCTGCTTCCTTGTCATTCATGACTCGCGCGCGTCACGTGCGCAATTAAATTGACGCATTCTTGACGGATTCGTTTGAGGTTCTTCGTGTCCGATGGCCTGAGCCCCTTCCTCTGGCTTATTGTTAAATAGCAACCGGGGAATTGTCAGCACCATTTCAGTTGCTTCCCAATTCCCCCCCTCGATGTGAAACAAGTCGCGTTGACATCATTAATCATGCAAACATTTCATTCTTGATACTTTTGTTACGCTGCAAACTCTTCAAAATGCTGTTTCCCATTGTGGTTCCCTTTTCCTTCCCTCAACTTGCTGGCCAATTGAGCACAGCTCTACGCTGCCAAAGATACAAATCTACATTCTCAATACGCATCGGTCATGGCACCAAGCAAGATTCACTGAGCCATTGACTAGACTTTGCCACAAGTTAGTGTAGCAAAAAAGTAATTCAGCTTAGTATCAATATATGTAAGTCTCGATTCTGATTTCTAACATATTGAAAGTAAAATTTCAGGACTGTCATACTAATTATGATTTCATTTAAATAAACATTTATTTTAATATAAAAGTATATGCTCTTTCGGCTCTTTAAGCTTAGTTGTTTTGCCTGCAATGCCTTGAGGATCTGCACAACTGTTGAGTAGCTGTTGATCACAAGTACCTTAAACAAGCTGCTGAAGCTCTTCTGCCTGACCACGCCCACTTTGCCCCTTCACCTACACTTATATCTTGGTCCGCCGCCTAGTCGAACCCACACACACATTTTGACACTCATATATACAAATTTTTGGCAATCACATTTTTACACTTTCCAATTTACAGCAGCTTACTTTATCAACATATTGCAGTTCTGCTGAACTGTTGAGTAACCGTTGGCTAAATGCACTCTAAGCAAGCTAGGAATTTTTCATGAAGCTCTGCTACGTGACCATGCCCACTTAGTCAATCCGCCTTCACTAATTTGTCGGTCCGCCTCCTAGTCAAACACACACACTCAATATCATCGACATACTTACAAATTTTTGGCATCGACTTTTTTAGTCACATACATAAATCAACTACGAGCAGCTTCCTTAGTCAATGCATTGCAATGTCTTTGAGTTCTGCACAACTGTTAAGCAACTGTTGAGTAAAAGTACCTTAAGCAAGCTAGCCACTCATTGTGAAGCTTTCCTGTTTGACCACGCCCACTTAGCTCATCTGCCCACTCAAATATCTCGGTCCGCCGCCTAGTCAAACACACACACATGCATTTGCCCGACATAAACTGAAATTTTTGGCATGCCATTTTCAGACCCGATCGTTTTCCACGCAACACGTTGAGGATCTGCACAACTGTTGAGTAGCATACACATGCACACATATGTATATTCGTGCACATCGAAGCTTAGCAATCTTTGTAAAGTTATTTTTCTCTTTGCTGAAATCTTCGTTTCTTGCTGAGTGAAGCACAATGACATGCAAATTTCGTACTAATTTTTAGCCACGATTTATTCACGCTTCAGCTGAAACGATTACGAAATCGTTACTAATAGTTTATTTCGTTCAGTTATGCTAATATTATGCATGAATAATTTCTAGAACTACTCTGAATGACTGTAATTACAATAAATATAATTAATTTGATTAAATTCTTCAAATCGTTGCAGTTTTTCTCTACTTTAATATTGATTTCTTTTATTTAAAGTTTTTCCATTTTAACTAGATTTTATTCTAAAAATTGTGATACGCTTTGCTCCGCTATGTTTTATGTGCTCTATAATATATTTTATTTCAAATGAACCAAATATTAATACCAATATCAACAAAATTAAAAAAAATTACTTTTCTCATACTAAATTAAAAAGTTTTAAGTGCGTTTTTTTCAAATGGCCAAGAAAAAAGTCCCTAATTTTGAATAACTTTAAGAAATGTTTTGATTTTTTTAATTTTTATTAAATTTGTATAATATTTTCAATATTATATTTAAAGTATCGTTTAATACAAAATGTTTTTGCACATCAACTTCATTTCAATCCTCATCAAAACAATAAATATTAAACAAATCAAACCAAGACCAGCATTTTATGAATAAATTTTTCCATTTTTACTATGATTAAACTAGACTTTATTCTAGAAACATATTTTTTTTTCTACTATCTGAATAGAGTTGCTTTACTTTTTATTGAAATTTGTTTTAGAGTTTATTTTTGCAGTTGCCACATGATTCGCTGATCATTGTTAGTTGGCATTGGTGAGGAAATCCCCTTTGTGAGTGCAACCGTAACTAAACATTTGGATTAGGCGGCGGTGACCTCTGACCTCTCTCTCTCTCTCTTTCTGTGTGTGGTAGGCAGACTGCGGATTGCCGACTGGCGGTTAACGAAATGAAAGAGGAAGCAGGAGTTAGCCACAAAAACGCAGAAACCGCTAAACAGTCAGCGGCGCCAAATGCAAACAGTTGAAATGCCATTTGCACAGCCAGATTGAGAGGGTTGAGGAGGGGAGAGAGAGAGTTTAGGCGAGACGGCGGGAGAAATGAAATCAGTATGTTGGCTAAATAAATTTCATGGCAAAGCGTAAAAGGGCAATCCTGTGGGATTGTTGCCATCGCTCCTCTGGCCACGATTCCGCAATTGGCAATCGACGCCGCAAATCGCATTTTAAGCCTCGCGTGCGATTAGTTTAATTGCCATTGCAGTGACAGAGGCGGAGGCATAGAAAAAGAGAACAGAGAGAGAGAGAGAGGGAGACGCAACAGGACAATGCAACATTTGCATAGCTGCGGCCGGCAAAACGGTTGCGCGCTCCCTTAATGCGAAAATAAGGATTAACCAATGAAATTTATAAATGCGCCAGCGCCCAGCCAAAAGCTCCAACTGCATTCAGTAGCCAGCAGCCAGCAGCCTGCATCCTTCCTCTTCGCATCGCTCTCTGCTGTGTCCTGCTGTGTCCTCTGTGCACGCGCGTAAATTGAGTGCATAAATTGGCCGCATCTCCAGCTTCTCTGGTTGTGTCGCATCGCCCGACAGGGCAATCTATTTTGGATTAAATCAAATCGAAATAAACGATTTTTAATGGCCAGCACGCAGAGTCCTGCTCTGCTCCTTGTGTTGGCTGCTCTCGGGTCTGGCCACAGTGGCAAAAACGAGGTCATTAATTATTTCTTCAAAAGCAAAAGATAAGCCTGACCAGGCAGTCGACCGTCCAACCCTGGCCTGCAAATTAACCCCCAGGCCATTCACTCGCATCCTTTTTGGCGTTTTGTGTCATTAGCTTAAAAACCCCGAAACCGTAACGCAAAAGGACAATGGTCAGCTGAACAGGACAACAAAACCCTCCACACACACACACACACGCAACTGTGTGTGTGCGTGCAACTGTTGTTTGTGGCACCAGCAGCAGCAGCAGCAGAGTTGACGTCGACGACGACGGCGACGGCGGCCGCATGTGCCACAAAGATTAATTAATCTTTAAGGACTCATTTCGTGTCCTGTTTTTGTGCCTGCCAGCTTCTCACTCATTAGGCATTTCGGCATTTAGACATTTGCATGTGCAGCCGACACCAAAATGAATTTATTGCCCCAAAAGTCCGGCAGCAATTTCAGAGATCCAGAGCCAAAGAGTCCTCTGCCTCTGCCCCCCTCAAGGTCCTCAAACTGGACGCTGACTAACAGCTTCTGGCATATAGCCGACATGAACTGTGACCTCAAGCCTTTATCTTCTGTCCTTTCTACTCCTTCTTCGCATTCTATGAATGTAATAATAACCTCAACATTCAGACTATTCCTTAAGACGTAGATTACTTGAATAAAATTGACAGCATATCAGTTTTATTATATTATTAAAAAAGAAAAGAATAAATTATTATTATTTTACTTTTTTGTATTGTTAATTGTTCGACTTACCTTCTATTAAGATTATGTTGGAATATCTTTATTGAAACAATTAATAATACCATATTGATAATGATATGATTTATACGAATGATAATGACTACGACTTCCTATTTCATTATTGATCTTGATCTCAATGTGAATGAGGTTCGATGCTGCGATTGAAAATAATTAAATACTGAAAATTAAATATTAAACGAAACATTAATTTCTTCCTATTTGAGAATATGAAGATCAACAGTCTAAAAAAAGCATTCACAATTTTGCCATTTTATTACTCTTAATTTAGTTATATTTATTGGATGCCAGTTTAACTTATTTCTATTAAATTTATTGTTGTATTTGCAGTACTTAAATTTCATTTCGTTAATTTCAACTTTAACTTTAAAAAATGTTTCTTTTCACATATAGCAAATTTACTATTATTTATTAATGTTATTTTCAAATGCTGCGTTCAAATATTTTCCGTGTTGCGAATTGAATTTTCTTTTGCAAATCAAGTTAATCCTTCTATTTTTCTTCTCGTCGTGTCTGCTTGTAACCTCATTTATTTGTCTTTAAATAGTTTTTTGTTTTGTTTGCTTACTCTTCGATTGGATTTTCTTTTAAGACTAGCCGCAAGTATTTGTCAGGCTTTCATTTGCAGTCTATCCATTTCATTTGGGCGCCCGTCAGGCATTTATTTTGATTACCAATTGACATTCATTTCAATTTGTTGGTTTCTTATCATAAGCCGCATCGTCATCCACATCCACATCCACATCGTCATCATCAGAGGTGGAGCAAGCAAGATTCCCCTGACCCAACAAATGACCAGCAAAGCTTTTCACCACTTCGTATATAGATAGATATTAAACTAAGCCCACGTCCAGAGGCGAAAGGCAGGGCATAAGATTTCGTTAGATTTCTCTGTGGCATTCTCACCGTTGTCTTTGCCTCTGATGTGGCATCAACCAAAATGGCACCATAACAACAGAGGCATGCCTTAAATATCTGCAGCTTTCCCCGCCGCCCCTCTTAACTTATCTCAGTTTAAGCCAAAAATGTTTGTCAAAGTTTTGTCGCTTGTTTCATGTATAAAATATTTACAGCTGATTATTTGCGCAGGTTAATGTGAATGTGTCTGAGTGTGAGTGTGAGCTGAAAAGTTATCCTTGTTATCCTTTGATGCCACGACTGCGCCATCGACTGCGTTTACTCTTAATTTATTAGCTCGCATACGTGAATTATTGTCGTCTAGAGTTTTCCACTTTCCACTCGCTCTGACATTGATTGGCATCTGGGAATTCCCTTCCCTTTCCTTTTCCTCTAGCGACAAATGCGACCTCGAATGCCAGCTGAGAATATCTCTTTCGTTTAATTTAACTAATTTTAGCAAATATTTTGTGTGGCATATTTCCCAAAACTACATTAGACGTTATTAAATATTCAGTTTTTAGTGCTCAGCATAATTAAATATATTATAATTGTAAGTATAAAATAAGTAATGCATATAAGATATGATTCCAATATGCAAAGTTTGAAAACTAAAACAATTATAATAAATCTAGAATAATAATATGTTTGGCGAATAAAATCTGAAGTCTACTATATATTAGATAACCTGCCTTTCGACTAATAAATAAATAAAAATGCTCGTAGTCTAATAAATAATATATTGTATATAATAACAAATATAACTAAAATGGACTAAAGCCAAGTGGAAGTGATTATTAAAAATGTCACAAAACACAAAAATAATTCTTAAAAACTTGTATTTTTCAAGTATAATTTGATAAATTAAAATCTTTGCACCGATGGAAAACAACTAACTAACTTAAAATGCAAATAGAAGAGGAAAAAATAGTAGTTCAATCCATCAATGCAATAAATGTTTCACTTCATTAAAAATATTGATATATTATATCTGATCTCAGTTGGCTGAATTTAAATTTCATATGTGTTCATGTGTTTAGAATAAAATAAAATAATTTCAATATAAAATATACAAAACATAGTATCAAAGCAATAAAGTTGAAGCCAAAAAGAGTTTGTCAGGTGAGTGAGAAAAATCTTTCGGCCATGCTCTATAATGATTACTGATAGTCCTTAAGCTTTTGCTTCTGAGCACCGTTTGTTTCCTTTCCTTGCTTCCTGTCGCATTTTTATGTGCAAAGTTTGGGCATAAAATGCGAGAAGCTTAAGGATAATAGAGCTCAAGGTGGGAGGGTGGCAGCACAGTTCTGTGCGTAAGAAAAGGAGTTGCGTTTGAAATGATTAATGATGTGTGTGTGGCATAGATGTTAACGCCTCAACACACACACTAACACATACACGTACACACACACACACACACACATTCTCACACACGCTCGCTGGTAAATCGTAGCTTGTCGCGACAAATGTTGTCATAAATAAAAAGCGGCAAGCGGAAGGACTCGACGCTCTGGCAGGCAACATGTAAATAAACATAGACACACACACACACTCACACATACATAGCAAAGCCACTGCTGATTTATAAGTGTGTGTGTGTGAATCCTTGGAGTGAGTCTGTTCAGGGCACATTAACGTCAAATCAGCCGCATAAATTGCGTAAAACGCTCAATTTATTAAACGAAGCATACTTTTCTCTTTTTTTTCTTGTTGCTGTTGTTTCGCATTGTGGCTGGCGTGGGCGTGGCCACGGGGCGTATGCGCGACAAGTGTATTTGCCAGTTAATAAATGTCACACAGTTCTGCGCTGCCAAAATTGCCAATTGTGTATGCATTGGCTCTCATTGCATATTTAAGTAAACGCCTCAATTGTCAGCGAATCCTTTGCGGCTCTGCTTCTCATTCTAAAATCACGGCAACAACTAGCGAACTGGCAACAGCAACAGCAACAACAACAACAACTCTGCTCGCTGGCAACTGGCAATTGGCATTTGGCATTTGGCATTTGGCAATTGCTTGGAACGTCGTCATCAATCGATTTGATTATCTGGCCAGTCTGTAGTCAGGCTGACAGTGTTGTACAGATACACACACACACACATACATATATACAACGAGGACTCCCCTCCATTTGCCGCAACTCAAAAAAGGACTCATAAAAATTTTAAAAACGCTTTCGGGTGCGAGGTTTTTGATTGTGATTGAGACAAGTGCTGACTTCGTCGACTTGGCAAATACACAATGAAAGTTCGCTGCCTTAGCAACCAGTAAACGAAAATGTATCTCTTGGATATTCATATGAGACCAACAAATGGTTGGGAAAATGAAGAAATGAATCAAAACAATTGAGAGAAATATATTGATTGATAAATAGATTTAAATAAATGCATCACAATGTAACAACTTCAAAATATAGTATGTAACATATTTATGTTAAAAAGAGCCAAAACTTTGTCAATCTAGATATCTCAATTTATTATATTGTACAATATATAATTTTATTACAGTTTTTATTTTCATTGTATCATTTTTGTTAGCTTCAACATTGTATTACAAAATGTCCAAAGATATTTACACGAGTTTAAAGAAAGGAAAACAAAAGGTGATTAGGGCAGTTCCTCTCTATTTGAACATATTAACATAGCAAAAACACAATAATATCCAATCATTAAATTCTAAAATTGAGGCTTGCAATTAGAAATTTGGTTTTATATTTTTGTGATCATTTTTAATTTATTTTATCAAAGTATATCTATACTTTTACTTGATGTTCGACTTTAGCTTGTTCCTTAAATATTTTTATATTTATATTTTAGTCTTATATTCATTGCTTATTTTTGCTTCCAAGTCTCTCTAAATGTTTTATTCACAGAGCATTGGACATTTTTTTTTTATAGTTTTCTTCTTATTTTTATTTAATTTACTGTGAGATATTTCTATACTTTAATTATAGTCGATTTTCGACCTTAGCTTGCTCATTTAATATATTCAACTTAACATTTTAATCTTGAATTCAGTCTCTCTTAATATTTCTTCATAGAGCATTGCTTGTTCGCATATGCTCTTTATGCAGATTTCTTTAGACTGTTTCGCGCATTGTTTTGCAATTGCACCGTGGACGTGCTGAGGCTTCCCCTCTCACTTCAGCTCTGCAAGTGTGTGTCTCTGTATGTGTGTGTGTGTGTGTAGGTGTCAAGGGTATTGTCCTTGGCAAGGCAATCTCTTCATCCTGCCAATGTAGCAGGCCAGTCGCCGTCTCACGAACATGAGCGCTCGTTAAACGGATGAGTTAAAAGTCAAAAGCCCTAAAGGATTTTATTTGAATTGCGGTCTGCGCCACCGTTCGACGTTTGCCAGCGCCATCATCGCCCGCCTCCACCTCCTTCTTCTTCTTCACTTCACCCTTCTCTGAACAACGTCAGCTAGTCAGCATCAATGGCATAGCCTTGTCCTTGTGTGGAGCCAACCCTCCCCCCACATCATCAACATCAACATCAACACAAAGCAAGGACCGTGTTGTGTGTGCCATGTTTTATTTAAAGTTTATCTTCACTGCCTTTTTTCCACTTCCTCAGACACTTGCCGCTAATTTCGCGCCAAGGCTGCGGCAAAAAATATGCACAGCATAAAATGTGGAAAAATATTTTGGCGCAAGACACAAACTCAGCTGAACAAAAAAAAAAATCAAAACCCTTTCTGTTTTATTTTTATACCCACTACTCATGGGATAGAAGGGTATTATGACTGTGTGCCTGCAGGAAATGTATGTAACAGGCAAAATAAATATATATATTCTTGATCAGCGACAACAGCCGAGATTATAACATATAGCCATGTCCGTCTGTCCGTTCCTATGACCTCTCAGAAGTAGAGTTATAATTTTTTTGACAGCACTTTTATTTTTCCACGCAGATCAAGTTTCTTTCAAATTTTTGTTACATACAGTAATAACTATAGTATTAATGATTCTTATACCAAATTTAGCTTTCGGTATATTTTAGTAGTAATATACCGCAAAAAAGTATATTAATTTTGGTATATTCTAAGAATAATACCGCGTGGTTTTGCTTTTATTAAAAATGGGTAGCGGGTATCTGATAGTTGAGCACACTCGACTATTCCTTTCGTACTTTTTTTTACGCCTTTGTTGTATTCGTCGGCACGTCGCATTTCAAAGCCGTGTTGAAAAATATTTGAAATAATTGCAAAAATGTTTTTTTTTTTTTTGCTCGTTTTCGTTAACCTGAGTGTGAGATTTTTGTTGTGCGTAGCATTTTGGCTGCGTCTTATAAAACAGATCAGACATTGGCTATAAGGCTTAGACTGAGTTATGCCGAGCACGTTTGCCTGCTGTCGAAAGCCCTTTTAACTGGAACAAACACGTCTCACACAACAGGCCCGACTGCTGAGGGGAAGAAGCCTTTGTAATCTAGCTTGAACCGACTGAGAATATTCCTCAACCTTTAGCGTATCAAATATTTGTAGATCATTCACCGAGTTCTTTTCAAGTTCAAATAAAGTAAGTGAGACTTTTAAATTGTGCTATAAAGTAGCGAATGATTACTCGTCATAACACACCAGGTATTCTTGACCTCCAGAGGGCTAAAATATTTGTAGATCAATCACCGAGTTGATTCCAGTTCGAGTGGAGTGTGAGCCTTCGAGGTTAGCTGAAACTAACGAGTGACGAGGTTAGAGATTAAAATGAACTTCAGCGAGTCGAATATTGTTAGATCCTTCACCTTTTGTTTAATGTAAGTGGGAGTTTAAATTGGTGCCATAAAGTAGCGAGTTAGGTTTAGAATAAAAGTGAAAGCTAATAGCGAATTATTCCTCGTTTCAACTGATCATTGTATCCTTCAACTTCAATGGGTGAAAAATACTTAAAGATTATTCACCGACAAAAGATAACGAGTGACGAATTGAAAACTACGAGTCTAGATAGCCAATCCTTATTAGAGAGATGTGCTTAAAATTAGAATGCACTAATGAGAGTAACACGAAATGACGATCAGTTGCTAGGAATGATCGAGTTACGAAAATAGTCTTGAATGAACTATTTGTTATGTCACAACCCTAATTTTTGCTATTCATAATTGTTTTGCGGGGGTGACGCCAATCCGATAAGAAAAACTCACTTGTCGAAAATGCACTTTTATTTGGAATAGTTGTCTGAAAGTGGGTGGCAAAAATCATTGGGGGCTATACTTATGATTAGGTCTTTAAATTTCTATTGCGAGAGTTTCCACAAGAAAAAAACACCAATTCAAAGGTGATGATCTTATTAATTATAAATCTTATTAAATACATACCATATGTACATACACACACATCACTTTTGGCATTTTAACAAACGCTTTATTTAATTTCACAACTCCAAACAATTAGTGGTAACACTTCAGCCAAACAAATCGATCTTTGATAACACTATCAATTAGAAATAAATGCACGATCATATGAAATGCACATAACCATCGGCAAAAAAAGAACAAGCTGCGATATTTTCATGTATTTATGTCGCAAATACATTTAAAACTAGAATATGCTAGATGAATTTTAAAATAAGCTTTATTTCAAGCTATAAGCTAGATGCATAATTTACAAGCTTTTCCACTTTCAAAAATGCTAGATCTAGCTTATAATAAGCTAAACTGGCAGCACTTGGTACGATGTATGTAATACATACATACATATATAGATATAAAAAAGCAGGGTGATCAGCACGACGAGAAGCTCGATCAGTGTGACTGTGTGTGTTAAAAGGTCACACGGACAATATACCAACTTTGTCGCTTTCGATAACCATTCGATAGGTGGATCGCGACTACACTGTCAGCTGGTTTTTGCTGGAGCTGAAAAGCAATCGATGTTTGGGACCATCGATGTTTTCGCTGTGATCAGTTACCAATACAGTTGTCCATTTTCAACGTTATCCTCAATTCACAGATATAATAAAAACACACGATAGTGGCGAAAGAACAATCGATGTTCAGAAAATTTCAAAAACATCGATAGTATCGATAGTGCCATCGATTGTTTTCCAGCTCTAGTTAGCGCGGTCATATCTGCCATCAACAATAGCTTCATAACAAATAAAGCATTGAAAGTGGTGAGTATATATTGAAAATACTCGTTAGAGAGTTGTTTTAACATTAGTTATGGATTTAATATTGTCATGCTAAGAGAAGGAATAATAATAGGTTCTAAAAATTGAATTGAATTTTGATTTTCAGCTTTTCTGATTGAAGGAACTAAAGAAGTTTTCCCACCATTCTTCGCATTCATGTAAGTATATGCCATGATTGATTTCCTCACACTTATAATTCAGCTGCTCATTAATTTCAGCATGAGCGATCCTTCGATTGGCTCCTCGTCCCCAAACTGGGCAACTCTAATCAAGAATAGCAATGAGTCGGACCTAGGTAAGCAGGCAATACAATTAGTTTGCTACTTCACAACATTTCCTCATCTTCAGAGCTGGCGGACTTTGTGAATCCAGTAGGTACAAATGACTTGGATGTGCCTTTTGAGTTAGCTCAGACATTTCCGCTCCTCATGGGCATTGGAAGTGCGGATCCCACCGGCGGTGGCCAGATGTCGCCCTATGCTCCCGTCTTTCATCCAATGGGATCGTATGCATCTCATCTGCTGGCACTCGAGCAAGCGGCCCAAATCAATCCACAGTCGTTGGGGGGGCCATCGTTGCGCGCTCTCGATGGAAATGTCGAACAATTCTTCGATCGTGCCGAATATAATATGTACGCTAACAACGAGACCAACAACGAGCAACAACAGCAGAAGATGTCGCAAGAAGGCAACGGCGGCGGTGGCGTTTGCGGTGGCGAGTCACGTGCATTTCTAGAGCAATTGGAATTGCTGCCGGATGCAAATGTTTTGCAGCGTGATTTTTGGCGTGGCACCGGACAAGAGGCCGCAATACGCGCTGCATCACAATGCTGGCCGGGACGCGAATGCTTTCGCGATCTCAATCAGCTGATTGCAGCGGTGGCATCTCAAGTAGAAACGGCAGGAGGAAGTCAACAAGCTGCTGCTCCAGAAATAGACAATGACACAAAGTCGACGGCAGCAGCAGATGAAGAGAAGCCGGCAGAAACCGCGCAGCTGGACAAAGATACTTGCAACGAGATGAAATTCGCTGAGCAACAATCGAAATCGCCGCCGCCACCGCCGCAGCGTGAATGGTGGCGTGCTGCCACGTTTCAGCCACAACAGGAGGCAACTTCGTCCGGCTGGAAGCCGTATTCCTATGGCCGACTGAACCCAGGTGCAGAGACAAAAACAAACGACAAATCCTGCGATGATGCCACAAATGGAACAGCTGGAAATTCACCCAACGCAGATTTTCCTAGCTTCGAAGATTTCGCCAAGCAGGTGAGCGACTGCAGCTTGTCCAGTTCGGAGTATTTGTCCACGCTGCGCAATCTGATGATACGCGCCCACAATCTGATGTTGCCGCTGCTGCGCGGTCGCTTCGCCAACATGTCCCAGGTGCAGATGGCCGCCTATACGTCGGCCATACTCGAGGTGACGCCACTGCATCCGAGTATCTTTCTGCCTGCGGTAAGTGTGTGAGTTTTGTTGATTCGATGTTCTTCTGTTGAAGCAGCATTTGTTTAGCATTTGTCGCATCCAGTGACAGCCAGTGCCGGACTCTTTTCGCCTCACCGTCCACACGGTTTCACACACCCGGATCTGGCTCATCTGCAAGTAAGTGTCAATCTCTCTCTTTCTCTCTAATTCTCTTTCTGTTTTCTTGTCTCGTCTCACTTTGTTGCTTGCCCTTAGCAGCCGCGACCGGTGCTCGTCAATGTGGGCACACAGACGGACTATCACTGCTGGTGCATGCACATCAGCATGTTTCCACCGCCGCCGTTGCACATGCCACCGGCTCCACCACAGTCGCAGGCTCCGCTGCAGCCACCGTCGCGTATCCAGTCGAGTGCGGCAGCTTACTATGGCGGATCAAGTGGCGCACGCATGATGGCACCTTGCCTCACATCTCCAGTCAGTTTCTGGGCACATCGTCCCATGGGTGAGTACAGAGTATAATATGTTAATAATAGATTTGTGATGATGACTTATACACTGAAAAAGAAGTTCTTAAATCAAGATTTTGGTCTAAAATGCGCGTTAAAAAACACATCTTGATTTCATGAACATTTCATATACATAGACCCAAGTTCTTATATGACTATAAATCTTATCATAAGACCACAAAAATATTACATTATAATTTGTTTTTTTTTTTTTATGTTCTTCTAAATGTTTGCTAATCACTTTATCATCTATTCGCGAAAAATTTGCACCAATAACGGAATCTCTTCTCTTAGACTTCAATGAAGAAGCGTTCGCGTCAGCTCGTCTAACTGAACTTTATAATAAATTCGATAAATTACAGAATTGTGTAACCTCGTATTTTGGGTCTTATTTTGAGAATCTGGCATTTTTCAGACTTATTTTCTTACTAAATTTGTTCTTAAAGTGATCTTATTTTAATATTTAATAACACAATTTTTTGGACCAATATTCTTGATTTTAGTAGGTAGGTGAATATCGTGTTTGGCTGCCGGCTGTCATTAGCTTAACCATTAACTATTTATCAGTGACTATCAAAGCTCTTAAGTTAATTCTACTCTTTAATATGCTACTATATTGTTTGAATTAACATTAGCATTATTATCAATTATTTAAGAATGTCTTTCTGTATTATGAAAAACAGTTTGTTTAATTATATTTTTGCTTGGATTCTTATACCAAATTCATTTATCAATCATTTATTTCTTAGACTGAAAATAAGTCCGTTTCTTATTTAGTTGCGAACTTTTTTCAATAAGTTTTTTAATGTTTTCGAATTACTATAAATTGTTAGCAAATATTTAAGGACTTACTTCTTAGATTTAAAATTAGGTGCAGCTGTGTATTTTCAACAAATTTTTTAATGCTGATTGACTTTTGACTGTTAGTTTTCTTCATTGCTTGTCTCACTAATTCACTTGCCTCTTTTCTCAGTGGCATCGCCATCGAATCGCGTGATCGTGAAGCAGGTGAACAACATCTTTCTGCAGCCCACGGGCCCGGTGATGCCCATGATGCCGATGATGCACTTTTCGGTGCCATCGAATGGCGGACATGCTGGCGATATGCCATTTGTGGTCTACGACATTAACGATAATTATCCGGGCGCTGCTGCAAGCATGGCCCAGATGATGCCGAATGTGATGAACAATATGCACTTTATGCCACCGGATGCAATGCCACCAACTGGCATTGTCATTCCCCCCATGACCGTGTCGATGCGCACTTTTAAGCCTATGCACGAGACTTTCGCATCCTTTGAGGCGCCCGAGGAGAGCGATTTGAACGAAGAGCTTGCGGATGCGAACTCTGGAAGCGATGCAACGCTTGTGCCCAAGCAGGGCGCAGAGAAAGACAATCGAATAGGAACAAGTCGCAATGCCTACGAGTTTCCTGTTGAAGCCGATGAGGAGGAGCTGATCAAAAGCGAAACCTTCACCAACAGCAATACGACTCTCACAGAGACTGACCTTAATCGTGAGCCAAATGCAAATGCTCAGATCGACATGCTGTCTTCAAAACCTAAGGTGAATGGATCGAAGGCATGCAAGTTATTTTAATAATGAACTTTTTCATCATAGTGATACGATGTTCACCTTTCATATACCTAATATTGAATGAATATTAGAACAGCTTGCCAAGTTTGCTGAATTATTTTAACAAATGAATCACTCTGAATAATAATATAGAAGTTGAAAAATATTCACTGAATCCACTTAATTTTCCTACACAAACATTCTTTGACCAATAATGAACTTTTTCACATACAATTGATTAAAAATTAATAATTTTAATTTGATTTAACCATCAAAAGAAAGAAGACTTAGTATAAAACTATGTTTCAAGATTTCTTTGGCATTACTCGATAAATCTTGAAATAAATTCTAATTTCAAATTATAATAAACTAAAGTTTTTATTTAGTAATAATAACAAAAAGTACATTATATTTTCTTTCTCTTAATATTTTCATTTATAGCAACATCATCTAGCTTCAATTTTCAGATGTTGTCCAATACTAACCACCCGAAATTGAAGACTGTCTGAAGTCACCCCATTTTACTGAAAGGACACAACATTCCGTATTCCACATTTCACATTCCGCATTTTGTATTCCCATTTCTCACTACCCATTTTCCATTTCCCATTTGGCATATTCTATATCATTTCATATTCATATAACGATGTGTAAATTTCAAATCGCTGCATTAAGTTTACGTTTTGAACATTTACGCGAAGCGAAAGGAAAAAGCCGTAACAAAAGTTGTTGGCCCAAGTGCCCAGAGCTCAGTGTGCTGTTCTTTACTACACGACGCCGTGTAGCATGCTCAAGTGGCATGGCAAGGTACTTACCACGAGCGAGGGATGAGGCGGGAGGAAGGGAAGGAATGCCATGGAGCATTCGCCTGAACCCTTTGAACTCCGTGTGCGCCGTGTGCGTTGCAATGCAAAGTTAAACGCCTTCGAGCTGAAATAATCGGGCTAATCTTTTACGCTGCTTGCATTTTAAAGCGCTCAATTTATTTTTGTATTTTATTTTTTTTTTTTTTATGCTTTGTTTCTTTTTTTACTCGCGCCGAAGAAGGAGTCTACGGGGACAGGAGTCAGGATTTAGCCGGTCTGCATTTCGCATGCATGCCTGCGTTTTTGTTTTCCACCCATGTGTGAGTGCGCTGTGCTTTTTCTTTAAATGTAATTAAATGCGTCGCCCCAAAAGGTAAATAACAAAATATTTATTTGTTTGCACTGCAGAGCAAATAAAAATTGCATTTTAATCAGTTAAAATCAGTGAAGCTCATTTAATGCACGCAAATGGCACAAAGCGAATACAAAAAAAATGTTGCATACTTATTGGGGCAAAAGTTAGATGAAAAATAGGATGAATGTAATTGTGTTATTTATTAATTCATTTTATATACGTTTATATATGTTTTTAAATAATTCAATTTATTTAAGATTTATAGTATTAGTATTCTGTCTTGTCCAATTACAATCGGAAGATATATACTTAGTAATATAGTATAAATATACAAAAGAACTTGCATAGTGGAAAAATATATGTGAAAGTAATTATTTTGATTTTTAGATGTTTATTTATTTTACTTAAATTACTATTTTGCATTGTGAACTTTATGCTTATAGAAAACATTAAATTGACATAATCATAAATATTATTCGATTTTATGCCATTAACTCGAATCACTTGTAATAAAGCTTCACTGTCATTTAATTGCTTTTTATTTTACTGCAACAGCTATATTTATTCTTTTGTTTCTCTGTTTTATTGTAACTTTTTCGTGCTTACAATTTATTTATATTTTTATTGCGGGTTATAGTTTGACCAGAAAATTAACGCCTGCATGACCAAAAGAGCAAAAAAAAAGACAAAAACGACAAAAAAAATGCAACCGCATCGCTACATTTTTAATCTACAATTAACCACAGCTGTGCGTCCCTGTCTGCTGCAATCACAGTCGGAGAGATTCGAACGCTTGTGCTGGGACCAATATCAATATTGATTCTATTAATTATAAAAACATTAAGTGCCAGCCAACAAATGTAATTAAACGCATTAAACAATTGCCAATGCCAATGCGCGACTGCAACTGCAAATAGTCCCCTACACTCTACACTCTTCTCCTTTCGCACATTAAGCTTGATCCGGATGGAGGTTCAGGTTCAGATTCGGTTTCGGGTTCGGGTTCACGTTGAGATTCAGGTCGTGTTGCTGGTCAGGATTCGGACAACGTTGCTGATGTGCGGCGATAAGCACGTTTTCAATTCACATTGCAGGTGGATGGATGGAGGGCGGGGAAGGGGAAGGCTGGCAGGTGCAGCATTTTGGGGCATGCAACATGGGCAAGGGATTGTCGCACATTAATGACGAAATTATTGTTTCAATTGCTTTCAACTGTTGTCAATGCAAATTTTATGCAAATATTTTTCGGCTCCGGCTCTGCGCGACTCTTAAATGCCATTATGGCCAATAAGTCAATAATTATTGCACCACACACACACACACACACGCACGCACGCACGCACACAGAGTCATCATGGCTGCTGCTGCTGCTGCTGTTTGCTATTCCCTCGTACTCACTCACACCTTGTATGCAGCGTGACCAATTCCCAAATAGGCGTTAATTACTTTTATCTGCACATTGTCACACTACAACAACGAGAGAATAAACACAATAAAATGGTCAACAACAGCAACAACAACAACTTATGTATCGCATATTTACTCGCTCTTGGCCACAATTTATTTATTATTAATTATTATTATTATTATTAGAGTGGCATTTTGCTTTGCGCGCTGCGCATAAATCAATTTCTCGATTGTTTTGCTAAATATTTCGAGAATTTGTTTGCTTTTGTCTACCCCGACAGTAAACGCACAAAGTTGGGGTATAAACAGTCAACTATTTAGCTTAGTTTTTATTTTATTTTATACTTAGTTTAGAATTAAATTGATAATTGCTCATTTATACTATATATTAGTTAAAAGTATATTCAGATCGAACAACTCAAATTTGTTTGAAAATTCCTGAAGTATTTATTTATCGAGATTTTAAATAAACAATAAGTGATGCCAATTTTAAAATAATTATGTAAAGCAAACAATAAAAGCGCTCTTGAATGAACCCTAGCGTTTAAATTGAAAGTTAGTAAACAAATAAAATATATGACTATTATGATCTAAAGTTTATGCTAACTTCTTTTAAAGATTGTTCTTGTAAGTTTTTGAATATTAATTTATTAGTAAAGCAAACAGTGAACGAACAATTGAATTAAATCTAACTTTTAAATTCTGAAAATGATGTACAAAATGTAAATTAAATCCAAAAACGATTTAAATTTTGTAACTAACTTCTAATTCACCTTGCTCTGTTTTTGCTTGTTTTAAATATACGTATGTAGTTGTTATAAGTTCCTTCTCTTCACACACATGAATATGTTTGATTACGTTTGTAATCTCAGCATAAATTGCGCATCTTCAACGGTCAACACGTTAGTTTTTCTACTTGCTAATTTGAATGTTCAAACATTTTGCGGCTGAGTAAAAGTGCTGGAGATGTTGCCACAGGCATGGCGTGGCATGCCACTTGCCACTTGCCACTCGCTCCCCAGGTCTCGTCGTATAATATAATTAATGCTATGAATTACTTGAGCTCCGTGCTAAGCCAAAACTGACCGCGCACACAAACAACCAAAAGCAATCCCAGAGTCCTCGAGAGTCTGTGTGGCAGCCAAATGGGGACACAGCAGGGTCAACTTGTTGTTGTTGCTGTTAGTATTGGTGTTGGTGTTGGGGATATTCCAACACGTTGCTGCTTGGTCAGCCACATGCACTTAATTGCTTTATGAGGCGCTCAGTCGCTTGTTATGGACTTCAATTTGATTTCGCGCGAGTGGCAAGCAGGAGCAACATGGGGCAAGCTGCTCTGCTCTGTGTGTGTGTGTGTGTGTATGGGGAATAAATGAGACATTGGGGATCAATTATTTTGTCGGCGCATTGCCGCAGGGCAGGACGTTGAACCAGTCACAACACATACCATTGCTTGGCTGATCCGCCTTCTCAGCTGATGCGAAACTTTTTTAATCAGCCTGATGGCAACATCATCATCAGCAACAGTCACGTTGCAAGCGCTCATATTTTTTATGCCACTTTACTGCACTTTCGCCAAGGTGCGAACAACTCCAAACACACAAATCGAAAACTTTTCAGCCGCCGTTGCAAGTGCAACTTCCAAATGGCTTTTACTTCCAGCTCTTCTTTTCTGCTTCACGCTTGTTTTTATACCTGCTACCCATTGGGTAGAAGGGTATTATAACTTTGTGACTGCACGAAATGAATGTAACAGGCAGAAGAAGGCATCAATGACCCTTTAAAGTATATATATTCTTAATCAAGGTCAACCGACAAGACGATATAGTCATGTCCGTCTGTCTGTCTGTCTGTCCATTCGTATGAACACCTAGACCACAGAGACTATAAGAGATAGGAATATAATGCTGTGGTATATAGAATAATAAGATTATTATTTATGCTTTCTAAAAATTTGATTCAGATCACATAAAAATTGTATAAATTATATAAGAAATATTTTTGTATGAGCAAAAATGCCTACTTATTATGGGTTTAAGTTGCTTTGGCTAACAGTCCGGTATACTTTGTAGTTCTATATAAATATACCATATATAACCATCAGTATATATGTATTTTTGCGGTGTATTAATTAGGTACATTTTATGAATAATACTGCATTGTTTTGCTTTTATTCAAAAAAAACCATCGGTATATTTTAGTATTTTGGCGGTATTTTAATATCACATATTATAATATACTACTTTGGTATATCTTAGTATTTTTCCGGTATTTAATTTGGTATATTATAATAATAACACTGGAAAGTTTTGTTTCTTTTTTCCAAAATAGCCCTCGGTATATTTTAGTAATTTTACGATATTTTAATTTGGTATAAAATAATATCGCATTGTTTTGATTCTATTAAAAATGGGTAACGGATATCTTGCAGTCGAGCACACTTGACTGTAGCTTTCATCCTTGTTTTCTTGCAGAGTAGCTGCCATGACAATGTATTTTTCATATATTTGAAATGAAACTATTTTGCTTGGAATGTCCTTTTTTTATTAGAGGTATGAGGAGGCTACTTAATAGCCATGGCAATAGATTGAAAGTGCTTTGCCAGTGACTGACCAGTGGCCAAGGGGACAACATCAGAGGCATTAATTCAGCATACTTGCAATATTACAATTTTTGCACATCATTTCATTTTGATTTGGGGTAATCATGTGCCTTTTTATTTCATCTTATCTTTTGCCATGGTAACGGCATTTTAAGTAACTCAACTTAAAGTGTGAAAATTGCCCCGAGCTGTGTGTGTGTGTGTGTGTGTGTGTGTGTGTGTGTGTGTGTGTATTTTTCTGTTGTTAGTTGTATGTAAATTTCCATTGGCGTCGCTTGCAATTATAAACTGAATGTGAATACATGGTATTTCCATTTTTTGGCACTTAAGTCAGCCAAAGTCAATTATAATCAACGCCTGGACGACTTTTCTCCCCACTCTCCCCACTCTCCACACTCTCCTCAAAACTCTCCAACTCTGCTACGCTTTTAAGACAATTGTGTGAGTGTCTCTCAAGCAGCTGCCGTCACGCAAAAAGGATTAAAAAGCATTCACATGCTCACATCCTTGCAGATAACCGAAAACACCCTGCCCCTTCCCCTTCCCCCCTCCACTAGCAACCCCTTCATAACGTATGCGTCTGTTTGTGTGAGTGTGCGTTAACTTATGCAAAAGTGTTTTAAGACTTTCGCCTGATTGGCAGCACTTTAGCCATACAAGTTGGCAACTCAAGCTGCTGGATAAAGCCAAAGATATTCTCGCCGCCGTCGGCAATTCGTAAGGTAAACAGCGTAGCATATGAGCTTCATTCCGTATAATGTTTAATGTGTGCTGCATATATCATAATAATAATCATAGTTGCTCAGCATTTACATACAGAAGATGACTCTATCAGATTAAATTGTATATCGTGTGAATCATATGGGTTCTTAATGAAATTGAACAATAAGAAGCTAGCAAGAATTTAAAGTGTTTGCTGATTTTTGCTTCGCCTAATGACGACATATTCCATCTGTTGGACTCTGAAATTAATCCTTTTTTTGTAAAGATAATTTATAAATTTCGCTCTTAAATATATAATGCAACAAGTTGTATTAAAATGATTGAGACAACGTAAAATATGAATATAAAGCTTATTTGTGAGCTTTATTTCAATTGGTGGAAACTAAATTTGCTTTCAAACTCATCTCATATTGTTAAGTCATGAATAAATAGCGTTTAAAATACTTTAAAAATACTAAGGTGATGAATAAAGTGTTGTGTTTTTGATAAACCATATAAAGGCAATCATTCGAATAGTTGCTAAAATAAATAATAATAAATTACTCAGAAAAAAATATGCTGAAATTAAGAATAAAATTTTGAATCAAGATCAAAATTGAACAAAGAAGATTTATTCTTTAATAAAAATCACAATTGTAGAATACTCCATCTTATAATTCAAGATTATAATCTTATTTAAAGAATGAAATAATCTCAAAATTTTACCCAGAAGGCAAAATCTTAAATCATCATCAAACGTTCTAAAAAATTTAGATTATTGATGTTGTTTAAATTTGTATAATGTAAGAGTTACAATTATTACTTACCCTTTTTTTATATATGTGATTAGAGTTTAAAGAGCCCAGGATCAACGACCACACGGCAAAATGATTTGCGGAAACTCTGCTTAATGAGGTAACAGCAACAACACCTGAATCTAGGTGCTAATATTAGAGAGATTGAATTATAACATTCGCACTTACATGATGTACAATTTTTGTTTTAAGAAACAACAACAAAATTCCTGAACTTAGGAGCTTCCTGATCTTTAAGATGGAGTTTTTTATACCCGCTACCCATAGGGTAGAAGGACCGACAGGAAATGTATGTAACAGGTAGAAGAAGGCATCTCCGACCCTATAAAGTATATATATTCTTCATCAGCAGTCTGTCCGTCTGTGTGTCTGTCCGTCTGTCCGTATGAACACCTAGATCTCAGAGACTATAAGAGATGGAGCTATAATTTTTTTTCGACAGCATTTGCTATGTTTGCACGCAGATCAAGTTTGTTTCAAATTTTTGCCACGCCCACTTCCGCCCCGCAAATCAAAAAAATCGAATAACAAGCGTAATTTTAAAGCTAAGTTTGTGAATTTTGGTATATATAATAATAACTATGTATAGTAGTTATGATTCTTGAAAATTTGGTTGCGATCAGATAAAAATTGTCGAAGTTATTAAAGAAATACTTTTGTATGGGCAAAAGCGCCTACTTACTAGGGGTATTAGTTGCTTTGGCCGACAATCTGGTATATTGCGCCGTCTATGGTATATTTTGAATGCGGTACTATATCGATATACCACATATACAACTTGGTATATTTTTAGTATATTTGCAGTATATTCGGTATATTTTGAGAATAATACCGCAAAATATATTGCTTTTAATCAAATTGGGTAGCGGGTATCTCACAGTCGAGTACACTCGAGCTAGCTTTCTTACTTGTTTAATCTTAAAACAACGATTAAAGAACGAAATCTTGATTTAAGATATTTCTCAACCTAAAGAATTTTACTTTTAAAATCGTAATTTTCTTAAATCAAGAATCGTAATCTACTTTTCAATCTAGATTGTTTTCTTTCATTGTAGGATTTCGAAGACAGAGGGACACATAAAATGAATACTCTGAATAATCTGTTCTCATCTATAAATACAGCGACAGATTTTCAGTGAGCCAAAGTTAATGACGAACTTCCATGCTTAACAGCAAATGAGCAACGAACGAGTAATTAAGCTATCTTTAAGTGAAGATTTTCTTATTACCTCCAGTCACAGATATGAGAGCGCTTGCTGACTGCCAGTTTCAGATGGCTCGCATTCATAAATTTGGGATATGAAATGGTGGCCAAGTGGGGGTTGGGGGGCCGGCAGACTCGTTACTCGCATTTGTGGCGAAAAATGGGCCAACAATTTGCAGCCTCAATTACAATGCCAGCAAAAACGGGGAGAGGCCGAGGGGAGACAGCCGCAGTTGCCTGATTCTGAGTGGCCACAAAACTTAATTGCTTTACTCTCGGCCAAAAAACAACTGTCGGATTCTTAATGCCACACTCGACACACACACATACACACACACACATACACACACACACATGCATTCGTGCAACTTGGGGGCCATTTGAGTAACTGAGTTCTTATCGCGGCGTACCCAAAAAACCGTCAACAGCGTCGACTGTCGACTTGCCTCTCCAGTTGCAACTGCTTTTTCTCTGATTCCGATTCCGATTCGCATTCAGCATCAGCATCAACATCAGCAGCAGCTTCAGCTACAGTCTCTGTTTCTGCAACGCAAATTATATGCAAACGAGCTTAATATCCGGCCAAACAGACGCACACTCACTCACAGGTCGCTCTTCACTTCATACTTTCTTTTCCATTCTGCCATAACTCCCTGCACATTTGTCTTGCACAATTCACAGGGACGCAACTTACTTTGAACTTACTCGAAAGTGAGCTGAATCTGAATAATACCTGAACTGATTCTTTAGTCGGAACTAATTTAGTTCTCAAAACACTTTTAAGTTTCATCCGATTAAGTCTTCAAGAATGAATTTAATATTAATGATAGATTTATGTATGTTTATATTTTATTTGCTTAAAATATTTTATATTATATGTCTACATTTGATTTAAGCTACAATTAAACTCATTTTTAAAAAGATTCGAAATCAGCTTCGAAATATTAGAAAGCAACTTTTTTAGTACTTTCAAAACTATGTTTATGCTAAGGTGAATAAAATGTTTACAAAAGAATATTTAAACTTGGAAATCAGCTTCTTTTTGTTGTTGTTCTTTATTTTAATTTGAGAAGTCGGAACTAGTTCAAACTAGTTCCTTAGTTCGCAGTTTAGCTTTGCCAAATTGTAGTTTATTTGACTGAATGCCATTTGGCAAATTCATTTCAAGTTTTAGCACAAATAACTCAGCTCTTGCCACTTCAAGAATGAATTTAATATTAATGTTAGAGCTATGTATGTTTATATTTTATTTGTTTGAAATATTTTATATTATAAGTCTACATTTGATTTAAGCTACAATTAAACTTATTCTCAAAAACCTTGTCTTTACAAAAGATCATTTTAGCTTCGAAATCAGCTTCGAAATATTAGAAAGTAACTTTTTTAGTACTTTCAAAACTATGTTTATGCTAAGGTGAATAAAATGTTTACAAAAGAATATTTAAACTTGGAAATCAGCTTCTTTTTATTGTTGTTCTTTATTTTAATTTGAGAAGTCGGAACTAGTTCAAACTAGTTCCTTAGTTTGCAGTTTAGCTTTGCCAAATTGTAGTTTATTTGACTGAATGCCATTTGGCAAATTCATTTCAAGTTTTAGCACAAATAACTCAGCTCTTGCCACTGCAACTTTGAATGTGCCACATGATGTGGCGCTGGTAGTGCGTGTGTTTCTCTGTGTATGTGTGTGTGTGTGTGCGGCAAACCGCCGCCTGATAATTTCTCTGCACTCGACTGATAACAACATTTAATTTAATGCCCGAGGTCAGCAAAATTCCATTTATTATTGGATTAAATTCGGCAGCAAAGTTTTTGCCCGGCTGCCGCCCCCGTTTTGGAGCCACACAGTGTACTGTGTGTGGCAAGCAGAGGCGGAGGGCAGAGGCAGAAGCAGGACGAGACTCGTTGTCCACTATCTGAAGCTGGGATAAGCGACGCAGTCTGTCCGCGTCCACAGCTTGTCCCTTTTTTGTCCGGCATATAAATTGTGTGCATGGCTTTTTTACAACTTGTTCTTGTCCTTGTTGTAGTTGTTGTTGCCGTTGCATACATATTTTTATGCGCCACGCCCACAGCTCAAAGAGAGGCGCACTTGTCGCACTTGTCGTCGTCGTCATCGCTGAGGCAGAGGCTGAGGCCAGGACGAGGTCCTGTTGCTGCTGCTGCTGTTGCTGCTGCTGCTGTGACTAGACGACAGGAAATGTATTTCACATTTTTTATGTGTCGCTTTTTTCTGCGTGCCCATGAAATTTGCATGAGCACGACTGGCAAGGATCTGCCCAGGCATAGCACATCATTCCAGCCTGCCTTACAGACAAGGCGTACAGAAAGTGAAGGGGAAGTAACAAGAGCAAAAGCGGGCGGCGGACAAAATGCCCATAAGGGATTAGCTGCAAATCGCAGGCGACGTCGCTGGACATTTGCCTTTTTTGTTGTCTGCTGTTGCTGTTGCTGCTGCTGTCACCGTTTCGTCCTGTTTCGTCCTGTCGGAATTTGTTGCAAAACTCATTTAAGCCAAGTTATGCGCAGTATGTAAATTGTTTTGGCCGCACAGATTTCAACTGTTGTTGTTTGGTTGTTTTTTATTTCTTGTTGTGTGTTATTTTTAAATGAAACTTAATTGTTTTAGATGCAAAGTCATCATCATCAGCAGCCAGGCTGCTGCAACGGCGTGTGGCAACTGGGGCAAGATTGAAGGGGACAGTGGCGGGGAGAGTGAAAACAAACAAATGTGGCGGAAGGAAGTATCTCACTCGAATCTCAGTCAGCCATGAAGCGCGCAGAGACACAGACAGACACACAGATACAACACACACACACTCACACACACGCGCACACACATGACATGAATTTATGCATGAAATTGTCGACGCCCGCGTCCTGTGCTCGCCATCCATCCATCCATCCATCCATCCATCCATTCATGCCTGTGGCCTATCGAAAGGAAATTGAAACAAAACCTCATTGGAAATAAACACACACTCACACACACTTCCTTGTTGCAGTCAGACAGGCGCACAATTTGGGTTTCCGTGCAAAATATTCTCGCACTCGCCGCAAAACATTTTCGCCAGCTGATAACACGATTGAGTATCCTTCTCTGTGTTATGCGGGTGCCAGGATTCTCTCAACTTCATTTGCAGTCTCATCCCATATCCACTTTTCTTGTTGTGCCAACAAACTACTCTCAACTTATGAACACTATAGCACAACATCTGATAAAACATCAGCAGCAGCTCAACAATAGTGAAAATGATTAGAATTTTCGTTTTCATACACAAGATGCCAAAAAGGAAATTTCAAGTGTCTACAGAAAGCAACACAATTAAAAGTTAACAACGTCCATTTTGTGTTAATTTAAATTATTAATTATTACTTAATATTGTAGCTATATTATTTTTGTATGAATATAACTTTTTAGCAATGAAAGCATATCACAGAATAAATAATTGATGAGCTTATTAAAAATTAAGTTGTAAAATTGCAAAGAAAAAGTTCTATAAAGAATGCAAGTAAGAAAGCTACAGTGAGCAGTGCAGTATAATTCGTATAATATACCGAATTAATATACCAAAATATACTACAAAATATACTGAAGTTTATATTTGTTGTATTGACATAGTAATACATTCCAAATATACCAAAATATACTAGAAAAGTATTTCATAGATAACTTCTAGCAAACGTTTTTTGAACCTACAGAATATGTGTTTATCTGATAAAATATTTTCTTAAACCGAATTAATACGCTTAAAATTCTAAAATTGAATAATTATTCTTTAATATTCGTTTTGACTATTATTCGATAACTTAGCAAACACGAATGTGTTTCGTGTTTCACATATAATGTCATCTCAATTATATTTGCAATTGTTGTGTCATTTGCTTGTTATCTGAAGCAATTGTTGTTTTAATTGAAATAATATAATTATTTAGGCTTGAATCTCTAATATGCACTGGCAGCTTGTCCAATTTGGAATGCTCTTTTAAAGGTCTCTTCAAGGCACAAGACAAGACAGGGCAAGGCAAAAGGCATTCAATGACGATGCAGTTTTAATCAAGTTATTTACGGGCCAAGTTTCGAGTTGATTGCAAAATGCAAAGTGCAGCACAAAACACCGTTCGACGTATGGCAAAGGACAACGCATGCCTCAAACCTCAAGTCCATTCATTTCATTGCCATGAACCTGGCAACTTGTGCAACAAATTAGTTACAGTTAACTGCCTTCGACTGAGTTGAGCTCTGTGGCCGAGCAAAGAACCAAAGAGCCCAAAACAAACACCCGCACATCCAAAGTCCATTCAAGCAAATCGCATTAAAGTTCATTTGTTGTGTCAGCTGCACTCACACACATTAATACACACACACACACACACACACACGCACAACATAACAATAGATATTGTATATAGAACATTGAGCAAATAGACAAGTTGAAACTTTAAAATGTAAGATTACTAAGCTAGTGAAGTCCACATGCTCTAAGAAATAGTTTTAGGACATATGTTAAATATATATTTTTAAAAACATTTGATGGAATTATTTTGCATTTAAACTTATTAATTAAAGGTATAAAATGAACAACTTATATATTATTAGTTGAATTTGAAATAAATGAAATGAAATAAAGTTTGAAGTGAAAATAAATGTAACTTCCTTATTATAATATCCAAAGCATTGAGAAACTTGTTTTACAAAATTACTTTTGGAATAAATTAAATGATAATTTAAGAAAAAATACAAATTACTATTTTAATTTATCATAAATACGAATTCAATATGCGAAATAACATATAAATTTAAGAATAGTCTAAATTTAAATTAAAGAAGAACCAAAAAAAATAGGAATGCACTTAAAATCAAAATGAATGAAGAATAATATAAATCTAAATAAGATTAAAAAAATATAATTAATATAGTTGAAATATGTATTTAAATTAATCGAATAATTATTCTCGCATACAGTAAAAATTTCTCATTTACTTATCTCCAATCTTCAGATAATAATGTAATAAATCATAGTTTAAATTTGATAATAATCTGAATATAGTCTTAAAACGTTATTCAAACGTATAAAATGTTCTTAAAAATGAAGAATATTTCTCATTTGTTTACCTCCCTAGTGAAGCTAATTAATAATGTAATAGACTTTATTTAGAATAATATTAGATTGGCATCGAACCGTCTAGCTGTCCTACAAACTATGTATGCTCTTCAGATCAATTCTCGTTAACTTTACACTCATTTCTTCCGCTTCGAGGTAGCTACCTTTGGCTAGATGGTTTGGGTATAACTTTTGTTTTGGGGCAACTGCAAAACACATAACTGGCTGCCGTACGTGGTTGACTGATAAAATCAGCAAAACACACACACACACACCGACAAAGACAGAAGAGAGAAGGAGGTGAAAGGCAGCCCTTTAGCAGCTGGTAAAGCTCCTTTTTCGCTTTTGGGGAAACTTCTTAACAAAAGTCTCAAATTTGTTCCAATGCAAAACTGTCGCTTGGCTGGGCGCTTATCAACAATTGCCCAAGTGGAAGCCCAAGAATAGTTTTAAGCTGCTTAACAGCTTCTTCGCCTGCTGCAAACTTACAGTTGGAATATTCCCCAGCCCCATTCCCCATTCCCCATTCACAGGGACATCGACATCGCCATCGCCATCGCCAACTTGATTTAGTGCTCTCTGACCTTAGTTTAAATATAAACAGCAAAAGCAACAGGAACAGCAACAGCGACGTCTTGTTGTTACCCTTCTTCAAGCGACACAAAAGTTTGCGCGCCCGAGTAAAGACATAAATGGGATTATGATCTTATCACGTGCCCAGCCTCAGTGTCCATACCCTGTGTCCCCCTCCTTCTGTTACTCCGTCCTCAGTCCAAGCAGCCGCTGTTGCTGCAGCAGGCGCAGGCTAGACATATTGGTACATTTAAAACAACCGACAAGAAACTCATCAACAGTGATCGAAGTGCGCATACCCTGTGATTAGAAATGTAGTTTATAATAATTATTGAAAAGAATTGAAAGTTACTGATAATAAAGTAATGAAGGAGCCTAAATTTATGTGCTCTCTGACTTAAATAAAATAGCTGTAATATTTATCAATATTTGGATTGATAAAGCAATATGATTATTTAACAAGTAAGAATGAAAAAGGCAGAAAAATATACAACAAAAATATGCCTCAAAATTACTAAACTATATCGAACACTATATTTGGTATATTGATATTACTACATTCAAAATATACCAACAAATACAAAATATACCGGATTATTCAGCACTATAATCAAAATATACCAAAGCGTACAAGATATACCAGATTGTCAACCTTTGTCTTTTATATTTTAGCAATATTATTTATTGTCACAGCAGATAATTTTATAATATAAAATATACCCTTAAAATAATTATTAAGTGTAAGGTTTTAATTGACATATTCAAAAGACGAAGCCTAATATACATATTTAAATATGTATATATAATATATTTAGTATGAAACTTTTCTACATAATTGAAAAGAAAAACCAAATTAGGTATAAAAAAAATTCCGTTTGTGTTATAAGATAAGTTTATAGGAATATTTAAAATAATCATTTATTATTTTTATTGATTTCAAATATATACCAGAAAATATATTTAAATTGATTTTGAAAATCATTTAAAATAGTATTCAAATTTGCAGATAAAAACTCCTTTTGTGATTATATTTTGCATACGGGGTATAATAACACCTTCTGTTGGCCAAGTGAAAGGCAGGCACACTGTAACTGGGGAGGGAAAGAGGGAAGGGAAGCTGCTTAGACAAACAAGTTTGCGGCGCAGCTTTGTCAAAGATTTATTTCTTGAGGGTAACTGGCAAACTGGCTGGCCAGACCAAAAATTTTAGTTTTGCAACGACTTAATATGGAAAATTTTAAGTGCGAGTCTATTTGTAGCAAGAAGACGAAGAAGAAGAAGAAGAAGAAGAAGAAGAAGAAGACGAAGTAGAAGCAGAAGGAGAGGGAGAAGCAGAAGAGACGACGTCCGTGGCAAAGTTTTAGCCCGGGCAAAGTATGGGCTGCAATCTTTAATTAAGAGCGGATTAGTTGGACATGGGTTCGATTGGCAGACGCCAGTGTTTGGGTTGCTCTTCCCCCCTCCCTCCCTCTCGTTCAGAGTTCAATCTTTGCTCTTTTTTGGTTTTGCTGTGATTTGCATCTGCGGTTAAGCAACCACCAGCCAGTCAGCAGCTGGCTTCATTAGTTTGCGCCCAAAAAACTCTTCCCCTTCCCCCCCCATTTTGTGTCTATGTGTATGTGTGTGTGTGTGTGCTACTTTTAACGGCATCTTGTGGCAGACTTTTTGAGTGCTCCATTAAAATTTAATGCGTGTAAGAGATCAGCAGGAGTCGCACCGAGTCTAGTTTCACTTTTCAGATTAGCTGTCAAAAGTTGTTCAATTTAATTTCACGCCGTCTCCCCTTCTCCCTCTCCCCTTGATGGCGCCATCTTAATGTTCCTCTTGCCAATTTTTTTTTTTTCGTTTTGCTTTTTTGACTCTTGTCGATTGCTTCGCGCATCTATCTCTTGACTTTTTAATGGCTTTGGGAAATTGCACGCGCCGTTTACGCGCTCGTTAGACAAGCTTTGAATGTTCAGTGTTCTCAACATTTCAACATCTCAACATCATTATGGTTATTGATAAGACCACGCTCCCCACTCTCAGCCGAACATTATGGACAGAAGGTTAAGTCCTGTGACCGTTGGGAGAGTTCTCTTTTGGGCTTCGACAGGTTCAGTTTCAGTTTCATCTTTGATGCCGCTCTTGATTTACCTTGACAAACTGCTTGGTTATTAGCTCTATTCACTTGCAGACAGTTTATTTGCCAATTTCGACAAGTTCAATTGGTAATTGAGCTGGAACATTAAATGGATATTTTAAATGCACCTAAAAGAATATACAAGTAAGAAAGCTAGAGTCCAGTGTAAAATATTCTAAATTAAAATACCGAAAAAGTAAATGTAATAAATATACCAGATTCTATTGCATTAGGTGTTTGTTGCTGGACAAAGGTATTTCTTAAAGAACTTTGATCTGATCACCATCGAAATTAGCATAAACATAAATTCTCTACGTATTATGGTATGAAGCGAAAATCAAATTGAAAACCAGCTTTACCCGGAAGAATACGACTGTGTAAAGTTTCCAAACCAATTCACCAAACATGTCCTTGCTTTAACATTTATGTTGCTAATATATACTATTCAAGTGAGTATCCAACTTTGAATTCAAATATTCAGCCTTCATTAAAATGAACTTGAATTAAGAGAAAACATTTACTTTAAAGTTTTGAGAATAATTTCATTGCTCCTTATTACATTGCTTATATCGTATTGAAGTCAATCTACAATATAGCCTAATGCTATTCAAGCAGACGTCATGTGCGAATCCTTTAGGACTTATTAGCTCGTTAGACTCGTTATACTGATGGCAAAGATGCCATTGTCATACTCGTAAACAGACTGCAAAGACTATATAAAGCAATTGGGCAAACCCCAATTATTTGCGTCTACCCAAAAATAAACTAACAATCAGTGAGACGATTCTCTCTCTATCTCTTTCTCTCTCTCTGGCCGAGCCGGCAATAAAAAATTAATCACAAACCGTCGCAAACTGTGGCCAAAGAGCCACAATGGATATGGCCGGAGTCTAAGCTCATTATCTGTGGGATATAGCTGTTCAGCTAATGTGCTAATGTGCAATTTCGAAAGGTGCTTACGTTGTCAAGTAGTGTGAAGATGAGTTTCCCTTCTCTTCTCTTCTCTGCCCTCTGTCTATTTACCCCCTGTGTGCCTTGCTATTCACGCCAATTGGCCATTTTCTCAATGAATCACAAAACGGACAGCATATGGCACATACTTTGCCACATTCCGACATCGAGGTCGAAGTCTAAGACTTCCTCCTGTTGCTGCCTCTTGAGCTTGCCGCAGTTCTTCGGTGGCATCCCGTGGCGCTCTCTGGCAACTGCAATTAATTCCCAAGCTTAGAATGAAATCTAATTGCTCGTTAGCGCACAGCGTTGTCCTTCGTCTCAGTCCCACTTTCCCCCCTCTTGGGTCGTTTCTTTGCGCTCTGTTGTCCTCTTTTTTTTTGCTCCTTTGTTTTTATATTTTGTTAACTGCTGATTACAGCAGTTGTTCAGTTGTTGTTTCCTTTGGCGCTTCCCTCGCCACACACTTCTATTCCCCCTCCGCCTGTCAAGCCTCAATGCATGATATTTATCTTACGTCCAAGTTTTATTTTCTTAATGTTCCGCATACCCTAAGAATAAAACAACAGACATTGGGTCCATTAAAACAAAGCTGCTTTCCTTATTCTTTTTCCTTTTTTATTAAATATAATCATATCTCGAAAGGAAACACTTTTTTCGAATAGAATATTATTTTAATGTTAGGTATTTTATTTCTGTGTATCTTGAAGATTTTTGAGTAGCACTTCTTTAAACAAAAGTTTATGAAAGAATTAAAATATTCTTTAAATACTTATTTCTGCAGGCAATTAAATTCTTTATGAAGAACAAACTTCTCCGAAATAGTTTATTTGATAATTATATGCATTCTCCTGTCGTCTTTTCTTACATATAACATTTCTTACTCCTTAAGAACTTCTCTTTAACTGAACTCCTCTCATTTGAACTTTCTCCGTGAGACTCATAATATCCTGCAGTCGTTCATTTATGGTTCAAATAAATTGTTGTTTGGTTTTTTGTTCTTGCCTTAGCCTGCAGCATTACACAAATGTTTCCCAGCAGGTTTATATAAAGAAATTAACGGCTCTTTTTCTTACTTTCGCCCCTTCCCGAAAGCTGCTGTTGTCCAGCCTCGCCACCTTGGCCCACGGGCAAATCATTTAATGAGCATGTAACTGTAACTGTAACTGTAACAGTTGCTCTTGACTCGTCTCGATTCGATTCAATGTGCTGACGCGGCCAAAAAGCTGTTGGCCGTGTTTTTTTCCCTTAGTTCTGTCGCGTCATGCGATTGATATAATAGTATATCATTTTCATGGCAATAGTTCGCAATTGTGCTGAGAGGAGGGGAGGCAAGAAGAGGAGTGGGTGTGGCAACTTTCGCAATTGCCAGTTTTAGCCTGTGCGGAGTGCTTTGGGCGAATCGTTTCAAATTAATTGAGTTGTTTTCTCGGCCTGCTTAAATATTTAACTTTGCCATGTCCTTTTGTTTTTGTGGCTCCCTTCCGCAAACTGACTGGCTGACTAGCTGCTCGTCGTGGTTGATCCTTTTGCTGCTTAGTTGCTCACTTGGGACAGCAAACACACACACACACACGCGCACACCTCTTGCCACATTCACCTGTGCGAAACTTTTGGCATTTTGGTATTTATGGCTCATGTGGCGCTGTTGCATAAATCACTGACAATGTAAACATGCCGCGTTGCCCCCCACTCACAACTGTCTACTCTGACTATGGGTGTGTATGTGTGTGTGTGTGTGCTGGTCAGGCCAAATGGCCAAAAGTGTTGACCACAATTAATGTTATGAGATAAGTTTATAAAAGCGCACGGCTCGTTGCGCTCAAAGCTTGTCAAGGAGTCCAAGAGTATCCAACTGCCTGCCCCACAGGAGCTATGCGTGTTGTTTTGTATATGCTTCGAGTTTGCTGTTAATAAAATGCAAGACAGCTGAGTTGAGGGCTGGTTGAACAAGCGAGCGCCCACTCAACGATGTCCACCTCTCACCCCTCACTCCTCACCCCTCACTCGCTCATCGTCAGCGAACTGAACTCTGTCGTTCAACATGCAACGGAAATTAGGTATCGTTTACATGGACGGCGTTTGCTTCTACCTTTGTTTGCCTTAGCACTTTTATCGCCACATTCACATTCACATTCACATTCACTACGACATTGGCATTCACATCCATTATGCACCTTTTCACTCTCGCTCTGACCTTTTTAGTAGCCCTCTGCTCACAAAGGCGCATAATAACTGCTAGATTTGTCAAAATGCTCTTCGTCGTCGTCGTCGTCGTCTGCCATTTTAAACCGGATGTTGCCAAACATTTGCCCAACCACTCTACTTTTTTCCCTCTATATATTTTTTATATATATACTTTTTTCTCATTTTCAATTGTATTCATGTCAATTTTTGGTCAGAGCATGGGATCAACCGGCTAATGGACTTGCCTTACATTTGTTGGGCAACACATAAAATGCGTAGCGCGATTGCCGCTTAGATTGCACGAGTCTTTAATAGATTTGAGAACGCTTGATTTTCTATTAATGGAATTTGGGTTTAAGTGATGGAGTTTGCCGCTTCATTTTAAACTTGTCAAACAAATATATAAAATATACTTTTCTTACATGTTTTCTAAATTTGCAATCATGTTTTTTAGTTTTTACTATAAATAATTGTTCTGGTAAAACATTAGTTAAATGCGTTTTTAAAATGTTCAATTGTATTGTTTTCCCTGCATATTTGTGTAATTTCTGAAAAAAAAGCATAGCATGCTTTTAGGGGTAGCTAATTCCCTACATGTCCACTATGGGCCAGGAGACCACTTTTTGTGGCATTTACAAACTAGGTATGCATTTTTGATGAGGTCTTTATATTTTAACTAAGGAAGCTTCTTTGAATAAATTTGGTAAAGTAGGCGTGTCCACGCCTACGGGAATTATCTTCTTTATTAATACAATTTGTTTTGATATTTTTTATATTCGTAAAAATGAAAAGTTTGATTCATTTTGACCTTAATTTGGAGTGGTATATAATTAAATATTAATTTATTTTACTTGTGATCATAAAAATAGAGTTTTTTGCTGGCTTTAAGAAATAGCTTTTTCACATATTACGAGTAAACCACCAGCTCAAAAAGCTTTTAAAAAATTACAAAATATTTGTATAAACACATACAATTTGATTAATAATTTACATTTAAGATATAGTACAAACATGCGAAATTATTATCCATGACTCTTTTTTTTAAAAGCTTTCAATATAAATAAATGAATAACAAAGTTCACTAAAAAACAAGTAAGAAAGTTACAGTCGAGTGTGCTCGACTGTGAGATACCCGCTACCCATTTTTAATAAAGGCAAAATACTGCGGTATCATTTGAAAAATATACCGAAAATACTAAAAAAATACTAAAATATACCAAATGATATGTTTGGTATATCAATATAGTACACCATTCAAAATATACCATAGACGGTACAATATACCAGATTGTCAGCCAAGGCAACTAAGACCCCTAGTAAGTAGGCGTTTTTGCCCATACAAAAGTATTTCTTTAATAACTTCCACAATTTTTATCTGATCGCAACCAAATTTTCAGGAATCATAACTACTATTGTAATTATTGTATATACCATTCGCCACTCTAGCTTTAAAATTAGGCTTGTTATTCAATTTGTTTGATTTGCGGGTGTGGAAGTGGGCGTGGCAAAAATTTGAAACAAATTTGATCTACGTGCAAACATAACAAATGCTGTCGAAAAAAATTATAGCTCTATCTCTTATAGTCTCTGAGATCCAGTGTTTCATACGGACGGACGGACAGACGGACATGGCTATATCGTCTCGGCTGTTGACGCTGATCAAGAATATATATACTTTATAGGGTCGGAGATGCCTTCTTCTACCTGTTACATACATTTCCTGCCGGCACAAAGTTATAATACCCTTCTACCCTATGGGTAGCGGGTATAAAAATATGCCAACTTAGCGCGCGTGCTTTCGAATGCAACCACGGTTGCCATTCCAAAAAAATTTGTTGTACCAAAATTTTGAAAAAATGTACCAGTTTTAGCAAAAATGTACCACAAATTTTTTCGCGAAAGATTTTTTGTATTTCACAAATTGTGATTCACAATATATAACTGTTTACTTAGTGATAGACCTTAGATTGGCGCATACATACATATGTATGTATTTCCCCAATTGACACAATACGTCGCGATATTTTCCAGTGTTAGTCATGGTTCAATTTCTAACTGATACAAAATTTGTGTCTGGTGGAACAGAGCCATTTGTTAAAATAATATGTGTGAACATAAAATTTTATGAAAAATTTAAATTCTAGACCAGGCATATTGAAAATGTACCAAAATGAAAATAAGTGATCCAATGTACCAACGCATGAAAAATGTACCAGTTTTGGTACATTTGTATTATTTTAACAAATGGCTCTGTTCCACCAGTCACAAATTTAGTATCAGTTAGAAATTGAACCATGACTAACACTGGAAAATATCGCATACAGTCGATTTGCGACGTATTGTGTCAATTAAGAAAATATGTATGCACCAATCTAAGGGGTATCACTACGTAAACAGTTATATATTATGAATCACAATTTGTGAAATACAAAAAATCTTTCGTGAAAAAATTTGTGGTACATTTTTGCTAAAATTGGTACATATTTTCAAAATTTTGGTACAAAAAATTGTTTTTTGGAATGGCAACCGTGACAACTGACTTTACAGCTGTTATGCTCAAAAGATCTGTTAGATATACATGTTTTTGGTTTGAGCCATAACAGTTTGATGTTCTGTTAATGCATTGACATTAACATTTTTCTAATTGGAACAATTTTCAAAGACGCCTAAATGCCAACTTGAATGGAAAATGCCCCATAGTGCATTGGCTCCAGTTTATTAAGGTGTTAAGACACAATGGAAAATAATTTTTTGTTATACATTTACCTATAATTAAAGCATATTCATTGATGATAAGGCAATACATATCTGTAAAATTGAAATGATTACAATTTTTAATCATAATCATGTTCAGCAAAACTATAATAAAAATAATTCTAGTCACTCTCCAATGCTAATTGCTGTAAAAAGGCCACCCAAGCAAAACACTTTTAGTGTTACCAGAAAAATGGAATTGGCATTTTCTCCATACTAATATTAAACCGTTACGTTACGAAAATTGCGAGTGCACAGTGTTAAGATAAACAAAGAATTTAAACCATGATCTAAATCATATGAAATACTTTTAAAATAAATATATATATTATTTGTTGTTGGTTTTCCGTCAAACTCGTCGCTTTGCAAGTTTTACGCCATCGTCTTCGTTTGTTGTTGCTATTCGTTTTTTTTTTACGGATTTTTTAAACCCTATACAATTAGTTGACATTCAGCGTCATGACAACTCTGGAAGAGCCGTGCGCTGCGAGATTTTAACTGATTTTGAAATTCAAAGTTCGAATGCTGCGTCAAAAGATGAGCACGAGCGCATTTGTATGTGTGTACATATATACGTATGTGTGTTTCTGTTCTTGTCATTGTTTAAGCATCATTCAAAAATATAAAAGTGTACATATTTACATACATGTAAATGCCCACATATATAAATCTAACGCTACTATCAAATTAAACTAGTCTGGCATATAGTCAGTCTCATATTTAATTATTGGTATGTCAAACAAAAAGCTTCGCATTTTATTCAACGTTTGACTAGTTGTTTGTTGTGTTTAATGTGTTTGTTGTATAATAGATATGGATGTGTATGTGTCTGTGTTTAATTTTTAGTAGAATGTAGAATTGTATTGGTCTCCTCAGTCTTCTTCCGGTGGTGGTTGTTGTAGCTCCACGCTCAGCTCGTGGGGTTCAAGTAGTTGTCCCCGCTGGCCGACGAGCTTAACCTTCTTTGCCCCTGCCATCATCAACGTGGCGAAGAAATGCTGCGAAATATCGCCACGTGGCTGATTCTCCATCACTTGAGCCATTGTCGCCTGTCCAGAATTTTCTTCGCACACCTGCCGGACTGTCGCATTTAAAGCTTCCATATTCATTGTGCGCTCCTGCACACAGTCCATTTGGGCCTTCAATTCATTAATATCGTTCTCCTCGGAGATTCCGCTGCGAAGACCGGCTTCTTCGATGTCATGTTCTCTATGCTTATATTTATTCAGATTATCCATTTTAAAAAAAAAAAATTAAAGAGTGAATAATAGAAGTAAAGAAAACTTGTCACTTCGACGATCGAAAATTAGAAAAGGAAGATGACAATTAGAGATGGTCGAAAGTTAATTTTATGTCATCAACTAGAGATGAACGATATTTTGTATTCATATCAGATTACTGAATACTCAATTTCAGTGCTGTAAAGTACAAATTATCTTCGACTTTTTAGAGTGTTCCCTACTATTTGATGCACTTTAGAGGAGCATCTTTATAATTCGTATTTTTCCGTTATTATAACACACATTATTTCACCACATACAGTGGCGTGCAAGTGTGAGTACATGTTTGCAACTACTGACTTTGGGGTCGCATAAAAAAGTTATTAGTAAAGTAAATGAACCAACATTTTTTGTGTTTATTGTTTGAATATTTATTAACAAAATCGTATACAAAATATAACAAAAAAAACTAATTGGTTTATTTAAGAAATAAAAACCAAAAAAAACTCGCATGTACTCAGTTATGCTCATTTTGAACTTTTTAACAAATGTTGCACATCTGATGCAATTGAAAGCTTAATTACAGAATTTTACCGTTTGTTTTTGAGAAGCTTTTGTTTGGAACATTGTTAGTCAGTTTGTTTTTTGTAGAATGTGATCAAAACCTCAACGATATGTTAAGTTAAAAATGAATTGATGCCACGAAAAGTCATTGCCTAGGACCATAGTGCTATTCATTATGGTCCAGACAACAACTTTTCGTGGCATCAATTCATTTTTTAAAAGTTAACATATTAAAGTGGTTTTGATCACATTCTACACGAAACAGACTGACCAACAATGTTGCATACCAAAAATTTGCATAGATGGCGCCACCTTCGCGAAATCAGCTGTTGAACACAGCGGTTAAAAATAAAAAACACTTGTGGTGAAATATGAAATATTAATAATAACAATGGAAAAATACGAATTATAAAGATGTAATAGTAGAGAGCACTCTAAAAAGTCGAAGATAATTTGTACTTTACAGCACTGAAATTGAGTATTCAGTAATCTGATATGAATACAAAATATCGTTCATCTCTAGTTGATGACATAAAATTAACTTTCGACCATCTCTAATTGTCATCTTCCTTTTCTAATTTTCGATCGTCGAAGTGACAAGTTTTCTTTACTTCTATTATTCACTCTTTAATTTTTTTTTTTTAAAATGGATAATCTGAATAAATATAAGCATAGAGAACATGACATCGAAGAAGCCGGTCTTCGCAGCGGAATCTCCGAGGAGAACGATATTAATGAATTGAAGGCCCAAATGGACTGTGTGCAGGAGCGCACAATGAATATGGAAGCTTTAAATGCGACAGTCCGGCAGGTGTGCGAAGAAAATTCTGGACAGGCGACAATGGCTCAAGTGATGGAGAATCAGCCACGTGGCGATATTTCGCAGCATTTCTTCGCCACGTTGATGATGGCAGGGGCAAAGAAGGTTAAGCTCGTCGGCCAGCGGGGACAACTACTTGAACCCCACGAGCTGAGCGTGGAGCTACAACAACCACCACCGGAAGAAGACTGAGGAGACCAATACAATTCTACATTGTATTAAAAATTAAACACAGACACATACACATCCATAACTATTATACAACAAACACACAACAAACAACAAGTCAAACGTTGAATAAAATGCGAAGCTTTTTGCAAACGTATTTTAATACTTCGACTACTATTCTCTGCACCATTTAGAAATTTTTGACAAATTTTGATAGTAAATTGTTGTTGTCGTGTGTGTTGTGTTTTGCTGGCGACTTTAAAATCGCTTGCCGCAAATGCAAATACAAACGCAGGAAAGCCAAAATTCATATGGTATACCAAAAATGTGCCGCCAAATTTGTGGAAACAGCAGTCAAACCCAACAACCAACAAAGGCTAGCGAGAAATGTAGATGTGAAATGCTAACAGGTAGCGACAAGGAGAGAGAAGAGCGCATTACAAAACTACATACTCACATAAACAAATAATACTGCCATCATTTTGGATGCCAGATGAAGCTGTCTGCGAGCAAACACACATCGTACTCATCGTATGCTCTCGGTGTGTGTGACTAATGTCATTTTGGCATGCCAAACGCGCACAAACACGCAAAAGTATCAAACGCGAACTACAGCCATATGCTATATGCTTGAGTGGGAGACGGATGGGAAGGGAAGGGAAGGGGAACGAAGTTAGCGACGTCAGAAGACATCAACCGACATCAGGCTAAAAATTTACTGGCAAAAATGATACGCTTGCCACGCTTGCCGCTCATTAGAGTAAACTATGAATGAGACGACGCTGGTGTGGGGAGGGGTTGGGAGGGGAGGGGTTAGTTGTCGTACTGCTGGCATATGAAATGCTACCCACTCCTCCCCCGCGCACTACGCTCGTGCCTTGGGGAATAAAAGTTTAGCGAGTATATTTACCTTTTGCCAATGATAAAGTAAATGCGATAGGTGAATATGCTCTTATGCCAGCAGCGACAAGGAGTGGGAGATAATGATGAAGTGGAATGGAGATGGAGATGGAGAGAGAGAGGGGCTGTGCTCTCCATGTAGGAAATTAATGTTTAAGCTTCACGCAAAAAGTGAGTGGCAAAAGTTTTGCCTGCAGCAAATACACGCAGAGTGAGTGAGAGACGAAGTGAAATGAAAGACAGACATACATTTGATTTAATTATGAGTGGCATTTATAGCAAAGAGCAGCTATCAGTTAGCACACACACACACACGTATACACTCGACAAGGTGTTAGTCTGTTGATAATGCAAACAAGACACCAACAGAAGTTAAACAAACAATAAACTAACTGAAGTTTGCATGCTCTATGAAATGAGGAGGAAAAGCTTGTAGTTGAAGCTGCTTTCAATTTCTCATCATATTTGAGTTTTTATTATTTCAAATTTTATTAATTTTTATTATACTTAATACACCTTACATACTCATCATATAATTTATATGAAATTATATGATAAGTGTCGCAAGCGTATTCCAAACGTTAACAGTATTTTTTTTTAATTAATGTGAACCTTAACAACACAAACTTTAACAGTATTTTTTTAAAATAATAAGTACCTTAACAACACATGTAAAGAATTTGAAAATTAAACTAAGATCTAACATAAAGTATGAGGAATACATAGTTTAAGTATAAATATTATAGTATTGCATATATTATATAGATTATATAACATTATATTATTATACATTTATTATTAATATTATATTACATTATTTGTTCAGCAGTGTTAACAATATTATTATGAATAGAATCAATACTAAAACCAGCATTTTCATTGTTTTCATTGATTTGAGAGCTTTCTTTTTTCTAGTTGGTTCCATATTTAGTATTTAATTTTATCTCAAATATATAAAAACTATGTTGTAACTTCTACATTATATAGTTTTTATATTTGGATATTTGAAATTTGAAATCATCACAAGTATTAGAGTTTCTAATTCGAAACTAAATATTGAATGCAGAAATCATATTTTTTTATTTCTACCTTTTTGAGTTTGTCATATAATTTATGGTTCTTGTAATTAATATTCCAAACACTCATTTTTTATATGTATGTATACAATTTAATTATTTCCTAATGTAATTTGAATTGAAATTTTTGGTTTTTTTTTTTAGTACTTTTTGTTTGGTATAATATTAATTTGTAAGTTGTGCTATTTGATTTCACATTACTCGTATTTCAATATTTTTGAATTCTAAATTACAAATTAAATGTGGAAATTACTTCTTCAACTTTCACAATGTCAACCTCTTTTGAATATCTTTTCATCAGCAAGCTAAGTGAAAAAGCTGATTGAACCCTTAGCTAGCAGAGTATACAAAGCTAAGATGAGTGCGTGGATATCTGTGACTGCTTGTCAAACTGACACTGACAGTTGCCTAAGTGGCAACTTAATTTCTTAATTGTCAACTCAAAACTTTTATCGTGCACCTGCCAGTTGAGAAGTGGCAATGGCCAAACTCCATCACGCTCCTGCTGTTGTTGTTGTTGGGGCGGCAAGAAAACTATCTGGAAACTAGGGAAAATGACAGAAAACTTGGGTTTGGTTTGACTTGGCTTTTTAGCGGCTTGGCTTGACGCTCTTGTCTCTTGGCCTGCGGTTTGCCTTTGACAGAACTGTATGAGTTGTTTTGGGCTGGCGCATAGTTTACCAAAAAGTTGCCAAGTTAATTTCTAGTCAAATAGAGAAGAAGAACAAGTTGCTGCGCCCCTTTTTGTTGTCGGGTTGACAAACAAAACTCAGAACTGAGAATTGAGAAATAAGAAATGACAAACTGGGAAACTGGGAAACTGGCAAAGTGACACGCGGCGCGATTCAAGAAAGTTTTCCATTTGAGTTTCAGTTTTGCTGGTTTCAACTACTGAATAATTGAGGGGAAACAGGCAAAACTGCTCAGCATTGGACATGCTTAAGTTCCAGTTGTGCTTAGGAAATAGTCGCTCTATCACTTAAGATCCGCCCTTATCTTCAGCATTCACATTCGCATTCACATTCGAATCCGAATTCGTCTTGTGCCTCGTAAAGTTCTCGCCCCATTGCCCGTTTAATGCCTGTATAATTTAACGCCAGTTTAAATTTTAATTGTTTTAATGAAAATGTCGCTTGCGCCTTGTCATTTTCATAAAGTTTTCCACTGTCGCGTCGTGGGTTTTACACATTTTAATTGCAAAGCTTCCGCCTCCGTCTCCATCTCCGTCTCCGTCTCTGCCTCCGTCCCTCGACCAGCCCATTTTCCAACAATTTGTTACAAATAATTATCATAACCTGATTAACATGAGCTCAGCAAGTGTTTCACTGAGGGGGTTAAGGGTGGAGAGTCTTTTCGGGGGGGTTGTACACGGAAATAGTCGGTCGACTTCCATCCCCGCCCCCTTCTTTTGCCTGTCGCGTTGTCTTAATTTGTAAAAGTTTTAAAATGCCGTCGCCGTTCTCCATGTTGCTTATTTTTTATGCATGTTAAGAGCGACAATCTCAGCTCGACACACACTCTCATACACACACACACACACACACACGTTTAGCTAGAGAGCGAGACACACACTCTTAATTATGCCAAGTGCCAAGCGGGTTGCTGTTGTTGCTCTCATTTGTTGTAATTTGGCGGTAGACGCGGCTGCATAATTAGAATTGTAAAAACGTATTTAACATTTTTGTTGATGCCACGCCAGAAGACAGTTGACAACACACAAGCAACGTGGAAGGGGTAAGAAGTGTTGCATAGCTGAAAGTTCATTACTTCAAAATAAAAACCAAAAAATGTTTTATGTATATATGAGGAGGGCATCTAAAGTGCAGCAGTTTAATTTTCACTAACAATACTAATGTATTGGATATTAACAAGAAAAAGGAATGAAGTAAGTTTTAATATCTGCTACCTGCATATGGTAGAAGGGTTTAATAACTTTGACCCTCCGACCCTATAGAATATATATATTCTTGATCAACGTCAACAGCCGAGACGATATACCGTCTGATCACGACCGTCTGTCCGTCTGTCTGTCTGTCCGTACATATGAACACCTAGATCTCAGAGACAGTAACAGATACAAATATCAATAGATCAATTTTATTTTTGATGTTTGCCAACTCCCACTTCCGCCCCTCAAAATAGACAAAAATCGAATAACAACCTTAATTTGCTAATGTTCTGATTTTTGGTACATACAATACATACAATATGTCCTTTGACCACCAAACACTGCGAACGACCTAAACCATACCCTTAAGACCGCTAACCATGGTTGGTCTAAAATCATGGTGTAGGACCTATATTATTATAGACCAACAAGTCTTTCAAAAAAATATACTGAGAAACATCATGCTGAAGTATTCTCAGGACGAAATGTCCCCTTAATATGGACTTTTCAGCAGAGCAACGAAACCTAACTGGTCACGGAGTGGTTTGGTTAAGAAAAAACTAATGTAATGCCATGGTCAGCACAGTTCCCGGATTTAAATCCGATTGGGAACTGATGGGGGACTTTCTTGTTGCCAAGAAATCCCCGACATCTAAGCCACACTTTCGACAAGTTGTGTAGAAGGTATCGGGCCAGAATCCCTGCAAGCTATGAGGCTCTAAAAGCCAATAAAGGCAATACAATAAATAATAAGGTTGTATTCAACTCGCAATGCAGTAGGATTTAGTTATTTATACGATTTTTTTAAATTTATTAAATTTTTCTTTTGACACTACTTTTCCAAAGATATTCATAAAGCTCCCTCCCAATTTCATTTGTTATTATCCATATTCGCTAAAATTTTGAGTTCGCCAAATTGAAAAAGTGTTTAGTTATTAAAAATTAAATACTTTATGCTGTTATAACTAAATTTTATCTGCACTGCTATTTCAAAGTTCACAGCTGTACAATAATAACTACAGTACCTGCGATCAAATAAAAACTGTATAAGTTATTTAAGAAATACTTTTGTATGGGGAAAACGCCAATTTACTAGTTGTCTCAGTCGCTTTGGCTGACAACCTGGTATATTGTACACTTTGTGGTATATTTTGAATGTAGTAGTATATCAATATACCAAATATAGCCCTTGGTATTATTTTTTATGGTATATTAATTTGATATTAAGAATAATACCGAATTGTTTTGATTTTATTCATTGTCGAGCACATTCGATTTTAGCTTTTTACTTGATTTCAAATATAATTAAAATTATATATAATTAATTAGCAACTAAGGCAATTAAAATAACAGATTCACAATTTGCAATGTACTTAAAAATTTCAATTCAAATTTATTAAGTATAGACTTAAATTAATTTATTAACTGCTAGAAAACTAGAAAAAATGTTTAAATGAATGTTAAATTAACGTATATATATATATATTAAATATTTTTTTAATATAAAATTATATTTAAGTTTAAGGACTTTTAGTAGCTAAAATTGTTGTCAAGCAAGTTAATAGACATCAAACTTAACACAGTCATCTGTCTTTTTACTAACAGCTGCTCTCCATTTAGCAAATGTTAAAAGTTAAAAGCTTTAAGTGCTGAAAAGTGAAGCCAACAAACTACCATAAATTCTCGATTTTTGCTCTCTCACTTTTTCCTGTCTATTCCGTATTTTTTCCCACTTTTTTTTTGCTGTCTCGCTGAATGCGAGCCTTTCCCACAGCTGTCGCCCGCAATTTGCAACAAACTGTGAGGACTTTAAAGCGTCATATTCAGCTGAAGATTGCCACATTCACTCCCACACACACACACACACACACACACACATCCGCAGATGTGTGGCATGCCCCATCGTCGATAACCAACATCGACATCGACGTCGACTATCGAAGTCATTTAACCAAAAAGCGATTAATCTATAAACACATAAACAACATGCGCTGCGCTCGCCAAAAGCCCCTCAAAAAGAAAAAAAAAAGAAAACAACAAAACAAAAAAAAAGGATCAACCGACTCGACACTGAAAAATGTGCAAAATCAGTGAGAAAAATCGAAAATCAAGCCATGGTCTCTGGTCTCCTTTTGGTCCTTTGCTTCATTGCCATGGTCATGGCCATGGCCAATGGTCAGTTGCTTGTTTCAAGTTGCCAGTTGCCAGTTGCCAGTTGCCAGTTGGTGGCAGAGGCGGTTGCAGAGGCGGTGGCCGATGCGATGCGGCTCAGTTGAGTTGGCATTTTATGCAAATGTTTGGCCTCATGCAGTGTCGGAGCCGATTTCCGGCCATGTGTGACAGTGGCCAATGGCCGGAGGACAGTGGCAAGGGCAATGGCAATGGCAATGGCAAATAGCAAGTGGCAATCGACAGCACTGACCAGCAGCATTTTGGGGCCGGGTATCGCTCGCTCGACCGAGCCAGGCAATAAATGTAACTGCCATGCGACGCGTCGCGTCGCTAACAAAAAGACAACAACAACAACTGCACCGAGGCAAACAACAATATGGGAAAAAATATTGACTTACTGCTAGCCGATATTCGATACTCTATTGAAAGATGTAGTTTGACTTACTTGCAAGAGAATATTTATTATTTATTTATTTAGAAAGTTTAGATATAATTAAACACAAAGGTCTTCTGCTTAGAATATTTATTATACTATTCAATTACAATCGAATTGAATCATTATAAAACTTGCAGCAATAGTTAAACTTACTGTAGAAAAGGTTACACAAGCAACTAAGCTTAGAAAAAACTGATTAAGAAATTATATTATAGTATTAATAATAAAGCAAAACAGGTTTTCTAACATCGATATATATAGGAACAATTTTAATTGCTATTTTATATAACATATATCACTACACTGGCAGTCACATAGCATCGCCAATAACTACATAAACTAAATTCCTATATGATATTATAGCTAATAATATAATTAAATTTAATAAAGTTGCAACCAAACTTAAGTTACAATATAAATAATGAATGTAATGTAGATATAACATACATTTTAAAAATTTATTGTTATAAATACATTCTTTCTGACACACTTAATTGAATTAATGCCACTATAACAGTAAAGATAAGCTTGCTTTGATGCGTCAGCTGTCATCTCAATGGCAATGGAACCTTTGCACTTGTCACTTTGATATTTCTTCTGCATTGTGCACTTTGTTGTAGTTGATGCTGCTGTTGCTGTTGTTGTGGCCAGTGACCATTAAACGGTATTTGGCCATTTGCAATTTATGAGCGCCCAACAATGGCTACACATCCGGCCATATTACGCAGCTCGATTCAGATTCTGGAATCGGTGGAATGCCCAAATGAATACAAACATACATACTATAAATATGTATATCGTATGGTGGGAGGTCTGCTCATCATCATCATCATCATCATCATCGTCATCGTCAGTGTCATTCGATGGTCCATGGTCCATTTCATATGCGCGCGATTATTGTTAAATGACTTCGGATAACAACAACAACAACAACAGCAGCAGCAAAAATCAGAGGAATGCGGCTATTTATGATGCTTGTTGCTGTTGTTGTTGACCAAATGAAGCGTAATGGTCATATTTCTGTATGACAAGCCTCCCCCCTCAACCTCAACCTCCGCCTCAGCCTTGCCACGTTGTCGGTCTGTCGCACACAGTGCCTGCCATTCATACGCTCATACGTTCCATAATGTAAATATTCGTCTGGCTACAAAAAACTGAGGCGAATAAAAATCGCATGCACCAAGAGATACCCTGTAAGTACAACAGAAGTCGCTTAATAAAAATGGCAAGCTAAAAAAAAAACAACACAAAATAAATAAATTTTATGAAAAATATTATTTTTAATATACAAATTTATATTTCTTAATTGATTTACTAAATCTTCTTAATATGTTTATTAATTTCAACTTCCTTTCTTTAATCAACTCGTAATAAAATTACAAGCTAAGAAACAACACAAAATAAATGTATTTTATATATGGGTGCAAAAAATAAAACATAAGTTAATAAATATTATTTTAATTCTGTAGTCAGTCATTTACAAATAATCATAATTACAAATTCCACAATTCTATTTTTTCATTGATTTACTAAATCGTTCTTACTATTTTTATTATTGTTAGATTCATTTGCAAAATCTTCTTTATTATTATTAAACTTAAATAAAGAAGATATTCTGATTTTATTTTTAAATTCATTTGTCATATTTTCTTTATTATATGAAGTAATAAATAGAGGAGAGTTTTTTTTTTTTATAATTGCATTATTATTATTTTGTATTATTTTGATTTTTTTTTAAATGTATGTGCTCACCATCACCACTGCTAATCGTTGATCTCGTTTCTCTGACTCCCTTGCCAAAGATGCTTTGCATGCATTTTTAATTTACAGGGTATTGCAAACAAGGCGAACAGCTGCTGCAGGCACCACGCACATTCTGCAAATATATTTTTACATATTTTTGTGTGATTGTTGTTGTCACGTCGTTTTTTTAGAATTTATGTATATAAAAATTAATTTAACAAAAATCCGATGGCAGCGCTAAATGCGCCCAAAGGATTTAAGAATCCCAGCGCAACGATTCAAAGAAGCAACGGAAAGGAAAAGCATGGCCAAAAATTCAAATAAACAAGGGAAAAAGCTATAAAAAAAAAGAAAAACAAGACAAAGTGCAAGGGAGCAAGTCAAATGCCGGAAATATTTGACCAGCTTTTGGGGTAGGCAAACGGAAATCACAAAATAAGCAAATTGTCTGGCAAAATAAAAATTACTTCCGCAACGCACGGACGCTTCAACTCCATCTCCATCTCCATCTCTAACTTTGACTTCGACTTCGGCTTCGAGCCAAAAGCTTCACGGTCCATGGTCCAAGCGCCATGTTTACCCGCGATTGTCCTTCAAGGACATCAGCCTGCTTACTTGTTGCGCAAAACCAACATGGAAAAACAAGCAAGAAATTAGTGTACAACAACGAAGCTTAAATGCTCTTAGTGACATATAGATAAAGCTTTAATATTGTAAAAGAAACATTAATTTATTTAAGAGTTCCAAAAAGTAAAGAATTGTATAGAAATTCGAGATAATTTGTATTGATTTTTAAATTAATTTTTTTGGTTATATTCGAAATATTTTATTGTAATAATTTTAATATTATTTGTTATATGATAACACGGATTTGAAGTTAACAATTTTACATTCACATTATTTATAATACTTTCAAACTGCAATTGATTACTTTATTTTGTATAGAGAATTTAGTTTCCAACATTTTTGTCTTAATAGCACATTAATTTTACTAAGAGACTTTTTTAAAATATGTACTTCTTCTTTATGGCGCACTTTCTCTTAAGCCTTACTCTTATTCATAAATAAATCAGTGCTTATATACTATATATGTAATGCGACTAGGAAAATGTCATAGCACTGCTAGACTTATTTAAGTACGAATTGAATGATGCAAAAATAGTAAACCAAACAGAAATTAAAATAAATTTCATGGGAATGTGGTTCAAACCGAATTGAATTCTTATCGGATTTTAACAAACAACTAATTAAAGAATAAATGTCATTAAGATTTGCATCTAGCAACTCTGCTAATGTTCATCTGGGAATGCTGTCAATAAGTATCGATTGTTCTATACAATCCTTTTTGAAGTTGGAATCTCTTTTAAGTTCTGCGCACGAATATAACTGAATACATCTGTTGTTCAAGTGTAAAATCAAGCTCAATTTGCAATAAATCGAAGTATTCTAAAAATCAAAAATTAAATGCAGCGTGTATTTTTATTCAATTGTGTAAAAGGAAAAGTTTTTGGATATTTGTCTGCGCCACCACAACAACATCAATAAAATCTTTGTTATACACAAAATATATCAAAGTCAATTTAAAATTGAATGATCTTGCTTTAATTTTATAAGCTAAGACAAATCAAAATTTAAGCTTATCGTAGAAATTAATTTGAATTCGTGAATCCAGTAAAACCTTGATTTATTTGAATTTTGTTTGTTTGTTAAAAATCATCACTAAGGCACCTTGCACACTTGACTAGCTAAGGCTAGAAAGTAGAGAGAGGGAGGGAGAGGGGAAAAGAGAGAGGTAGAAAGTGATTCAGAGTGGGAGTAAAAAAGTATAGACTTCTAGCTTGTGGTTGGTGTGCAAACTCGTATTTAATTATGTCAATCAGAGAGACAGTTTCAGTTTCTCTTTCAGCTGCAGCTCTTGTGCCCCTTTTTTGAGGACTGATAATGAAACCTTAGCACTGTTGCTTTGATCTAACAAACAAATTGCTGCACACAGGTAAAGCAAGCACACACACACACACTCAACTCAACACTCAACACACAAAGTAAATGGTAAATGGTCGTCAACAAATGACAAAAACGCAAACAGCGTTTCCCCGAATCTATGAAAACAAACGCCTCCAATTATGCGATGCTATGAAGAGGAGGAGGATGGCTAGGAGAGAAGCTGGTGATGAAGAGTGAGAGGGTGTGAGAGGGGGAGGGAAGGGGAAGAGGCGACGACTATTAGCGAGCTGTGTGGAAGCCAACATTCTAATGAGTTGCCTGGCAGCAGCCGCTTTTGGCCATTGAAATGCGAGTGCTGAAATGTTTTGCTTCACTCTGTTATTTTGACGCCTCTCACCGAGCTTTCGAAAAGGGGGCTGACTAGGTGTACTATGTGTATGTGTGTGGGTGTGGGTGTGTTGTCTTGTTTTTCTGGTTTATTGGGCTAATTCAATAACCAACAACAGCGCGTCAGGCAGGCGAGCAGAAAATGAAATGAAAATAAAAAAAAAGTGCCAGAAATGATGGCAACAACAACAAGGACTAAGTTGCCGTTGAGGTTTTTGGGTTTTTGCATTTTTCAGAAGGGGGTTGTGGATTGTGATTGTGTGTACCTAAATAGCAAACACACACATGTGACTGGTTTGCTTTAATGCATGGCAGTTATCTGCCCACAGGATTTCCGTTTTAGATCATCGCACAAAAAACCTACACACTGTGTGTGTGTGATGCTGAAGCTGAAGCTGTATGCGGGGGAAGCTGTGGAGAGAGCGGGCAGGCGGGGTGCAGAGGCATGCTGACAATGTCCTGGCTGGCTGCTGGGAGTGTTGAGACCATTGGCAGTTCGCACTCAATCAGATAACTTTGGGCAAACAGTAGCAGCAACAGCAAAGGCAACAGCAACTTCAACGACAAAGGAATTCGCCAGCCGCAAGCCACAAATATGATAGGTGTGTATCTCTATATGAGTGTGGGTGTGTGCATGTGTGTGTGTGTGCTCTTATTGCTAACTTGTTTGCCTGCCTTTTAAATACTTCAACAGTTTCCACACAATATTCAAGCAAATCTATTCAATGTGTTTTTTAACCTCAATTTAAAATTTGGGGTACAATATATTGAATTTATTTCGTTTTTGTCAAGATTAAAATTACTTCTCTACTTGTATTTAAATACTCTTGTTTTCAATGTCATAATAGGTTAATTTATTTTAAATGATCTTTTGAATATGTAATATTTAGCATAACTATTTAATGCATTTGTTTTATTCAATTTAAGTTTCAAGAAAACAAGTTTGAATTTCCTGTGTTTTTAATACCCGCTACCTATAGAGTAGAAGAGTATTTTAACTTTGTGGCTGCAGGAAATGTATATATATTCTTGATCAGCATCTACAGCTGAGACGATGTAGCCATGTCCATCTGTCTGTCTGTCCGTCCGTCTGTATGAATGCCCAGATCTTAGCGACTATAATATATAATACAATTTTTAGCCCCAAAAATTGAAGAAAATCGCATAACAAGCGTACGCTTAGCATTAGCATACGCTAATAAATTTATTTATTATACTTATTTGGTTGTGATCAGATAAGAAATACTTTTATATGGGGAAAACGCCAACTTATTACTGGTCTTTTTTGCTTTAGTTAACAATCTGGTATATTTTAGTTCTGTATGGTATATTTTCAATATAGTACTTTATCAATATACCAAATATAGCACATTCGACTGTAGCTTTCTTACGTTTTAATATTTGTAAATTGATTGCAAACAAAAAAATATTCTATAATCATTTTAATCATACAATTTTGAAAATAAAAATGGTTATGTTTGTTTATATTTGACAGTAAACAGACCTTCTCCATAGCAAATCGAAAAGTGTTCTTAATTTAAATGTTAAACAGAAATAGTTATTTCCGCTATTAATTTCTTTGTAATCGTAATGCGTACTTTAAAATTTATTTCTATTTTTCATTGAACTTCTTTGTAAACACTAATCAGCTAAATATTTCGAACATTTAGAAACTGTTGTTGAATCTGTAGCGAGCTGCAATCGTTTAGCACAGCCGATTTGCCAAAACGGATTCGTAGAGCAACCCCAGCCAGAAATGTTTTGAAATTTTTGCGGCGTCGGGCCGTAAATCAATTCGATAGGCAGCGGCATTGGACGAGGCCATAGGAGAGGCAGAGTCAGAGTCAGAGTCAGAGGCAAAGGACAACCCTCGCTGCTGCCAGCACATACGAGTTTATAACTTTATCTGGCATAACGAGTACATTATCCTGGCACAGGCTGGCACACGTTGCGTCCTCCTGCTCCACCCGCTCCTGCTGCTCTTGTGTCTTGTGTTTTGCGGCATTTAAAAATAACTTTAATGGAAAATTTATCGATCAGACCTCGCCCGAGGGGAGAGGCAGGACTAATGCTGCTCCTGGTGTGGCTGCTGTTGCTGCTGTTGCTGCTGATCCCTGCATTGAGATAAGTAACGCACAAGCACAATGGCAACAACAAAAAGGAGCAGAGCAACAACAAACAACACATCGTGTGTAGGCAGTAAATCGCCTGAAAAGAAATCAACAAGGATATTATGTGCCTTGTCGTTGTCCTTCTGCCAGTCGAGTCGAGTCGTTTAACCATTTTGCAGGTTGCTCCGTTTTATGCCGAAAACATATTAAGACATTTTAGTGCCGTTTTCACTTCATTAGTTTTGATTTTGATTTTCATTCATATTTCAAAACCGGACAAAGATACAAATACAAAGATACTCCTAGCAGATGCAGATACAGCTACAGAGCCACTTACAGCCACAAATACATTAATTAGAGAGTCGATTTAGATTCGTGATATTAATGGTTTAGTTTTGGAAATTAATATTTTAAATAAAATACAATTTAAGATAAATTAATTTATGTCAATTAATAAAGATTGAAGGTATTACTTTAAGCTCAGAGAAGCTGGGTCCAGTGATTTGAGATATTCAAAAAAAAAAAAATTGGTGCCCATTGCTTTAAATCGTTTGCCCATGTTTGCCCAGGAAAAAATTTTTGAATTTTGAAAAATTTTGACATTTTTCGGCATGAATGACTCAAACTCGATCGCCCACACCTCGAAATTATGAAAACTAAAGCTCCACAACGGTAGCCTCAAGTGTTTTCAAATCTGCCCATATCTCAGAATTTCAAAATTTTAAAAGTATAAAGGTTTTCAACTTTTTTGATTGCCCATACAAATTCATTGTTTGCTCAAGTTTCAAAGTCTCAAATTTTTGCCAAATTTCAAAATTTTTCAAATTTTTTTTTTACTTTTTCAGACTGCCCATTCGCTATTTTTGTTTGCCCACCCTTTAGAATTTCAAAATTTTGCCGAATTCCAAAAATGTTCATACTTATTTGATTTCAGCCTATAGCCCATACAAATTCATCGTTTGCCCATGTTTCAAAGTCTCCAAATTTTGCCAAATTTCAAAATATTTCAAATTTTTTTGACTGCCCATTCATTGTTTTCCATTGCCGACACTTTAGAATTTCAAAATTTTGGGTTCTATGCGTCACTTGGCTTTGTGAATGTTGCTTGTGCACATTGATTTATCGAATTTATTAGAAATAGGACGTGAATCTTAAAAAAAAATGTGCATAATTTTTTTTTATAATTATTTAAAAATTCAAAATAATCAAAATATTGGTTTGAAATATGAAAAATCCATTCGAGAGCATGAAGATTATCAGGGCGCCTTTATTATTAATAAAACATATCGAGTAGATGATGTCGCTTTTGAATCATCCCCGATGTTTAAATTCAGTACCAAAGATGAAGAAATATCTTATGTGGAATATTATAGTAGCGTTTCTTATAATATTCCACATAAGATATTTTTCAATCTTTGGTACTGAATTTAAATTTGTATTGCCTACTTGCAAGTTTGTTTACATAAATTGAAAACATAAACAGTACATTTTACTTCATTGCCTGTTGCAATTCTCAAGTGATTCTAGTATTGAACGTACTTGTATAGCTAGCATATTGACAAACTGCAGGGACTCGGCAAGTTCCAGACCAATTATAGTACATGTGTGTCATTTTGTACGTTAGTATTTGTATCTTATCAGCATTCAGACCCATGCTGTCATGCAAAACATTGTATTGTAGTTTGTTGGAGAAACAGTACCTTGTTTTATGGCCTGTGAAACCAAATAGAAATCATAACGCTCGGGCAAAGTGACTCAATCGTCGAGCGTTATGATTTCTATTTGGTTTTACAGGTTTTACAGTCATCAATGTCCCGACAAAGGAAGCCCAAGCACGCAGCTGCTGCACCTTTACCCGATATGGTGAGTCCTCAATTACTTCCATAATCTCATCTTCCGTGTCACTCATAGTTGGGCCTTTTGATTACAGCTTCTGGTGACATAAAATAAAATCCAAATTTTCAGGAATCACAAATACTATAGTTAATTTTGTATATACAAATTGTCTATTGTTTATAAAATTCGCAGGTTTGCTTACATAAATTGAAAACATAAACAGTACATTTTACTTCTTTGCCTGTTGCAATTCTCAAGTGGTTCTAGTGTTGGACGTACTTGTATAGCTAGCATATTGACAAACTGCAGGGACTCGGCAAGTTCCATACCAATTATAGTACATGTGTGTCATTTTGTACGTTAGTATTTGTATCTTATCAGCATTCAGACCCATGCTGTCATGCAAAACATTGTATTGTAGTTTGTTGGAGAAACAGTACCTTGTTTTATGGCCTGTGAAACCAAATAGAAATCATAACGCTCGGGCAAAGTGACTCTATCGTCAAAATAATATCAAATAATATCAAAATTTTTCAAAATTCAAAATTTCGAAAACCAAAATTTTTTCCAAAAAACTAAAAGATGGGCAAACATGGGCAAACGATTTAAAGCAATGGGCGCCAATTTTTTTTTTTAATATCTCAAGTCACTGGACCCAGCTTCTCTGAGCTATTATTTTATAAGATAACTTAAGAATATTTCAATCCTCACATTTTATATGTTTATTTGTCCATTTAGGTGCAATTATTTTAAGAGTTCAATAAGATTACAAATTGTCAAGTAATCAGGTAACATTCCAGGCGAACATAAATGAGCAGCAGGCTGAAGTACAGAAAGTCAAATTTTCAGTTCACTATGTAAGCCTAAGAGTCTGCATCAGAGAGCTGCAACGAGTATGACATTTTTGCTCATACTCGAGTACTGATTCAGTACTCTGTTTGATTTGATGCGGAATTATCGGAGACCATAGAGGTTTGGAAGAAATTAACAAAATACTTTAAAAAGGCAAATTTGCAGCACTATCTGCCAACGTCATTAAAAAACCAATGCCCAACGCGATGGAATTCGCATTATAGGATGCTGAAATCTATTAATGACAATTGGGCAGATATCAATGGAGTTTTGGCATTTAATGACGAAAGTCTACGCTTATTTAACATCAACATAGGCGTAGTAAAGTCATGAGTAGAAGTTTGCGAACACATTGAAATCATTTTTAAGAAACTTCAGACGACAAACTCACCATCATTATGCTTTGTTATTCCGTCAATTTTGGAAATCAAGCAAAATTTGTGTCCAAAGCCAAATGATTTAACTGCAATCATTAAATTCAAAAAAAAAAATATTTTAAAAAATATTGATAAGGTATGTATGGAAAACATTTGTTTGTGGTACAAAGTAGAATTTTTTTGTACCCTCCTGCTATTGCAATGCAAACAGCTGATTTGGACGCAGTAATAGAGTTTTGCGTATCCTTAATTTCTGATAAACAAATAAAATATAGTACTTCAACACCCTCAACCCCATCGGAAATTTCCATATTTTCATTTGACAGCCTAACCTCCAATTACAATAATGAATCTTTAGATCCCTCAATAATTACCTCAAGCGATGCCTATTTCTTTTCACAATTAATTAATACACCAGCATTTAAGGCAGAAGAAACACCCACCGAAGAAGTTGATAGATATGCTAGAGAAATTGTCGAAATGAATAACAATTTCAATTTAATTGATTGGTGTAAAATGAATAAAAGCAAATTTCCATTAGCTGGTAATGTTATAACAGAAAAACGTAATAGACTTGCACCTGGCTCTGTTGACAGCAGTATATTTTTAAATTCAATTTTTAAAAATGAAAATAAATTATGTTAGATGAATAATAATCAAAATGTAAAAAAAATTCCATAAAATAAAAATAATTTTTAACATACATGTGTAGACAGGCAGACAAAGCACATACTTTATGTGCATTTCATCAAACATTTCTATCACACGCATCATAGCCTAATCACTCGAGTAAACGACAGATGACTAAAATCAACACAATTATACTCGAGTAAAAATGCCTTGGATTCTGACTTAGCAACAGTGCAACCCAATGAATCGTTAGCAACAATCGCATCAAAGGGTTTGATGCAAGCCCACGCAGCCCATACTTGTACTTGATTGTGATTGCCGAGCGAAAATCGGTTCGAGTAAAATCAAATCAGCTGACGCTGGAATTAGTTGAGTTGAATCGAACTCGTTGCGACTAATGGTTTGATTTGATTTGATTGCAATTTGGGTATGAGTATTCGCTCATACTTAATCATACTCGTTGCAGTTCTCTGGTCTGCATCATAAAAATGCATACAGTTAATGTATTTTACATTTTTATGTTGCATACTTTTAGCATCACACGTTTAATTTAAAATCTCTGACCTTTTTTTCTGCTTGCTACTCACTTATGCTTGCCTGTAATGCAACCTGTTCTTATAACTTTTATTGAATGGAAAAAGGCTTAAATTGCAAATTGTAGAATAACTTAAAAACTATACGGATGACCATAATCATACGTACCAATTGACAAGACACGCAATGATCCTCAAGCATTTTGTGGAAATATGTTTTCAAATTTCAAATTGGCGCCTAAAAAATTTAACTTTTTGTAGCAAACTTGGAATATCTCGGTCATATCTCACCGCATTTTCAAAGGCCTCTCTCTGTTGGCTCTCTCCAAAAAACTTCGTTTGACACAGGACTCGCAAGGATCCCGCAGGATTTGTCCATAATACACGCACTAGATTCATCCTTTTAGGTACACCAATCAGTTTTTCCTTATAAGAAAAATATTTGTGGCAAAGGACATCACGATCGTCGTTCAGACGTCCGAAATACAGCGGATTTTTGAAAACATTGGCCTTTTTTCTATACCAACCAACCTCTTGAAAAAATGTCTGTTGAATTTGATAGAAATGTCCTGAAAATCCTTGAGTTGTTTTCGATAGAACTAACTATCCTGATTAGACAATAAATTCCCCCACACGATCATTAAGGATTTGGCCGAGATTTGTGAAAATAAAAATACAAAGTACTTTATCGATTGTCATCAAACAAATTTAACGTGTAAATTTAAAGTTTTTTAACACATTTAAAAAAAAATCGAACTTTCTGAATTTCTGCATGCTGTTGATTGTTGTTTGCCTGGTATTTTACCTGCTGATTCTTTTTTTTTTCAATTTTGTTCATCATGTAAAGCAAATTTAAAATCTGGCTATTCTACTTATGTTTGCCTGGTGTTTTAAAGAAAAATAAATATGTAAAATTAGCAAGGCATTTGGCAAAAAAGTCTTTGTGACTTGATGGTTTGCAGGATATTTGCTATTTACAAATCGAGTTGTATTGATTATTCATTAGCGATGAGGCATCTCGATCGAAGTCTCCGAGTTGCAAATATTGCGTAGAATTATATGATTTTGCTGACTAGCAATATATAAGTTGATTAACTGCATCTTACACAATGAATTTATGTTAATAAGTTAATCTGTATAATAAACAATTTATAAAAAAAGACTTTAAATGTGAAATTATTAAAAAATAAAGAAACATATTTAGAATTTATTCCATAGTCCAGTGGCGTCTGTTTTTGCAATAACAGTGAGAGGAACAGTACATTAGCTTAATGATTTTGCCAACGGATGCGGATTGAGTTAAGTTGAGTTGAGTTGAGTTGAGTTTGAATGAAGTGCATGGCCAAGGATGTTGACGATGTTACGCAGCACATTTCATAATTCCCGCGCTATGATTAACTGGCTGGCAAAGACGGGAGAAAAAGAACATTGAGCTGCCAGTTTTTCTTTGGCAAAAGTTTTTGCAAGTCGTTGCCGAAGCTGCAGTGACTTCTTCTCTCTATCGCACTCATGATGGCGGTCGCATAATTAAGTAGCTGGGCGGCAGAGAATGAGGGGAGCAAACGCGCTGTTGCGGAAGTGCGAAAGTTATAGAGCTCTCCTTAGATACCAGCTGGGAATATTGCCTATGAGGAAACCTTAGGCTGTTCTTTAAATCTAAAGGTAGCTGAAAAGAAAGTTGTTAAAGGTAAGTTAGTTAGATCGAAATAGATAAATGTTTATATTTTGGATATTACTTTCCGTTCACATAATATTTTATCACCTTCCTTTCTGTTTTCTGCAGCCAGTTTTTTTAAGTTCCTTTCATATACTTCTTCTATATACTGTCTAACAAAGCAACTGGCTGTAGGGACAATGGGAGGACAATGGCTGGACAAAGCACTTAACCTAATAACAAATCGCATTGGCCGTGGCGTGAATGGCCAAAAGCGACGGCAAAACGTTAAGTAAACGCCATTTGGGCGCAAAGTTTTGAAGAACTCGCATAAAAATGACAGACGCAAACAAGCAAGGATGAAGCTGAAACTGTGCAAAATGAGACTCCGCAACTTGGCGACATTGTCTAATGTTTTGATGAAGACGTTGGCGGCCAAAGTAAACGAACAAGTTGCAACCAAGCAAACCGACAGCAAAAACAAAAACCAAACAAAAAAATTGACAACAAACAGGGCAACAACAGGAACAACAAAGCAAAAAAAAAAAAGAAGAAGTGAAGAGTTGGGGCAAACAAAGATGCAAATCCGCTTAAGTATCCGGCAATGATTGCCCCGCAAAAGACGGCAAAAAAAGAAAAAAGAAGGCAGCAGAGAAAAAAAAAGTACGCGCGAACCACTTAAAGTGATCATGAAGGATTCACAGTTTGTAAAATGGAATTTTATGGCTTAGTCAAGGATGGGGCGACAGAAAGATTTCCTTGCCAGACGCTGGCAAAGTGTACAAATCACACCCCATTACAAAAGAAAAGGAGGCCCGCCAGCGCATGCACTGCGCGAAGGGGAAGGACACAAGGACATTCCACAGCAAGACGACGACGAGGCCTTTGAGAAAACGGACGGCGTCAGTTTTTCACAGATTTTGAAGTCGGCTTATCGCGCGACTTCATTTGAATATTGCGCGTCCTTAAGGATGTTATACTAAACATTTTTTTACACTCCTTCTCTCTCTCTCTCTCTCTGTGTGTGTTTCTCTGTGGCAGAGCTTAAGATGCGATGTTGCTGTTGCTGCGTCGTGGCCGCTTTGTTTATGCGTTTGTTAATGTTGTAACGGAGATTTTTACGAGTGGAGCTCTCGGCATAATAACAATAATGAAAAGCTATTATGAGCCATGAGGATAAGCTCGAACAAGGGCCGTGAAAAATGGCACGCCCAGTCAACTGAACCAGCACAATCGATGGAAAACCCGCAAAAGGGAGAACGAAACATGGCTCGTGTCATTTGGCCATATTAGGCGAATTAGAGCAAACGAGAGAAACGAGTGCGATAACACAGCCTGAGCACACAGCGCAAAACAACAAGAGTAACAATGGAGCCAAAGCCAACACAAAAGCGGAGATGGGGGAAACATTTGTACTTTGGGGGACCCAAGGCGACTTCATAATTTGTCTTTATAGCGCTAATGGCAAATTAGGCGACACATTTTGCATTTTGCGCGTTTATTTTCGCATTTCCGGCGTCTTATTGAAAACACGACAAAGCCGTAAAAATAAAGAAATAAAATCAGTATGCAAAATGAAACTGTTATGAAGCAATGTATTAGAGTTTTGTTACAAAATCGAACCAAGAAGACATTCAACAAATTACGTATACGTAATATATAATACTATAGACAATGGAGTCAGCCTTAAAAAGCAGTCTAAAGAGAAGACTTCTTAAGCCCTTAGTCTCATTGCAATAAGGCATTGTATTCGTTATTTCAATAAAATAATAATAATTAAAAGCAGATTGTATCTTATTCTGTGTAGAGTGGCGTGTAAGTCTGAGTACATGCTTCCAGATATTGGGTAGGCATAAGAAAGTTATTCGTAAAGTAAATTAACCAAAAATTGTTTGCGTTTCTTCTTTGAATATTTATTAACACATTCTTATACGAAACATGTTGTAAGTGGCTATTTAAAGAGGCAAGTGGCTAAGATTTTAAAACGCAAAGTTAAATCAATATAAGTTGATATTTATTCAAGATTACAAAACGGAATGAAGATGTTAACATGTTGACACATCTATTTAAACCTACATAGTAAAAAAAAACATATCAAAATAAACTAATTGGTCTCATTAAGATTTACAAAGCAAAATCAACTCTCGTTTACTCAGTTATGCTCAATTTAAACTTCTCAACAAACTCTTATATTTAATACTTCGTTCAAAGATTATTAGGCTTTTTATTTGATCTGTCATACTTACTACCAAATTTAGAATTATTTCTTTTCGAATAGCTTTCCATTTTTGCTGGACTCGTTGCCACAACTCGTGGTAGCTTGCTGGAACCGATAACGAGCACAAGTTTTCAATAAGATTGAGATCAGGACTCTTCAAATTCTGTATTATTTGTGTGTACAAAAATATGATTTGTGTATAAAGCACAAACTAAATAAGAAAGATTAAGGTTAAATCGTGCTCTCTACTTGAAGCATCGTCTCTGCATGTGAAATTGTCAAGTGACTATAGCAATACTCATGCTTTCTTTCATTCATCTTTATTGCATATTAAGTAGGTCTCCTGTGCAGAAGTCAGATAGGTAAGTCTCTGAGCATTGTTTTATCATCTGCTTGCTAAGTGCGCGCATAAATAAAATTAACTTCATGGCGTTGCCGTTTCCATTTCCGTTTCCGGTCGCGTCGGCTTGCAGGCACTTCAAGGATTCGAGCAGGTTGCGGGACTGAAGTGCGCATAAAAAGCCACTTGAATGGCATAAGAATCATTTAACAAACAAAAGCAAGAAAGAAAAAAAACGGAAAAACAAAACAAGAAATGAAAGAGAAAAACGTTTGGTTTTCATTTTCTTTTTCGTTTGTTGTTCTTGTGCTTGTTGTCAAGAGTGGATTTTGTGGTAATGAGGAACAACAAGGCGGCAAGCAAGCAAGAAACAACAGAAACAAGTGCCAAGCGAAAATAAAAATATCAACAAAAGCCCAAATGAATTAGACAACTTAATTATAAATGAACTCGGCTCGGCTCGACTCGACTCGACTCAACTCAACGACTCGACAAAAGGATTTTGTTTTTACTTTCTTTCATTCATTGTTCATTGTCCAAATCAAAAACTCTCTTGACGAAATTTCCGCGCAAAAATTCAGCAGAATTTTACAACGTTTTACTGTTTGCTCACTCATTAGACGGGGGTCTTGAGACGTCAGCGATAAACGACGAAGATGGAGATGGAGTTGGAGACGTCTGCAGACGACTCCAAAAGAACAACAATAAAATTAACAAGTTAAATAGTAGACGAGGAGACGGTGAGCCCACAAATCCAATTACCAATTAAGTATGTACCGAAAATCTCAAGAAATTGTTGACAAACAAGCTCAACTCGATGATATCCTGTAGTTAATAAAAATGAGGACTAACGATAGTAAATAAATAACCAGTTAATACTTAGAAATAAGATAAAGTCAATTTCTACAGCATGTTAACAATATTTTCGTATGCTGTCATTTTGAGAGGATATAAAGTGAAAATAAAAAACAAACTGATTTAAAAGTAAAGCGACCACTTTTGTCCTTAATTGAATTTCTTCGATTGTTTTCGACGAGACGCTCACAAATGGCATTACAAATGTTTTTCTTTTATTTTACGTCAGATTTAATCAACTTTTAAAATGGAGAAAAGCCTCAACATGACAAGCGGAAGTGGACCCCAATCAAGGACTTGGTTTATTAAATGGACAACAAAACGATGCTTGGACATTGAGAGACACTTGTCTCAGATAACAAATATGAAATTTACTTTTTCCTCATGCCAAATTCGATTTAATTTTTCAATTTTTAATTTGTAGAAATAGAGTTATAAAACAAAAATTCGTAGACATTGTCCCAGATAAGAAGTTTTCCTCAAAACGATTTTATTTTACATTATTTTAATTTGTATGTTTGAAAACAAGAAAAATTCGCAATATACATACTTTCATATTCTATACTGAAGTTTACACTATAGAAATTAAATTCGATATAATGACAAAAAGATTCAAATATCAAGACAATAAGTGAATACAATAAGGGAATAAAATTTAATTGAAAATGTTGCTACATTTGGGTATTAAATGAAAACTATTAATTAATGCATATTTTTAAAATGCTTTGATTAGTTTTCAATAGAAGTAAGATGAATGACGTTGAACACAAAGAGGTTAAGCAGAAGAGAAAACTACTAACTTCATACATTCATGTAAGTACTCTTAAAGATCAAGCAAAGCAGCAGAAGTTGCTATACGAGTCAATCGGAAACAATTGCTAAAAGTATAAAAGAAACAGTTGTTAGTTGCTGAATGTGAAGCAAATGACGTTGCTAAAATAGGAGACGCTAATGTAAAGTAGAATATGATGTCAGTTCTGATTATGAGTAACAGAAGAAACTGCTACAACTATAGCAGAAGACGTTGATACTAGCTGAAAGCAAAGCACCAAAGGTCTATCGGAAGAAGTTGCTACTTGAAAAGAATAAAACTGGCGATGCTACTTGAAAAAGTCTAACGGAAGAAGTTGCTACTTCACAAGTATAACGGAAGACGTTGTTACTTAATCAGCGTATAACAGAAGACGCTGCTTTCTGCTAAGCGTATAACAGAACACGTTGCTACTAAGAATAGTATAACGTCTGATGTTGCTACTTGAGTAGTATAACGGAAGAAGTTGCTACTTGCGAAGTATAGAGGAAGAAGTTGGTACTTAAGAAGTATAACGGAACACGTTGTTACTTGATCAGCGTATAACAAAAGACGCTGCTACTAAGAATAGTAGAATTGAGTGATATAATGGAAGAAGATGCTACTTGCGAAGTATAACGGAAGAAGTTGTTACTTGAAAGTAAAAAAGAAAATGCGTTGCTACTTAATAAAGTCTAACGGAAGTAGTTGCTACTTAAAGAGTTTAAGAGAAGACGCTGCGACATTCGAATTATAACGGAACACGTTGGTACTAAAAATAGAATAACACAAGACTACTTTAGAAGTATAAGGGAAGACGTTACTGTACATATAGTATGCAAAGCAAGCAAAGAAAGAGACGCAAACACTAAGAAGAAAAACTTGTTATCTCTTCAGGATCTGCGTTGTATTTAATATCATGTTAGTAAAAAAATTTATTCAATACTCAAAAAAGATAAAAAAAAAAAAATTATTTTGAGCAAAGTTTTTTTTTTAAATACATATTTACAAATTGCATTTGTTTTGTATTTATAGTCTATTTTGTATTGTATTCCTTAAACTCTAGAAATTGCTTGAATTGAATGATAGAAAATAAAATTTAAATTTTGCAAATAAAACTCAAGAGTTGAAAATTAAAACTTCAATTCAACTTAAACAGTGGAAAAGACAAAGCAAATAGAATAAAATGGAATGCAAATATTTTGCGAATGCTGTTTGCATTTTACAAATGAAGTGAAATCATTTACTATTTGTCACAAACCAAATGAAAAACTGAAAAAGCTGCCGAGCAGTGAGAAAAGAGAGGACAATAAAAAAGATGAAAAATAAAAAATAGGAGGACAAAGACCCTCAAAGCGATGTGGCAACGCTATCAAGAGTGCAGCAGAGAAAGTACATAAGTGTAAATACATAAAGCGTGTTATGTGGCGTAGTGTAAGCATGTACATACATATGTATGTGCATAATGTACATAATGTAAATACACGTGCATAGCTCAGTTTTGCTTATGTTAGTTCAAAAGAGGTGGAGCCAACGCAGCGCATACAAAATGGCGACGCCCCTACGACAACTCTGCGTTGTTGTTGTTGCTGTTGTTGTTGTTGTTGTTGCTATAGTGGCGGCAGCTTTGGCTTTGGTTGTTGTTGTCATAAAAATCCCTAAAGCGAAAGCGGCGACAAAGCACAGACTATAAATGTAGGAGGAGCTTTTGCGCGTGCAAGCGAGAGAGATAGGGAGAGAGCGAGAGAGATAGCAAGCGAGAGGGAAACTCGCGCAAGCGAGAAGAGAGTGAGAGAGCTGGAGGCGAAAAAGAGCGTGAGAGCAAAAGAGTGAGCGAAACTAGCAAACAAAACAGAACAAAACAAAACAAAAGTAATGCAATTTAGTTGAAGCTTTTGCTGTTTCTGCTTTTCTGCTCTTTGTTTTGCTGTTGCTGTTGCTTGAAAACTTATCAAATTGTCAGCTGTGGCAAGTGACATTTGGAGTGCAAGTGAATTGAAAAGTCAGTTGCAAAGCTTTCCGCTTGTATGAGTGTGTGTGTGTGTGTGTGTGTGTGTTTGCAACAAAAGGAAATAAAGCAAATAAACACATCGCTTACATGGCCCCAAAAGTGGCGACATGTGTGACGACTTCCCCTTCCATTCCCCACACTTTGCAAAGCGAACTCAAGAACATTCTCACTCAATCTAGGCTAGGCAAACCACAAAAACAACAAGAACAGCCTACCTCAAAACAAACTCATCATCATCATCATCATCATCATCATCATCATCATCATCATCATCATCATCATCATCATCATCTTTGCACAGCCGTTGCCATTGTCGAGATGAGTCGACAAGGAGCTGCTCGGCGCAGACAGACATTTGTCTTTGCCTGGCAACGATTGTGACTCCCTCTTTCTCTTTCATCCTCTCTCTCCCCCATCATCTCAATTCATGTTCTGCCAGCTGTAGCTGAGTTGAGAGCTTCAGAAGTTCAGAGTTGGCATCTCGCAAGGCGCAACACGTTGCCCCACAAGACGCTGCGAGCAAGGTGCCAGGCTCTGTCTCTATCCTTTGGCCGTTTCCTAGTAAATTACATTTTGTTTATCAACCAACCAAGCAAGCAAGCAACACACACGCATCAAGATTTGCATAAGGATGTGCTTATGATGTGCTCGGATTATGGGCCACAATGGACAAAATAGTTGTTGTGTCCTGCAAGAACGTTTCCCGGTTATCTGCTAGACATCTACATAATATTAAGACAAAGCTCGTTGAGCCGTAAGACGATTTAATCGAGCTGAAATAATAGACTAACACAAACACCACAATCATTCCCCCCACCGTAACACACACACACACACACAGAGTGTAAATACACTTACAGTTGAACTTCTCTATTATGAACACATTTTAGTAGTTCACTCATCTCAATGAACTCGCAACTCGAAAATAAATAAAACTCCAGCAAAAGGAATGAGATTTAAGTATGCAGTTTTTTTGAGATCAGATTTGATTGTTGGAATTTTGTTACAAAGTGTAAACTTATTTTTAAATTATCGTTAATTTTTCTATATTTTATTTGTATTTACGAATTAACACAATTTGCTGCTCTTGCTAAGGATTTAAATTACATTTTGTTTATGTAACTTATTTATTATTAGTTTAGGTTTAATTAATTTAATTAAGTTAATGCAGAAGACGAAACACATTGAAGTGAATCACGAATTTCAATAGCAAAGTGCTAAAAAGAGGAAGGGCAGTAAAAATTATAAAAAAAATATAATTAAAGTAGAAAGAAAGAAATAAGTTAATAAATTAAAAGTGTTATAAGTAATAGAAATATTGTATTCAGCAAAAAAATCTTAAAACTATACTATAAAAATATATACTATATACTATAAAAAAGTAAAAAAAAAAAAATAAAACGGTATTCAAAAATAATTTACTAAATATTCAAATCGATGGCATTCAGAGAATTTCCATCATTATCTGTTAAAATACTTTTGAAATGTCATAAATAAAATAAATATAATTTTTTCTTTTAACTATTTAATATTACTCAAGTGTTTTTACACAAAATGGGTTTTGTTGAAAACATGTGTTGCATATGAATTGCAAGTTATAAATCAAAGAATATGAGTTGATTCTTATTTCAATTGAACTATATTTTCTTTTGCCCATATTTTTCATTAATTTTATGCCAAGAAACTACTAACTACTATTGTTTTACTATTACTTTCAGGGCACAAATAGTTTTATTTGTTACGAAGAAATGATATTTGTAGAAATTATTTGTCTCTTATTTATGTTTAAACAAGTAAGAAAGTTACAGTCGAGTGTGCTCGACTGTGAGATACCTGCTATCTATTTGAAATAAAAGCAAAGTAGTGCGGTATTATTCTTAAAATATACCATATCATTATACCACAAAAATATATTGTACCAAAGTCTATATTTGGTATGTTGATTACTAAGTACTACACTTAAAATATACCATAGAGTACAATATATACCAGATAAAAGTAGTTCTTAAATAACTTTTACAATTTTTATCACGAATTATAAACATTTTAGTTATTATTGTATAGTAACATCCTTACCCTATGAGTAACGGATATAATTGCAAAACATTTCTAGATACTAAAAAAAACTAATAAAATTATACTAATATTATATTCCCTAGGTTTCTTATATTTTCATATTTTTTTCTTGAGTTAAGTCATCATAGCTGTACTTCACCGTAGGCAATTGAAATGATTTCTTTATAAAATTCGGCATGGCATATTGAATTTATGACTTATCTGATTGCTGGCAATTAAAAACTGTCTTCGAAATGTGAATTCAAGACTTTCATTTACTTACCTTTGGCACTGACACACACACACACACACACACACACACACACACATTCGCTTGTATGTGTGTCTAGATTAGTTGAGTATTCAAATATATAGCTGCTTCCTTTCTTTGCTGTGGACTGAGAAGGTTTCGCTTGGCAGCGCTTTAATGCAATCAAAACATTTATAAAGCTTTGGACGCGGCCCGAAAGACAAAAATCGGTGGTTGTTGTTTTAATTAGATTTCCAAGGCTGAGCCCCGGCTGAGGCACAGAAACAGAAACAGAAACAGAAACAGGAACTGGAGGACGACTGTCTAAATTGCCACAGCTGTAAGGGGTTAACGCTAACGTTCACGTTAACTCGTTCAAATCGCGAGCTAACCCCCTTCACTGTCGCCCCCAACCACGATCCACAGCGTCACCCCAAAAAGCGGCGCCGCACGCGCTAAGCAAGCACAAATTACAAAACAACGAATTCGGAATGCTCTTGCTGTGGAATAAATAAAAAAAATGCACAGAGAGAAAATAATCTAAATTAAAAAGAAGATTTTTCAATCTTAAAAACAATCTTGAAATATGATTTTTAGGCTGAAAACATCTAAAATCAAAATTTTTATGCTAAATTTGCATTTGAAGATTAAAATCATCTTATTTTAAGATTAACATCTTGCTTCAATTATGTTTTATTTTAGATTGATAAGTATTGTAAATCTTCATTTAAATCTTGGTTTAACCTTCTTTGTTATATTTTCGCATTAAACAATCTTGATTCAAAATTGTATTCTTGATTTTAGTACTTTTTTTTTTCTGTGTGTGAACCAATTTAAATATAAAATTCGTACACTATTAAATTATATTTTAAAGTGTTTTGTTTTCGTATAACATAGTTTGCTTGGTTCTGTTATTAAATATGATTATTGAATTATTTATCTCTTATAGAATTATTTATATATATTATAGTTTTACTTGCTTTCAAAATAAATTGAAGGTGAAGAATTAAAATTACGCACCAAACATATTAAGCATACACCGCATTTGTTAATCTTTCACAAGACTTTATCTAGGTTAGAGTATTTAGCAATAAAATAATCTGGCTTTCAAAATCTGAGCTCTGAAGTGTGTGTGCTCCTGGCGCTGCCAGCGTCGACTTCAGCGTCGCCGTCGCTGCTTAAATTAATGAAGAAATAAAGACGCACGAGATTTACGCGCTTTAGGTGAGTTTGGAGTGCAAGGCAAGGGGAAGCTCGGAGTGGCAGTTGGGAAGGTTTTGGTGCCTTTGGCTTTGGCTTGGCTTGGCGGAAATATGCACAATTCTCGAAATTCGTGAAATGCCACACAATGACTCCCAGGGGCACGATAAAAATCGAATTAATAAGAGTTCAGCATAAATGAGGCCGGAAAATGTCAAGCAATGGCTTTTTCTTAAAACGAACACACACACACATAGAAACACACACCTCTACACGCATTTAACTAAGTATTACATAAATATATGTAAATCCCAAAATACATTATTATTTTTATTGGCATTTTGGCAAGAGCGCGTCTAATTAGCTCGCAGTGGAGTGGAGTGAAGCAGAAAGGGTTGCAAATTACACAAATTCCAATGAGAAGCTCAGCTTGAATCATTAAAAAAAAACTCATTAAATTAGTTGTTGAGCAGAGTGGAACACACTTTTAAATAAGTTGTTCATTTATGTTTCAGCACTTTCAGATGTTCTTAACCTGCACTTTTAAAAAAATATTTTAGAAAAATATAAAATAAAGGATTAAAATTGTTGAACAGATTGAAATTGATTGCTAGATAACTTGTATAATTTTTGGTTTTAATTTAAATGTTTCGACATCAGGTGAAATGAAAGCTGGAGTCTCGCAGGTCAGTGTTATTGGTTCACGTTTGATCTTTCCATCCCAATATGGAAGATCCAAGGCACTTTTTGCAACCTATGCTGAACACATTGCCAACTAATATCTCTAAAACTCTCCCAGTCAAGTAGAAGCTGCAAATGGAATCCAAGGACACTTGTCTTGCTTGTCTGCTTGCGCTTGGTAGAATCTGGTCAATCCCACAAAGGCAGTAAACTCGTGCCTTACTCTAAAGATACTGGATTCCATTACTCCAAGAATTTACCTCGAAGGCGTGACCCTGGATTAACTGTGCATAATATCTTGGTATCGTCCTAAACAAAGCACTCACTTATGCCCCATACTTAAAAGCTGTCACATAAAATTGTAAGCAAAGGTTACATAAATTTCGCTGGCTGCTTAACAAAATAACTAAACCGTCTCTTAGAGCTAAGATAGCTGTGTATCGAAATTGCATAATCCAAATACGGGGGCAGATTTGAGGGACTATATCTAAATCTAATTAAAAAGCTCATCCAGGTACTATAAAATCGTGTGCTAACGGATTATCCGTGGTACATGAGAGGATCCACACACACAGAGGAGAGATCCACACATGCATTCTGTAGAGGAAGGAAAGGAAAGGATTGGCAGACACACGATCTGCTATAGCGAGAGGATGATAAACCACCGCTAGGAGACTCGCTAGGAGACGCCTATCTGATAGACCTCTGAAGCGCTCATAGCATCAAGGTTTCGCCAAACTATAAGAACACAAGTAAGAAAGCGAGTGTGCTCGACTGTGAGATACCCGCTACCCATTTTTAATAAAGGCAAAATATTGCATCTCTCAGCACCCAAAATTAAAGAAATTTGCGGTGTTTATGCCAGTGTGTCAACAGTTAAAAGAGTGATTTTGTCGGCTGATCATCTAAAACGAATGAAATTTAAAACAAGTAAGAAAGTTACAGTCGAGTGTGCTCGACTGTGAGATACCCGCTACCCATTTTGAATGAAAGCTAAATATTGCGGTATTATTTTCAAAATATACCAAAATACTACAAAATACTAAAAATATACTAAATGGTATATTTGGTATATCGATATAGTACCGCATTTAAAATATACCGTAGACGGAACAATATACCAGATTGTCAGCCAAAGCAACTAAGGAGGCGTTTTTGCCCATACAAAAGTATTTCTTTAATAACTTCGACAATTTTTCTCTGATCCCAACTAAGGAATCATAACTACTATAGTTATTATTGTATATACCAAAATTCGCAACTCTAGCTTTAAAATTACGCTTGTTCGTTTTTTTTTAATTGCGGGGGCGGAAGTGGGCGTGGCAAAAATTTGAAACAAACTTGATCTGCGTGCAAGCATAACAAATGCTGTCAAAAAAGAATTATAGCTCTATCTCTTATAGTCTCTGAGATCTAGGTGTTCATACGGACAGACGGACAGACACACAGACGGACAGACAGACATGGCTAGATCGTTTCGGCTGTTGACGCTGAATCAAGAATATATATATACCTTATTGGGTCGAAGATGCCTCGTTCGACCTGTTACATACATTTCCTGCCGGCACAAGGTTATAATACCCTTCTACCCTATGGGTAGCGGGTATAAATATCCATATGAAATATGTCTGAGGTTTGGTCTGAATGAGATTTCCTTAAAATGTGTTGTTATGATACTTTCTTTCTTGTACTCATTGAAATGCTTAATAAATCTAAATTCAGAACAAATTTAAATGTTAATCTACAGCTAATAAATGTATTTAACACAATCATACCTCTTAAGTTAGTTGACTTATAATTAAAATAAATAAAATAATATACTTTCCTTTAACATAAATATAAATAACTTGAAAATAATGTTAATTTTTTTATTTTGTTTATCATTATTCGAACAATGCGTTTGTTAAAATTAGCATAATCACAACTCTACAGATATTTGAATTGATATTGAAATAAATGTTCATTTTGTTATTTCATTTTTCATTATTCGAACTTTGAAATTAGTATTCTATGCTTTTGTTGTCGCCTTATTGCAACTGCCCCGAAAAGTATGCTACAAAAGTAGTTATTGATGTTGTTCAACTTTTAAATGACTGTAATCAGCATTCGAAACGCGTGAGATTATCATTATCGTTAAGCTAATGAAGATAAGAATAATTAATACGGCTAGATAGATGAGTTGAGATTTGTGGCACATTCATATGTGGCATGTGCCACAGGTGTTTTGACTAATAACGTGACTGCGTCACAAGCCATTTAAGCCAATGAACACAAATCACACACAAATACCCAGACAGACAGACAGTCAGACAGAGAAAGAGAGAGAGAGAGAGATGAACATGGACACACGCATGGACATACATGTGTGTAAGTAAATGATGACAAATGTCCTTGACAGCATTGCGTTCGGCAGTTGAAACCCTTTCGGGCCGAGCTTTTGGGTCTTGGGTCACATTTTGCGGCAGCTGCAACTAACAACAACGTGCAACAAAACAAATTAGCCAGTTAACAGCAGTAACTACAGAGACAGCGCATTGGCGCAACCAATAAGTCATCGGCAAGTGTTGCACAAATTGTGCTGCTTGTTATTGCTGAGGTTGGAGAAGTTGATTAAGTTTAAGCTGAAGTTTGGCAAACTAAATATAACTGAATGAACTTAAACTAAACTTAGGTTAATTTAGCAGATCTTAAACGATGTAAGCTATACAAAAAAATAAAATATATAATAATGATGAAACAATTAATTTATTTATCTGATTTTAAAAGAAGAAAATTAACAAAAGAAGCTGTTCAACTCTTTCAGATATTCATAGCCAACAAATTTGTCAAAATATTTAAAAATAAATGTATGAAGAAGTTGCTTGATTTGAAGCTGAAGTCTGGCTAAATATAATTGAATATATTTGACAGCTCTTAAAAAATGTAAACTATCAAAAATTAAACTTTAATATAATGATAAATGAATTCATTATTATTAATTATTGAATTCAAAAGATGAAAATTATCTAAAATAAAAATTTAAAATAATGAATGAATAAACAACTGTTTGAAAATGATATCTGCTATTGAAAGAGCATACAAAAGTCACCAAAAAATTGGGATGAACAACTTAAGTAGCTTAACGAGCACACAACAAATTCTCTATGATAAAATGTTGTTGTTTATTGTTGCTTGTGTTTGTGTTGGTGTTTGTGTATGTAATTATTCAATTCAATTAATCCCGTTTACGCCTTTCGCTCGGCTGCCACAATAGAAGACCGAATCGTTGTCCAGCAGCCATATCCGTTTCCGTTTTCCGCTCGACACACGCACTCGCACACGCACTTGATAAGGCTCTCCTGTGTGTGTGTGTGTGTGTGCTGTGTGTATCCTGTTTGTCCTGTTTTTGTCGCTATCTGTGCTTGGAGTCTTGACCAGTTGTGGGTCAGTCGCAATGCCAACAATGCTTTCAACAAGCCTCGAGCAGCAGCTGCCGCAGCGTTGCTACGCCAAAGGCAACGACAACAATCCAAAGTATGCAAAGGGCAACCTAACAATTTCCCTCTCTTTCACTCTCTATCGTAGGCCTTTGTCTCAACTTTGCAAATTCTTTGCATAGTTTGGCGCCGAGTTTTTATGGTCGAAAATCCGAAATCCGAAAATCCTTTTACACAGTTTGCTAGCGACCAGCAAACAGTGCACAAATTTCATTTATTTTTTAATAAAGTTATATTTGTTGTTAGCATTAATCCTTCAGTGCGTCGCCCCCCTCTTCTCTCACACTCACTCTCAGTCTCTTCGTTTATATTTGTGTTTGTCCATGTCCAACAATAGCCGCATCCGTTTCCGCTGGAAGGCAAAACAAGCCAAAAAAAAGCAAAAAACAAAAAAGGGAACAAAATATTTCAAATAGCCGCAAACAAACGTAACGAAAAACAAACGGAAACTGCAAATAGAAATGTTTGGGCAAAACTTTTTCTATGCTCATTTATGAGATATCCTTGTATCCTTTTGCGCTCTGGGTGTGTGTGTGTGTGTGTGTTTGCTTGCCTTATCATTTCCGTCATAAATTTCATTTCGTTTTTATTTTTCTATTAAAAACTAGCCCCAGCAAACAACAAAGCCAACTGCAGAATGTTACTCGACTTGCAGATGGAAATGCCAAATGCCAACTGCCAAATGGGGTGAGAATTTTTTTGGGAAAAGCCAAGAAAAACCATTCGCATTACGAGTATATTTTTGTTGCTCTCGATGCGTGTGTGCCATAAATCAAAAATGTAGCTAAGAAAAAAAAATATAAACAAGAAGCGACGACTAGAAAATGCTCTAAAAAGTAAGAGCTAAAAAGTATTCTTAAAAAAGAAAAGTCGAGTGTGCTCGACTGTGAGATACACGCTATCCTTATTGAATATCAGCAAAAAAAAAATGCGGTATTAATTTTAAGATATACCAAATAAATATACGTAAAAAATACTAAATATATTAAATATACCAAAGGGAACATTTGGTATATTGATATAATAGTACTGATAGTAGTAATAGTATTTCAAAATATACCATAGAGTATAAAAAATACCAGATTATAGTAACTAGGCATATTTATTCCATGACATCTCACATTTTGTAGTGATCTTAAGCGAATTTTCAAATATCATAAATACTACAGTATAAATTTTATATACCAAACATTTTGACTCGAGCTTCAAATTATTGGTATTAATTTTTTAACCATTTCTTAAACCCACATAATTTTTAGAATTTAAAGAAAATTTAACAAAAAGTAGAAAAAAAAATAGAAAAACTTTTAAAGATATTAAATATTTGTTATACTTTAATTAACTATGCTATCAGAATTTTTTCAATCTATAAAAAATGATGTTCTCATGAAAAATACTTTATTTTTTTGTCACTCCTAAAATACAGATAGTTTTAAAACTTCATTTGTTTTTTGTTAAGAAGACACAGTAAAAATATAACAGTATTGTTACAAATTATATTCTATTGTGTTACATAATAGCTGATAAATTCATCATGATTTTTGTTAGAGTACAATAGGAAAACTAAATCGCAATAAAATGAAAATAACGAAAGGCAGCAGTAACTGAATATTTGAGTTGTCTTGGACCAAAACCAGCAGAGTACCAATCCCAATGCAATCTGCCACGTGCTACGTGATCTCGCACACACACACATACTCTCTCACACATACACACATACATGCATAGATGCAAATGTGACAACATTAGAATTTTCAACAGCCACAAAACTTAGCCCCAAAACTTAAGACAAACCGACAACCGCAATTTTTTATCTTTGCTGCGGTTTCTTTTCTTATTCTTGTTTTTTTTTTCCATGCCAAGTTTTTCGGTATTTTTTTTTGTTGCTGAGGGGTTGCGGAGTCGCTTGCGTCGTTTGTCATTATTTAAATTCCTTTTGACAAGGCACGTGAAATCTTCGCTATGAAGTTGTCTCCAGGCACATGTGAGCCACAGCCACAGAGAGGATAAGCATATCATGCATATCTCTCATGCTCTCAACCAAAGGGAGGTCAAAAGGGAACTTGCCACATGTGCGTGACACAATGTTTGCACTGTTCAGATAGCTGCATACATAATGCTCCAGACTTCCAAATTAAATTAAATGACAAACTCAACAGATCACCTTTTTAGCCACTTTATCGCAGGACCAAACGACAGCTAAATTAATGGTTTCACATATGACAAACAGTGACTAATAGTTAGATAGATGGAACAATGAAATGCCTCAGAGAACCATAAAAAAGTGAAAGGGAGCATCGCGGGAGTGCTTATGCATTGAGCAGGGAATGTATATTAAGTTGAGCTGTATTAAAAAGATTTTAAGAATGGATAGAGCTGGTGCAAATCGATTTGAGTTGGAGTAATATAATAAATGTTAGCATACTAACTAATTCAACAAGTATGAAAACTACTACAAATATACCATAAAAATTCAATATTTGGTATATCGATATTGTACTATATTCAACATTTACCATAGAGTACAAAATATACCAGAGAATATATACCATCAAGTACAAAATATACTAGAGTCTCTGTGATCTTGGTGCTCATCCATTTTCTTCACGCAAAAACTTATAATACTCTTTTACCTTATGGGTAGCGGGTATAAAAATATCTTCTTATACTTTATTATTATTTAATAAATACTTTGTGCACATTTTGTAATAAATAAATGTGAAATAATAGTGCGAAATTTATTGACACTTTTGGTTGTCAATTATTTAGATATTCCTCATGCAAAATGAACTATTTAAACTTTAACTTTTTAACTATTCTATTCTATATTCTATTTACTATATTCTTTAGTCCATTTTCTATATTCTATATTTTAATTTAACTCCAGTTGAAGCTCATTAGTTTTAAAGAATATTTTAATTCATTTATTTTTATATTCCAAGCAAATACAAAAATTAACAATTCAAATTTTGTTCCATCAGCAGTTGACTTTAACTAAAGAACAATTTAAAATCAAGTCAAGCAGCAGAGTTAATGATATTCATTTAAGAAACTGACAAAGTTGCCAGGCTGCCGAGCTATCTCGAGGCTCTAGAGACGACATGTAGTCGTTATGGCCATGTCTCATTCAGGCTGACTTTTGCTGCAGGAGACAAAGTTGCAACATAAAAAAAGATAAGAGCCGGTTGTAGCACCCTCCTTGGACTTGTCTAGTTTGCCATGAATATGCAACAATAAAATGCGGCAGAAGGAAAAAATTAAATATGACACTTATCTGGCACACAAACTTCAAACACATTACGCAATCCACAGAGGGGAATGGGAGGGTGACTAAGAGAGTGCGAGAGGGGAGCGGACTGTGTCGTTATACCTTAACTGCGACTGAGATTGAAACGTGGTCGCAGACTCAGAATGAGAATGAGATTCTGTGCTGCAGACAATGGCAGGTATCATGAGCGCAATCAGCGGGCTGCGGCAAAGGGGAATGGCACGAAATATTCTGAATTGCTGTCATTAAAATGTTGACAAAGGCGCAAAAGGTGTAAATACCCGCTGAGCGACAAGACAGACGCCAAGCTACCAAAAACATACAACAACAACAAAATAAAGTAAAAATAATAAAAAAATGAAAAGAGAAAAGAGAAGCCACGAGTTTTGTCAATGTGCCGGCCACAAATGTGACCCTTACTATTTGGCTCTGAAATACTTGCATTATCAAGCCATTTAGTATATGTAAATACAACAATGTGTGAGACTACACGGAGCTATAGTACTCTATCTTTTTTTCCGTGAAAACTTATTCACTTTATATCGCTTCAATCTCAGGAATATTCATAATTGCAAACTTATTATAAATTCAACATATTAAACAAAGAGAAAAAAAATCTAGGAATCTCGATTTAAGAACTTATCAATCTTGAAACTAAACTTTTTGCATGAACAAATCGTATATCAAGATTTTGTTCTTCAATTATCGTTTTAAGATCAAAAAACTAACAAATTCAAAAATGTTAATTTAAAATGATGTCTTCTTAGTTCAACTATGAGAGTTTTCATTCATTCAATTTCAAGAATGAACTATAAAGAATTTTTGTATAATTTTGAACTTGTTTTAAGAATAAACCTACTTGGTTTAATTTTGACATCATATAATCTTGATTCAAGATATTATCTTGATTTTTTTCTTTTTTGTTTTTTTTTTTTCAGCAAAAGATAATTTGATTAATATAATGAATAATATATCGCTTCAGTGACTATCATAAAACACGCACAAAAATGTCGTGAAATTTCATTGCCCGAATAAGTATGCTATAGATTTTGTTCTACATTTGATTTTGATTTACATATCTTTTCAATACTCGTCGCAAAAATATTTCTAGAAAAGCAAATTAAATTATTACATAAATTAAACGCTTAAGTTGTTAAATTATTATTATTGTTGCTTTATAATGTATTGTTAACTTGCTAGTTGTAAAATAACTCGTAAGTAAGCTCAAAATATAATATTTTGTGTATGCATATTAAACAAATTAAAACAAAACTTTGTTCTTTCCAATTGATTTTAAATGTATTTCATTTATTTTATTTTAACCAGTTTATTTTAAACCAATTTAATTATAAATTATTTTATCTTCAAGTTTTTTCATATTAAACACTTTTACTTTAAATAAAAGCAAGCTTGATTTTATAAAAGTTTTGAAGTTTCTAATAAACTAAAATATGGACTATTATGCTTCGGCGGGAGTCAATGCTTTAAGTAGCATTTTAAAGCAAAATAGAAGCGTCAACAAGGAAAGGATGGCTTGTATTTTTTGGCCATTAGGAAATCAAAAGTTGCAGAATTACCTACAAAAAGAAACCCAACTCAAAGCTGCGACGAGCATTGAAACAAGTGCTCTTATCACAGGGTCGAAATTTCGAGTCATTAGAGAACAGAAATTAAAGAGTGAAAGGAACTGAAGTGCGGCGGGGGGAGAGAGAGCGAAGGAGAACGATTTCAAGTGCGAGTGTGACCCTTGAAAAACGCCAATCAAGTGACTATGGGTCTACATACATGCGTAATTTGCACGCCAAGTGGTCGACACCTCGCTCACACACACACACACACTCACGGACACAGCCACAGCTTGAGCCCACACACAGTGTGGTAATTAAATTTCGCAGTCGGCCAGCAGTCTGCCACCGGTTCGAGTAGCAAAGTGTGAAAAGCATAAAAAGCAACGCATACGCCGTGTGGTCCCAAAAATGTTAAACAATTCACACGACGAGGCTAATTAAGCGCTCGGCTTGCACTTGAGACCCACAAGAGGGTGCTTCAAGTCTCTCTGTGTGTGTGTGTTTGTGATTTTCATATTTTGATAAATTTTATGATGTGCAGCAAGCAGTCCGGCCCAAGTCAAAAACATTTTGAGGCAACAACTCATTAAGCCAACCGGAAATTAACTTAATAATGTGTGTGGAGCTGGCATCTGTCTGACTGTCTATACAGACGTGTGTGTGCGAGTGTGAGTGTGTGTGTGTCTGTGTCTGTGTGTGATACGCATCTTAGTTTTCTAAGGCAAACAGCAAATAATGCTCTTGACACTATAAAAGCCTCTTTAGCAGCATATTAAAACAAATATTCAGGCATTAACATTAAAAAAAGTTTTGGTAGAAAAGCAAAAATATTGAAATTCAGATAACTTCAAGTTGTATTTAAAGGAGAGAGAATAATGAATAAAGATATTGAAATTGATTGTACACCTATGATTCTCATATATTTTATTTATATATATTCAATTTCATGATATGTTTTATTCACATTCTTTATATTTCTTAATACAAATTTGTACACTTTGATTTTATATACTTAATGATACTTTTGTGAATTTCATAATGAAAAGCTCTTCACACGCAACTTATAAAACGAATAGGGTAGAAGGGTATTATAACTTTGTGACCATATAGTCTATGTCCGTCTGTCTGTCTGTCTGTCTGTCCGTATAAACAGCTATATATGTATGAGACACTAGAAGACATAGAACTATAATTTTCAACACCACTTTATATTAACATTAATTTCATTCAATCCAAATATTATTTATCTTCTATTATTATTAAATTCACTGTTTCTCATGCATTATTAATTCAGAAGTAGTATAAGTATTGGAGAATATCTTAATACGTTTTCTCTCATATCACAAAATAAACTTACTTTTAACATTTCATGTTAACTCACACTAAATAACGAACTAAGTGTGCGCTTCCTTGAGTATTATCTAATCATTCGGTCATTTAACACACACTCAAGAACTCTCACACTCACACACACACACACAGGCGCACTTACACACACATTCGCGCAGTCATTAAGCCCAGCACTACAGAGGATTGACCAGAACATGTAACGACATGTACATGCATGTCTATGCGTGCATATATTTAAAATTAATGACATCATAAATTAGCCTTAATTATTGTAATGAGCCCACAGGCAGTAATGAGGCAGCCTTTGAGCACCGCCCGCCCACTCTCCTGCCCCTGCTTCAGCTCCCGCTTCAGCTGCTGTTACCTTCTGCGCTTAAGGCTTAGACAATTCAACTTAAAATTTATTAATTTATGACCATGTGTAAAGGACCAATTAGTTGAGACCGCCAAACGCGTTTTCTAGTTGGCGCGAAATTCGCGTAATTAAATGCACCTGATGACAGCGCCAGAACATAAGGAAGGAGTACACCAACACACACACAAACACACACACACATAGAAGTGTGTGCATACATTAATCATGCACATAGACACAACAGCTTCATAGATTTGTTTATGGCCTTTTTGAATGCATATTGAGGGTTGATTTCTTCTCCCAATCTCAAAGGATCTTAGCAGTAAATGAATAATTGTGTCGTAGTTAAAAATATTAAACAAAAAGCAGTAAAGGTGGCTTGAAAATATTCTTACATTAGGAACTTAGTGATTGTGAATCAAGTTAAGAAAATGATTAAAAAAAAAAAAAAATATATATATATATATAATATAGTATACGCAATTTCAGAATTTTTAACATAATTAAAGTAGCTGGAAATATTATTATATTTCCTAAGCATACACTAGACATTTTTAGAATGAGAAATTAATTCAAAGTTTTTAAAATCTTCTACTATTTCTTCAACATTAAGAAAACAATAAAAAAAAAACCTATATAATAGCAGAAAATATTCATTAATATATTTGACTTCACAAGCGAAGCGCGAAATTTGAATGTAAAAACTGGTATGTCATTACCAAACAATCTAATATAAAATATTTATAGAATGCACCTAAATTGAAGATATTAACAAAAATGTAATGCAAATTTGTTTAAAATATTTATATTACAATATTAGGAAACATGAATAATTAAATTGAATATGCTGGTTTGAATATTACAATAATTGTAGCGATAGAATTAGGAAAGTAAATACACTCAATACATTCAATAAAAACAAAACAAATTCAAATAAAATAAGTTAAACATATTTAAACAGTTTCAGTGCATACTTTTAAGAATATCAACTTCAAATAAATATAAGATAATAATGAAAATTGAATGCAAATGAAATGAAAATCATAGTATAATATCAGGAAATATTCAGAAATTCAGTTGAATAAAACTTAATATGCTAACGTGAAAGGTAATAAATAAATCAAACAAATATCTAAGTACTATTGTTTTAAGAAACAACACGATGCTGAAATCTTATACGAATTGTTTTGTCTATAGTTTTCACAATATTTCTTTCGAATCGCATCTTGCTGCTTATCGCTATAAAATTTGTTACCCAAAATGCAGCTCCATAAATTCTCATGCAAATCATTCTAATCGGCAAATTTAATCGGCTGACAAACATCGAGCAACTTGACAGCAAATAAATTACCAGAGCCGGGGGTCAAGAAAAAGTAAATAACGCTGCTCAAAAGGCAATAAATTAAATTTACATCAAATTCGGCAAAAACGACAACGAAAGTGAAAAGCGAAAAAAGTACGCGCACAAATAAATAAATAAATGACGGTGAAAAAGGCAAATGACAAGAAATTGTTTTCATTTTGGATTTTGGGCAGTCAGCGAGCCAGCAAAAAGAAGGCAAAATAATCGGCGGAGAGGAAGAGGGGGATTATTAAGTAAACAAACAAACAAACAACAATGAAACCAAGCAAACAAACAGACAGCAAAACAAACACAAGGAACTGCGAACTGCGACTGAGCCTGGCAAGGACTAAAAAGCATAATACCTGTGAGCAGGGGAGGAGGATGTATAAGGGGGAAGGACATAGAACACCCTAATAGCTCGACCCAAAACACTTGCAACGTGAAAATGAAATTTTAATTTTTCTTTTGCCTTTTTTTTGTGTCCATTTTCATTTACATTTTCTTGCTCTATGCAAGATGCGGGACTGTTTGAAGATAGGCATTGGATCCGGATGCGGATGTGAATGCGGGGATTACCGAGTTGGCCGAGTGCCGATTATGCACGGTAAATCATTTCGACATTTCCCCGCTCATAAGCACGTAATTTGACTTGATTTTTCTTTCTCATTCTGTGTGTTTTTTTTCCCCTATTTTTTTGTGCCGTCGACCATTTGGTTTATTGACTCTCACTGGCCTCAAGTTGACGCCAAGATGCTGCCTCCAGGCAAAAGTGTGCAGCGACATCAAGCTGGGGAGGGGAGGAGGATTGAGGTCTAGGCACGCCCACGACTCCGCACATAATTGCGGTTAATTAAAGCGTGATTTTTTCCGGAGTTTTGATTTTTTTTTTCATTTTTTACAAGGGGCAAGAAAAATGTGAAATGCCCTACAACATTGAGCTTATGCATTTTGTGAGAAGTAAAAAAAATTATGGCAATTTTTGTATTTTACATTAGAATTAGCTTAGCGGAGATATTATTTACTCCGAAGATGATTTAATATGATTTTTTTTTTATTTTACAACAATTTAAGCTTATGCACTTTTAAAAATATTATATTTTATTTACTTGGGAAGCAGGAACTTCAAAGATCAATTTATAAATTTATTGGCATGATTAATAGTCTTGTTTAATAAATACTCGGGATTAATAAACATAATAAATAAATTTAAATCAATCTAGTTTAAAGACATGTAAATATTTCTTGTAATCCAATCATTTGATTTTCATTAAATAAAATGATTTATTTAAAAAATAATCCAATTTAACTTAATATCATCTTTAAAATCAGAATTTTGTATTAGTAATTTACCATTATTTTGACGTTTTAAGACCCAAGCTTAATTATAATTTAGTGTTATTCTAAAAATATACCAAAATACCAAAAGCATATTGAAGTATACAGAAGAGTATATTATGTATATATTGTCCGAAATATACCAAGGTATACAAAATACACCAGATTGTCAATAAAAGCAATATAGTATTATGTTAAAAATATACCAAATAAAAAAACCTAAAAATACTAAAATATACCTAAAGCCATTTTTTGATATATTTTTCAAAATCTGTCTTGCCACCTTAAAATTTACAAGATTTTTTTGTAACTGGATTAATGTCAATACTTAATCCAAAATGCAGTATTATTCTCAAAACATACCGACTAAAAATACCGTAAAATGCAAAAATAAACCGATATACTATACTATCAATACAAATATATCAATAAAAATATATATACCATAGAATTTAAAATATACCAGATTCTCAAACAAAGCAACTAAGAACCGACAAGAATTCTATTTAAACGTAGCGTATACATTTAACCTTTCAAGTTTAACTAGTCCGATGGCATTCCGAAAACTTATCTATCTGTCTCTTGATGTCTGTTGTTGTATTTTTGTGGTTGTCCACGTGAAAATTTCCGAAATTGATTATTAATGATGGGCGGTCGGCCACATTTTGTTGGCATTCCGCGCGGCACAAAGAAAGATACTCGAATTATGAAAATGCGTTAAAAAAGCGGAAAAAAGAGCGCAAAGAAATTAATTATGGAAATTACTTGGCCTGTCTAGCGAAGCTGCTGTTGCTTCTCGTAAGCGGCTTGTGGTTTGATTTATTCAAATTTTTTCTTCTCGGCGTTTTTCATTTTTTTTTCCTTTTTTTTTTTGAACTTCTAAAAAGGACAAGAGGAAGAGCAGCAGAGAGCGCTGCGCTGTCAAGTGGCTGGCAGGACACTTGGCTATTATTATTATTATTATAATTATTATTATGCGCCCTTTGCCGGCCACTTGGCAAATAACAATTTATTTTCATTAATTTGTGCTTTAACCCCTTGAACGTTAAGGTTTGGCTTCATTAAAAATGCGCTCTGCATGGGCCACATAAAAATTAGGCGGCACGGCAAGTTGATTGCCATTAACATTTTAACCCCTTTTTCTAACGCGTCGCGTCGCATCGCATCGCATCGCGTTTCCTTTGTAATTATTGCAATCTGTTCGATTTTGGGACGCTATCGTCCGCCTGACCTCCTCTCACTCTCGTTATCCTTTTGGCTGGGAAAAACCCGCGACCATTTTGCAATTTAAAAATGCAAATTAATTGCCACATGGCCCAGCACGGAATGAAGTGGATTGTCTGAAAGTGTTATGGCCTTATGTCTTGGCCATTAAAGTAAATTGTAAGTGGCATTTTAATACAGAGCAAAACCCGCTTAGTTACTTCAGTAAAGTAATTTCCATTCAACCGAAAAATTTTGCACTAGTTTCATTTAGTAATTACACTCAAATCGAATAGCATAAAAATCGAATAATATAATAAATATGACTTGTTTCTTTAGCTGCACAATAATCGCGCCTTTCATAATTGCTTTGCAACCCTGAACGCAAAAAAAAACAAAAATGAAATAGCTGCGAAATTTCACAAATTTTCTGGGGTTGGTGCGGTTGGCTGGTTAACTTTGGGGGATGAGTTTCGTTCGTTTCTTTTTTTTTTTTTGTGCCAATATTAAAAGTCATAATTCAATTTTATTGCAAATGTTTCAGGTGCCTTAATCATTTCTAATATCCTGGCTGGCTTCCCAGGACGCCTATTTGAGTCGAAACGAAGAGTCGAAGAGTCGCGACTGCATTGTATCAGACTCGTGTTTCTATGGACTTCCGCTCCACTCATAAATACTAATTTCACAGGCAATAAAGGCGAAACATTTGCCAGGCCAAACATCTCACGTACTTGCTTCCATCCATTACCATTTTGATCGTTTGCCAGACATTTAACAGATAACCGAAGACAGTCGCTTGCTCGCTTGGTATCTTGTGCTCGTCTTGGCACAAAAAAACAAAAACATTTTTAATGGATTACAACGCGAAATTCTGCAAATGCGAATTTACTTCCAACAGCTGTTTTTCCCATTTGCCATGGAAATTGAATGGGACTTTAGAGCGAGGCCAATTGTTAAATGTCAAGGTACTGTCGAGTCTGCTCGACTGTGAGAAAAACGCCAACTATTTTCAAGAAACCGATAATCTACAAATATACCAAAAATATACTGCTAAACACTAAAAAATATACCGAAGGCTATATTCGGTATATCTATATTGTTCTAAGTAAGAAAGCTACAGTCGAGTCTTCTCGACTGTGAGATACCAGCTAACTATTTTCATATTCTACAAATATACCAAAAATATACTGACAAAATACTTTAAAATATGCGGAAGGCTCTATTCGGTATATCTATACTGCTCCACTTTTAAAATATACCATAAAGAACTTAACATACCAGATTTTAAACCAAATAACTTAAACAATTTTTATCTGATCGCAACCAAATTGTAGTATTTCAATTATTTAATTATATAGTTATTATTGTATCTCCGAAAAATCACTTGCTATTCATTTTTTGTCGATTTGCAGGGCGGAAGTGGACATGGCAAAAATTTGAAACACATCTGATCTGCGTGCAAACTTAACAAATACTGTCGAAAGAAATTGTAACTCTATCTCTTATAGTCTCTGAGATCCAGTGCTTTATACGGACAGACAGACAGACAGACAGACATGACTATATCGTCTCGGATGTTGTTCTTATCAAGAATATATATGTATATTCTTTATTAGATCAGAGATGCCTTCTTATGTCTGTCACATACATATTCTGCAGCCACATGGTTATAATACGCTTCTCCCCCACGAGTAGCGAGTATAAAACTAGTTGCAGGCCACTAATTAGCAGGGAACTTAACTCCCCTCTCCACACTCCACACTCACATTCACCCATTTAGCTAGCATTGTACTCAACCCCTCCACAAATTTAGAACCCACATCAGTTGCACTCGGTTGAACGGTTCAAAGGCAAATGCCTCAAGTGCCGGCCTCACAAGCCACAAAATAGCCAATGGTCAGCTAACAGCACAGATAAACAGATAACAAAATGTGTGAATGCCACCGCGAACTATGTATGCTCTACAACAGACAAGGCATGCTTGCTTGCCAGTCTGTTATGGATTTCTCGAGTTCTTGATTCTCTACTTTTTACTTAAATTTCTGTCGATTAAGTATTTTACTTTTGGAATTTAGGTAATTCAGAAAGTGTAATTAAACCAGAATTCAATGCGATGTACATATGTTATATGTTAAAAACTGGCAATATCTTCCCTCGTAAAAATTGACTTCTTATCGAAAAAAAGTAAAATAAAATATTTAAATTCAATTAAATATTGTGTAATATGATGTTATGGAAATATTTTGCCAACTTAATTTTATTAATCCATAATCTTATACTTTTACGAGTACTCTAATATTAAAATAGCAAAAAGTTGAATATGGTATGGAAAATTCAAAGTTTTATTTTGTTTATCTATAAATAAAATAAAATATTATTTAATATAAAATTTTTCAAACTTTTTATTATCTAATCTAGATGTCTAAAAAATAGAGCGTAGATTCCACGAAATATTTTCATAATGTCAACTATGCAATTTAATTTTTAAATTTATTTTAAATTCGATTTTTAGTGCTATACAAATTGAATATATCTTCAAAATTTTATTGTTACTTTCTAGTTCGGACTAAAGTTCAGCAAAATATCGAAATTTCCTTGTGTAATTTGTAGTTAAAAATACTAAATTTTTAAGTTCACTATAAGAGATGCCGAGGTATATTTTTATATACAAAATATGTACATTGAAATTTTAAAATTACGAAATATATTCGTAGTTTAACCAATTTTTATTTGTAGTAGTTTTTTAGGCTTTAGAAATTGAATACATTTTTCCATTTCCAAATTGAATAAAATTGTACTTTTTAATGCTTTTTAAATTCAATAAATGTTATTTTTCGGTTCCAATTTTTTAATCCTTACAAATTGAATAAAATTTTCATTTGTAACGCTTTATAAATGAAACAAAACTTTTAATTTTTCAGTTCAGATTTGTTACTCGAATAAAATTTAAATTTTTAACTCTTCATAAATTGATTTAATCTTAGCATTGTCCAGATCAGATTTTCTAATCTTTACAAATTGAAAAAAAACCTTAACTACTCTATAATAATGATTTAAGCTCAGCCGTAATGTGAAATTTGTTTAGTGTAATTTGTAATTAGTGTTTGTATTGTGATTGAGAGAATCAAGTTAATTTCCTAACTAGCTGCATGTGGCAACTTCATTGTGCTGTCCAAAGCAGCATAAACAGCAGCAGCCAAGTTGAGCATGAAGCTAATAATGCTCGATTGCAGTTCGGATTCAGTTAGGGTTAAAGCCAATGCCATTTTGGGGGTGAGTGTGTGAGTGTGACAAGCGCCTGTGTCTGACCGACTCGCTCTCTCTCTCTCTCTCTCTCTATCTGTAGATGTGTATATCTCTGTCTCTGTCTAACTTTGCATTACGGTTCATTGCCTGGCAAGCAACTCCGTCTAATCACTGTCAAATGCAGGCGTCGCTTACGCATTCAAAGCGAAACAAAGGCCAAGGCATTATTATTATTGTGAGGAGGAAGGGATCAAAAGGACTCTGACTCAGACTCAGACTCAAGACAACGGACGCTGGACATTGCAGTGAGGCGAATGTGGTGCTGGCTTGCTTGTTAATTCGATTAATTACAACAATCAGCGGCATGTTTAATGTGCAACCATCACACAGTTGCACGACGGAGGAGAGGGAGAGAGAGAAGCGAAGGCGAAGCTTAGCAAATTGCCCAATGCTAATGACGTCTTTCTCTTGCTCTCTCTCTCTCTCTGTGTATGTGTGGCAAACAATCGAAGCATAATGACAATGATAGATTTGCCAATATCTGTCATGTTTATGGGCGAAAACAAAAGGGCCAAGAACAAATACACCCACAACATTTTTTGTGAAGAGTGAAGAGGAAGAAGGGAAAGACAAGGCTGCAGTTACAATATAGAACATAATTGGATATAACATTTATACGCAATCATCGACAGATTGCAAAACGATTAAGCAACCCTCGGCGATGTCAGTTCGAGAGAAAAATGAACTAGAAGAAAGCGAAAAGTAAATCTAATCAGGCGATGGCCCCAAGAAAAACAGCAACCGAAGGTCGCAGTCACAGGAGTTTTCCCTCCTTTCAAATTCGAACTGGGCAATGCGGGCGTTTCATTCTCTCATTTCGGCATTCAGTCAAGAACTGAAACAGCAACAGCAACTGAAACAATCAACTTAATTTGCCGCCCGCTGAAAGCCCTGTGGCAGATAAATTAAGTCATTAGTTGGAGCTGCCACTTTGCTAAGGAGGGAAGCAGGGTGAGGGGGGCAGATGGCGAAAGTTTTTCCCCGCGCCAAAGTGGAAAATAAATTGGCGAACGTTTGTTTTGAGATTAACCGCGATTAGAGACTCGGGAGACACGACGGCGAGGGAGGAATGGCAAGTGAATCGTAGCAAATGTTGCCATCATTTGATAAGCTCAAACATAGACACAGAGTTGCCAGAGTCCATCCTCCCCTCCCAATCCACTCCCCGCTCATGTGTTTGTGTAAACAAATAGCAAATGCGAGAATAATCGTAGGAGATTAAAAAGTTTCATGCGCCGCCCGCACAACGGCAACGGCAACAGCGACCAACAAAAGCAAGTCCTGGATGACGCGAGACAAATGAGTGGCGCACGTGAAGCGTCTGCCTGGCATCTCCTATCCACACCCACACCTACCCCAAATCCCCCTCGACTTACACCTTCTAGTTTTTGGCCTGCTAATTTATGGCGCCTGCATACAAATTGGCCTTGGCTTTGCCTTTGTTCTCCTTGTTGTCTTGGCCAACGCTTCTGACTAACTATTCCACAAAACTAACTAAGCATAGTCTATTGTTTCCACTACGTGAATTGCTTGAAGCATTTCTTCAAATTCCCTAGGATTTCAACATTATATTTCTTTCTATATTTGCAGAATATGTGACAGAAAGAAAAAAGGTGCTTAAGTCAGAAATAAAATCTTGAATCAAGATTATCTTCTGTCTAAATTGAACCAAGAAGGTTTATTCTTAAATAAAGCTCTAAATTCAACATAAAATCTAGATTTCCCAGTCTGGAAATTTCAGATTAAAATCTTTTTTCAAGAAAGGAAAAATCTCAATATTTAACCAAAAAGGCAACATCTTAAATCATGATCCCACAACACCAGAAATTAGGTTCTAATTTTGAGGGAAGGGAATTTCAACATTATGAGACAGAACTAAATTGTTATACCCGCTACCCATAGGGTAGAAGGGTATTATAACTTTGTGCCGACAGGAAATGTATGTAACAGGTAGAAGCAGACATCTCCGACCTTATAAAGTATATATATTCTTGATCAGCGTCAACAGCCGAGACGATATAGCCATGTTCGTCTGTCCGTCCGTCCGTATGAAACTCTGGATCTCAGAGACTATTGGAGATAGAGCTATAATTTTTTTTTCGACAGCATTTGTTATGTTTGCACGCAGATCATTATACTAAGATTTAAAATTTTGCCACGCCCCCTTCCGCCCCCGCAAATCAAAAAAAACGAATAACAAGTGTAATTTTAAAGCTAGAGCTACGAATTTTGGTATATACAATAATTACTATAGTAGTTATGATTCCTGAGAATTTAGTTGCGATCAGATAAAAAATTGTGGAAGTTATATGGGCAAAAACGCCTACTTACTAGGGGTCTTAGTTGCTTTGGCCGACAATCTGGTATATTGTACCGTCTACGGTATATTTTTAATGGTGTGCTGTAACATACCATTTGGTATATTTTTAGTATTTTTTAGTATTTTCGGTATATTTTGAAAATGATACCGCAATATTTTGCCTTTATTAAAAATGGGTAGCGGGTATCTCACAGTCGAACACACTCGACTGTAACTTTCTTACTTGTTTTCTTTTAAGATCGAAAAGGTCTTAAATCAAGTTTTTTGCAATTTTCCTTAAATTATATTTACAAATTGTTTCTTTTAAGATCCAAAAAATCTTATATCATGCAATTTTATTTTTAATCTAGTTTTTTTTTTGTCTGTGTATTAAAAGTTGTGTCTAGCCTGAACTGCAATAAAGTTTTATATTGAGTGAATAGAAAAACACAAACATATTTTCGTTTAATGATTTGTAAATAATTATGCATATTTCTAAACACAGTATTTAATAAGTTGAGTGACTACACTGAAAAATACGTTCTAATATCAAGATTTTGGGCTATGTAGTACTAAAAATTGTAATCTATAAAGTGCGTCACGAACTTGAAATCTTCAAGTTAGAAAACACATCTGAAGAACCTTTGTTAAAAGACAAAGTTCTTATGAGGAAAAAATCTTAAAGATTCGCGACAGCACGATTTACTGAACGAAACACTGAAGCTAGAAAATAACTTTATAGGAACTTCGATGGATTACAGAATTTTATACCCCAAATCTAGTATTTTTGGGCTTATTTTGAGAATTTCTAATTTTTCAGACTTTTTCTAAGTTTGTGGAATTTGTTTGTAAAGTGTGCTTACTTTAAGAACACAATTGTTCTTACGAATGTTATTGATTTTAGTAACTCATCTCCTGTTCAGTGTAAGTTAAAAGAACAAATTTGTTCATTTATTGTAATTATGATTTAATTCATGAATATTATCTCTTTCAAGATTAATTTATTTCGTGTTGTACAATGAATTATCTTATATCTCATAATATAAATTCCTTCACCAAAATTTACTTTTGTCAATGAGGAGAATTAACAATTCTTATATTAATGTAATTCATTCCATTAAATTTTAATCAAGTTGTATGTATCGTGAAGCAGACAGAGAAATTGATAAATTTAAATTCATACGACCGTTAAATTCACATGACTTTCATGAGTATTATAAGTTCAAATATTGTAAGTGCTATGCAACGATTGAATAAGGAGAAAACCTAACGAACGGAGTGTTGGTGAAATCGGTAAAGGATGGTTGTCGAAGGACTCAGTTAAATCAGATGAAGAGACACGATACACAACGCGACTCGCTACTCTATCCTATAAAAATAATTCATTATGGAACACTGAATTAGCCATTGCTATCATAATACATGAGTATAATTAGTACTACTTAAATTATGAAAAGCCAATTTCATCATTAAGTGCAAACCAAATGTCATCTTGACACACTTCAATGCACTTTGAATTTTCTGCCATTGACAATTTGCAATTTATGTTATCAGACTATTTAATTTGCATAGAACGGATCGGAACATCAAATGTCGACCGGCTTATGAAATTATATTGCAGACAATAAAGTTGCTAGTGTGGAATATAAAAATTCAATGTGGCTTTTAAATAGGGAACAGCTAACAATTAACTATTTTATTGATTGTAATAATTAACTTTTATAAATTATGTTTTGTTTTAATTGTAAAAAAAAATTATTTAATACGAAAATATACAAACAGAACTTTAACTTCTACTACTTCACAACATAAAAATGCGAAATTAATATAGAAATTGGAAGGGGGTTTAAAAATCTATTTAATTATTACAACAGCAGCTGCAATTGATGAGACTAAGACACATACACACACACTTACCTTAAATGCACAAGCAAGCTTCACAATCTTTATGAAGTTCTCCTGCCTGACCACGCCCACTTGGCAGCTTCGACCATCCTAATAACGAGGTCCGCCGCCCAATCATTCACACATACATAATATGATCGACATGACTTCTTCACACTTTTCAACAAAGCAATTACCAGCAACTGTTGAGTAACAGTTGACCACAGTTGCCCTAAAAGTAAGCTTGGCAATCTTTATAAACCTCTACTACCTGACCACGCCCACTAGTCAGGTCTGCCTTCACAAATATCTCGGTCCGCCGCCTAGTCGAGCCCACACACCCATTATGGCACACATACATACAAATTTTTGGCAATCACTTTTGCACACTTTCCAATTATAACCATCATCTTACTCAACATATGGCAGTTCTGCTCAACTGTTGAGTAACCGTTGGCCAAATGCACCTTAAGCAAGCTAAAAATTATTCATGAAGCACTGCCAGGTGACCATGCCCACTTAGCTCACCCGCCTTCTCTAAATTGTCGGTCCGCCGCCTAGTCAAACACACACACTAAATATCATCGACATACTCGCAAATTTTTGGCATCGATTTTTTTAGTCACATATGTACATAAATCAACTACCAGCAGCTTCCTCTGGCAATGCATTGCAATGTCTTTGAGTTCTGCACAACTGTTTAGCAACAGTTGAGTAAAAGTACTTTAAGCAAACTAGGCAAGCCTCTCCTGCTTGACCACGCCCACTTATCCCATTCGCCCACTGAAATATCTCGGTCAGCCGCCTGGGCACCTCAACGGACAATGTAGAAGCATCAGCAATCCTACAACTACAACTGACAAAATTGGAACCGTGGCTGCTAAGATGGAACGTTGTCGTCAACGAAAATAAATCAGCACACATAACATTCGCCACCTGCCCTAAAAGCTGCCCAGAAGTCCAACTGAATGGTACTACACTGCCTGTAGTCAAAAAAGTGAAATATCTCGGCCTAACACTTGACAGAAGACTAACCTGGGCAGATCACATCAAAAATAAAAGAAAACAGCTGAGTCTTAAACTTCGACAAATGAAGTGGCTGCTGGGCTACAGATCCCAACTGAGCCTCAGAAACAAAGTCTTGCTGTACAAAGTGATATTAAAGCCTATATGGACGTACGGGATTCAGCTTTGGGGCACAGCCTCAACTTCAAACATCGAAGTGCTGCAACGTTTTCAAAGCATTACTCTGCGAAGACTAGCCAAAGCACCTTACTATGTTAGAAACCAGGTCATCCACAAGGACCTTGAGACTCCGAGTGTATCTGAAGAAGTTAAAAGGTACGCTTTGAAGTATCAGGAGAGATTGGAGCAACATTGTAACCCGCTGGCCATTAACCTGCTTGACAATAGCCAACATCGCCGACGGCTGAAAAGGCACCACCCCCTTGATCAACTATTTGACCACGCCTACTAAGGCCATTCGCCTATTGTAATATCTTAATTTGCCTTCTAGTCAAACACACACTCATTCAAATTTCACGCAAACTTAAAGTTTTTTGGCCGGAAATTTTTTCCTGCCTATGCTCGCACTGAATACCAAATGATTCCTAGAAGCTTACTCTCTCAATGACTTGCAATTCGATGTCTTGTCTTGACTTATTCACTAGTTTCATAATGTAAATGAGGCAATTTCTACATATGTATGTTCGTATTACAATTTCATATATCTCTTTTAACTGAAATAGCGGACGAAGCTTTGATTCAAACATGCTAGTCAAAGATCGAATACTTTATTATTAAATGCATAATCATAATGGGTAAATCTCTGGCATAAAATGTTTTATTTGAAATTTTGTCTCGTCCTCACTGAAGCTAGAGATTTTGAGTACATACTATAATAATAGTTACAGCATTTATGGTTCCTAAAAATGATGTTCAAACAGAAATACTTTTGTATGAAACAAGTAAGAAAGCTACAGTCGAGTGTACTCGACTGTGAGATACCAGCTAAAAGCTAAAAGCAATATATTTTGCGGTATTTTTCTCAAAATATACCAAATATACTTCAAAAATACTAAAAAAGTATACCAAATGGTATATGTGGTATATCGATATAGTACCGCATTCAAAATATACCATAGACGGCACAATATACCAGATTGTCAGCCAAAGTAACTAAGACCCCTAGAAGTAGGCGTTTTTGCCCATACAAAAGTATTTCTTTAATAACTTCGACAATTTTTATCTGATCGCAACTAAATTCTCAGGAATCATAACTACTGTAGCAATTATTGCATATACCAAAATTCGCAACTCTAGCTTTAAAATTACACTTGTTATTCGATTTTTTTGATTTGCGGGGCGGAAGGGGGCGTGGAAAAAATTTGAAACAAACTTGATCTGCGTGCAAACATAACAAATGTTGTCGAAAAAAAATTATAGCTCTATCTCTTATAGTCTCTGAGATCCAGTGTTTCATACGGACAGACGGACAGACGGACAGACACACAGACGGACAGACGGACATGGCTATATCGTCTCGGCTGTTGACGCTGATCAAGAATATATATACTTTATAGGGTCGGTGATGCCTCCTTCTACCTGTTACATACATTTCCTGCCGGCACAAAGTTATAATACCCTTCTACCCTATGGGTAGCGGGTATAAAAACGCCTACTTACTAACGATCTTAATTGCTTTGACTGACAATCTGGTATATTTTCTACTCTATGATATATTTTGAATATACTATATAAATATACCAAATAAAGCCTTTCGTATATGTTAGTGTTTTTGGTATATTATTAGAATAATACCGCACTGTGTTGCTTTCATTGAAAATTGGCAGCGGGTATCTCACAGTCTAGCACACTCGACTGGAGCTTTCTTACTTGTTTTCACAAGCGACTTTTTCACCAGAGAATTACCCATATCAAATAGAAAACAAAGATGCAAAACATAATTACGTTATTTTTTAATATGAATTTAAATCATCCCCGCTAAAAATTATTTATTGTGAATAGTACTTATTCAACTCCAGTGATGAATTTAATATATCTTCAATTATGGTAGTGATCGTTGAATTATGTGAATCTAAATAATGCAATAGTGTGTCGCATTATCAAAGACAATAATAAATAGTCTGCTATTATGCTATGTTCTCATTCCATACTGAAAACTCACAAGCAAAAATACACGAAATTAAATTGGAAACCTTATAGAATATGAATATCGAACAATGGCAATCAAGTCATGGGAACATTCAGGGGTTTCCTTTAGATTCTGTTTTTTGTAAGTTGCAAAAATGCTCGCACTTGTTGGTGAATCCATAATTGACGATATGCTTGTTATATGAGAAGCATATGTGGTGGGAGTGGTGTACAAATTACAATATGGTTAGACATAACTGATTATCTAAATTGCAGCTATTACCTTCGATTGACAGCGAAGGGAGCACATAGTATAAATAAGTGATAGGTGAAATTGTGAAATTGCTGTAAACTGTTCATGCATGCAAAATGCAGAAAGTTTTTAATTAAATCATGGACAACGGCAAACTGCAAATTGCAACTGCAACTTTAGAATGCCAAATGAAGGGGAATATAGACAACTATCCTCACACACATAACATAGTTGGTAATGCAACCCCATTTAGTAAGTTTGTCTGCATCAGATATGGGCAACAAAAGCGCAACTACAACAACGATAATTTAGTTTAGTTGTCAAAGTTTAAGTTGTTGGCGTTGACGATGACGATGACGATGGCGACGCCTCAAAACACAGACACACGAACTTAACATAACAGCGCTCTGTTAACTTTAACATTTTACTTGACGCTTTTTTCTTGGCGCCTGCCCAACTGCTCCTTTCTCTCTCTCTCTCTTTCCCTTTCTGTCTCTGTCTCGCTCTCTCTCTCTCTCTCTCTCTTCGTGGTGGTGGTGGTGGCATTTTGGAGCCAACTTACAAGCAATAACAAAAAGTGGGCGTTTACATTTGGCACTCGCTGCTCTCCGCGTTCGCTCTCCTTCAAGACGCCAAGACGACATCGAGACATCGCATCGCAACGCATCTATTTGACATTTGGCCACTCCTACGTCTTCCCCTCCAACAAATTCCCCCTACATTCGTACATACATATGTCAAACGTCTTTTAGTTATGTGCATCAGTTGACATGTGGGTCAGATTTGTGTTGTTGCTCTGATTGCTCTGGTGGGGTTGGTCCTTTGATTACCAACCTGTCTCCGGACTCAGCTCTGATGTGCTCTGTGTGTGGGGGTATCTTCACTTGATTGGCCCTGCCACGATTTGTGTGGGGACATTTATTACAGCTTGTATACAGTTTATTACATTATATAGTCATCACAATCCATTCTTAATTTTTAAGCGTATTCTTAACTATTCCAATTTATTTCTATATTTAGAGCTCAAGAAAAGAACGAATAAAAATATAAAAATAATATACGTATATAAATCTATTACACTACAAATTCATTACAAATCATTCTTAGTTTGTATGCAATTTTTGGCTATTTCGACTTGTTTGCTGACAGCTCAAGAAAAACCAAGTAAGAAAGTTACAGTCGAGTGTGCTCGACTGTGAGATACCCGCTACCCACTTTTAATAAAGGCAAAATATTGCGGTATCATTTTCAAAATATACCGAAAATACTAAAAAAAAAAATACTAAAAATATGCCAAATGGTATGTTTGGTATATCGATATAGTACACCATTCAAAATATACCATAGCACAATGTGCCAGATTGTCGGCCAAAGCAACTAAGAGCTCTAGTAAGTAGGCGTTTTTGCCCATACAAAAGTATTTCTTTTATAACTTCCACAATTTTATCTGATCGCAACCAAATTTTCAGAAATCATAACTATTATAGTTATTATTATATATACTAAAATTCGTAACTTTAAAATTACGCTTGTTATTCGATTTTTTTGATTTGTGGGGGCGGAAGTGGGCGTGGCAAAAATTTGAAACAAACTTGATCTGCGTGCAAACATAACAAATGCTGTCGAAAAAAAATTATAGCTCTATCTCTTATAGTCTCTGAGATCTAGGTGTTCATACGGACGGACGGACAGACGGACAGACGGACAGACGGACAGACGGACATGGCTATATCGTCTCGGCTGTTGACGCTGATCAAGAATATATATACTTTATAGGGTCGGAGATGCCTCCTTCTACCCGTTACATACATTTCCTGCCGGCACAAAGTTATAATACCCTTCTACCCTATGGGTAGCGGGTATAAATATAGAAACTATATAAATCACAATATAAAACATTTTTTATGCTGATTCACTCATTTATTATAGCTATGAATCGGTAATTTGTATACAAAATAGTTTGAATAACTTGGTAGCAATAACAGACCACAATATTTATAAATTCTTTTAATTATTTAAATGTTTGAAGTCGTAAGAATTTTTTTCTGGCACGACTGTGAGATACCCGCTATATATTTTCAATAAAATCATATTTTGAAAATGTACCGAAAATATTCCGTAAAAATACTAAAATGTATATTTGGGTTATGGATATTCTACTACATTCAAAATATACCATAAAGCACAAAATATACCAAATTGTTAGCCAAAGCAACTCAGACCTAACTACAGTCAGACGGACAGATAATCCTCCTTTAACGAAAAAAAAAATTGTTCAAAGATTCAAAGGATAGGATATAAAAACTTCATGCACTAATTATGAGTCTTAAATATCTTAAGCGGCTATAGTATAAATAAAATATATTGAAAGATTTCAAAAGTGTTTGGAATTCATTTTACGAATCATGCAAATGTAAATCTTGGGTAAATAACTATTATGCATCAACATCAATATTCTCAATTCTGACTATCCTAAGAAATGCTTTCATAAAGATCTTTAAAGCTATGGTAGAAAAATTCATTTTCACTAAGTTTGTTTTTTATTTCTTGTTAATTATATGTATGTTTTAAAATATCTTAAAATATTTTTACAACTATAGCAAAAAAACACATAATATGCGGTGTAGTTTTAAGCGTCGTATACTTGATATTTGTAAACCCGCTATCCATACGGTAGAAGGGTATTATAACTTTGTGCCGGTAGGAAATGTATGTAACAGGTAGAAGGAGGCATCTCCGACCCTATAAAGTATATATATTCTTGATAAGAACAACAGACGAGACGATATAGTCATGTCCGTCTGTCCGTCCGTCCGTATTAAAATCTGGATCTCAGAGACTATAAGAGATAGAGCTATAATCGACAACATTTGTTATGATTGTGCAATCATCAAATCGACAAAAATCGAATAACAAGCGTAAATTTAAAGATATGATCGCGAATTGTGGTATAATTTGGTTGCGATCAGATAAAAATTGTGGAAGTTATTAAAGAAATACTTTTGTATGGGCAAAAACGCCTACTAACTAAGGGTCGTAATGGCTTTGGCTGACAATCTGGTATATTTTGCACTTGGTATTTTGGTATATTTTGAGAATATTACTGCAATATTATGCTTTTATTTGAAATGGATAGCTGGTATCTCACAGTCGACTGTAACTTTCTTACTTGTTCTTGTTGGCTGAATCGCATAAAATGTTTATCTTAACCATAAATGGAAAATTAATGTTTAAAATATCTTCTTGAATGTTTGAAATATTTCTACTACAATTTTTGAATTTATGGTTTTAATTTATTAAAAAATTGTTTAGTGTAGAAATTGGGAAACATCTTTTTCACTTCATTAAAGGATTTTTTTTAACTCAAAGTATGAAATCGATTATTGCACTTACATTAAAGAGCACATCTAGAAAACTTTGGTAAAAATACGGTGTCTTCTCAATTATTGTTATAAGTTACTTGTAAATATTGTATATAGAAAAGAAAAACACATCCAAAAAATAGTTTTATTTTCTCATTCAAAGCTTTTTTTCTAAACTAAACTGTATTTAATGTTTGGTTTTGATTAGCTGAACACGAAGGCAAATTTTGGAGCTGAGCTAATTAAACAAATAATTTCGTGAAGAGTAATGCGAGTGTGTGAGAATAGAGAGACAAAGACAAGGATAATGAGAATGAGAATGAGGATGAGAATGTGAGAATGAGGATGAGAACAAGGATGAGAATGTGAGAATGAGACAAGTTGAAATTTGAGGACATTCTCGCTTTGAAGTTGCTCGCATTACAAAAGCAAAAGCAAAAGCAAATGCCGTAAGCTTAGACAAAATTTCTAGCTTATGCATATTTTTATCACTCTTCAGCTCTTCAGTTTCTTATTGCATTTGGCGATTGTTGTCAAAGCAAAGTCAAAGCCAAAGGCAAAGGCAAAAAAGCAGAAGGCAGAAGGCAGAAGGCAGAAGGCAGCTAAGTTATGCCGAGTATTTGTGTAATTAAAACATGAAAAGAGTTGTGCGCAAACTCATTTAATTAAGCATGCGGCGGCAGCGCGGAATTTGTCAAGTGTTCTCCCTTCCTCTCCCCTCTCCCCCTCTCTAGTTCTCTCACTCTCTCTGCCCTGCACCTGGCCAAAAGGGTTCGGGGTTGCGTATTAAGGATTTGACGATTGTGCCACTGAGGAGCGCAGCATGGCAGCCCCATAATCATAATAATTATGGCTTTAATTGCTTGAACAATGCTTTTGTTTGTTTTAAATTAAAACGATGGACACTTGACACTGTTGTTCCAACCCTCGACTTGCTTGTTTGTTGGTTTACTTGTTTATTATTCCTGTTGTTGTTGTTGTTGTTGTTGTTGCCTCTGCACAGGGTTGAGAAGGAGTCACAAATGCAAAGCATGAGTTGTTGTTATCCACTGACTTTCAGATCTGTAGTTAAAAATGCCAATCTTGCTCAGTATTCAGCATTCAGCATTAAGCATTTGGAGCCACCTCTGGGGCTCATTATATTTTATGTGCACTCTGAGTTTTTTCTTTATTTGATTTGCTTCAAAAATAAATTTTTTTGTAGTTCTGCAGTATTATGCTTTGTTTTTTTGGTTTTGGTATTGAAATTGAAGATTTTACCAGTGATGTATACAATTTAATTAGTTATTAAATATGTGAGCTTAGAACTGAATTCGACAAGATCGAGATAGTAAGTTTACAACTTCTTTTAATAACGATCGCACACATTTTCTTGATTTTTTACTGAAAGATTTAAGTGAAATTAATGCAATTTAACTCGCTTGAAAATAAGTAAACTCAGAAATCGACATGATTCAAAATAAAAACAATATCGAAATAGCAATCGAACATTTAACTATTATTTTTATACCTGCTACCCAAAAGTCAGAAGGGTATTCGAATTTTGTGCCTGTAGAAAATGTATGTAACAAGTCATCTCCGGCCCTATAAAGTATATATATTCTTGTGCGATCTGATAAAAGAAGCAGTTATTTATATTAATTCTTTTGTTTGGCAAAAACGCAAGAAATTCTTTTTTGGTATATTTTGCACTCTATAGTAATTGTTATATGTGGTTATATATCAATATACCAAACATTCGGTATATTTTAGTATTTTGTGGTATATTAAGAATATACCACACTATTTTGCTGTTACACAAAATATATAGCGAGTAATTAACAGTCGAGCATCCTCGAATGTAGCTTTTTTAGTTGTTTTACTTTACTTTACCATTTTATAAACTTAACAAAACAATTCTAGCACTGATTTATAAGCAATGTTCATAGAATTCAAATAAATAGAAAGCAATAATTTAGTTTTTAAAAAAGTTTTCTATTAACTAAACTAAAATGAAACTGAAACATAAACTTCAAAGTCAAGTCCAATCAGAGAATTTTAATTTAATTTAAGAATATTATTTGAAATATGCAAATTTCATGAGGTTTTTGTACGTACTTCTTCTTTTACAAATCTATACTAGGTTCCTATAAATGCTTTTTATTAATGTAATGCTTAAATACGGAAAATTTTCCTTCTTATTTCAAATCTTCACTTCTTACTTTCATCACCCGTTTTGCGCAGTGCATTTATTTTGTTGATTTGTTATATTTTTCATAGAATATTTTGTGATTGACACACAGTAAATGAGGCAAGCGTGCGAAATTGAAACATTACTTGTACTTTTATAGATTCTGATGAAAGCGGCGACACAGGACGAAGCAAAGAGAAGCGACGCGACGGGGCCATAAACAAAAGGACATTCTGCTGATAAGCGAAACTGGCACAAGAGACATTTTCATAAGCATTATACTGATTATGACACCAGCATCGAAACAAAAGGCGAGGCACAAACGACGCACACCCCCCTTCCCCTCTGCCCCTCTGCTGTGTGGACTCATCCCCGAGGCAAACCTCAGACCAACAGCAGACGCAGAAGCCGCCGCCGCAGCAGCCGCATACAATAAAACAAAAGTGCTGATAAGCAGCCTAAAACTATGCAACGTCAAAGTTGTGTCTCCCTCTGGGAGAGAAGTGTGGTGAAGGGTGAGGCTAGGAAAGGGGGATAAACCACCACATATGCGAGGCAAAATCGAAATCTATAAATGACTTTTATTGTTATGGCCTGCAGCAGCGTCTCGAAGTGAAACCAATAAGACGCCAAAAACTTTGCTATACAAGTAGAAGAGATCGCTTATCGAAAAGTTTTGCGGTCGTTTTAGTTGCGCGCATCCGCTCAAAAAGCAGACAAAAGCTCAATAGCTACTTACAACAACAAGGACGCGTGTTCGCTTTTAAAGTTTCATTAATCAATGGGCCCAAAAATAGCAAGAGAAGGAGAGAGAGAGAGAAAGAGAGAGAGGTTGGGGTGATAACGTTTTATTATTTCAATTGCAACCAGCTCCCAAAATATGAGGCATCATTTATCAGTCTGTGTCCTTCCGTTGCCTGTCTGCGTGTGGATTTGAAATTGGCAACAACAATGCCGTGATTAATGGCTGTCAAAGCGAAAGAGTCAACAAATGTCAAGCACAACGAGCCAGACAAAACGCCAATTGACAGCAACAACAACAACAACAAGATCAGCTGCAATTGAGTTTAAGTTCGATTCATACACGCAAAGAGTATGAATGTTGAAAGCGACATGCCACATGCCACATGCCGCATGCCATATGCATCATCTGTCATACAGCTCGGCTCGGGATAATGTTGACGACTCCCAGCTGAATCGCTGCGTACTTCAAAGTTTAAACATTTATATTAAAGTGGAATGAAGGTATTAAATTAACTTTCTCTATCTTTGCTTCAGAAATGTTACATAAAATAATTTGTATATTCTTTTTCCACTAAAAATTGTGTTCTAAAGTGGAATGAACAAGTTTCTGAAGTATTAAACAACAAACAACACTAATTTAAAATTAACTTTATCTTTGTTTCAGAAATGGCATATGAAATATTTAAAAAAATGTATACACTTTGTCTACTAAAAATTGGTTATTATGTTCAACTTTAGTTTCATGCAAACTAATCTTTACCCATTTTATATATTATTCAAAGTGTTTCAAATATAAAGATATTAAAATTTTCTGTTCTTACTTTAACAATTCTTAAATCTAACAACGATAAATTCAGCTACTGAGCCTTGCAGTCGTCATATTTCATATTCAAATTCTCAAATTGTCATTATTTCATATTAAAATACTTAAAGGAAGTTTTGTTATACGTTATATTCACTTAACGGCCACAATTGAAGCTATTAAGCGAGATATTTTTGGCCTAACATTTCATGAATAAGTTGAACTACACAAATTGAGGCAAAATGGCAATAGAATTATTTCGGAAAATTTGTTCAACACGTGAATATTAACAGCAGCTAAAAGCAGCTCAACTGGTTAATGCATTTATCCTAAACGACATTAATGCAGCTACACATTTTCCATTAAAATTTTTAATCAAATATAAGAACCATTAAATTTTCTGTTATTACTTTAACAATTCTTAAATCTAATAACGTTATATTCAGTTTCTGAGTCTTGCAGTCGTCATATTTCATATTCAAATTCTCAAATTATTATTATTTCTTATTTAAATACGAAAAGGAAGTTTTGTTTTACATTATATTCACTTAACGGCCACAATTGAAGCTATTAAGCGAGATATTTTTGGCCTAACATTTCATGAATAAGTTGAACTACGCAAATTGAGGTAGAATGGCAATAGAATTATTTCGGAAAAGTTGTTCAACACATGAACATTAACAGCAGCTAAAAACAGCTTAACTGGTTAATGCATTTATCCTAAACGACATTAATGCAGTTATACATTTTCCATAAAAATTTGTAATCTTAGATAAGCTTTAGTTTGATATGCTTAATACGTTTAAGTAGAAAAGGTCAAATTAATCTGTACCCATTTTCTTATTATTCAAATAAAGTGTTTCAAATATAAGAACCATTAAATTTTCTGTTCTTACTTTAACAATTCTTAAATCTAACAACGATAAATTCAGCTACTGAGCCTTGCAGTCTTCATATTCATATTTCATATTCAAATTCTCAAATTATTATTATTTCTTATTTAAATACGAAAAGGAAGTTTTGTTTTACATTATATTCACTTAACGGCCACAGTTGAAACTATTAAGCGAGATATTTTTTGCCTAACATTTCATGAATAAGTTAAACTGCAAGAATTGAGGCAGATTAGCAGTAAAATTATTTCGGGAAAGTTATTCAACACAAGTACTCTAACAATCAGATCAAATTATTGATGCTCTTATCCTAAACGCCATTATTGCAGTTAAAAGAAGAACTCTTTTCCAACTGTTTTTCCCACAAATATCATAAAGTTTCTTAACAGCGTTTCGTACTCACTAATTATTGCAATCCCTTTCTATAATCCACCTTTACCAAGTGTTCTATTTATTTATTTTATTATTTTATTCACAAAATTAACACATTAACGGCAATAGTTGAGGCCATTAAGCGCGATGTTGGTGCCTAACATCTCATGAATAAATTAAGCTGCAAAAATAGAAGCAGAAGAGTAATAGAATTACATCGAAAAAGTTGTTTAGCACAAGAATAGTGATTAGAGAAGGAAGTACTCTAAAAAGCAGCTCAACTTATTGATGCACTTATCCTAAACGACATTAATGCAGTTCAAAATTAAGCTATTTTCCAATAACAAAAGTCTTCACAGCTTTTGTACTCACCAACGATTATAATCCCATTCTAAAATCCACCTTCTCGAAGTGTTTTTTGCCACATTCATTCCCAAAATCCAATTTCAAAATCCGTTTTGTTTTCAAATGTTTGTTAATTACATTTATTTTTATGTTTGATTGGTTTTTATGTGTTTTTTTTTTTGTTGTTGTGTTTTTGTTTGTTTTGTTTTTGTTCTTCTCTTTGTTGTTTTTATTTTTTTTGTCAGTTTTTGATTTTTTTTTCTGGTTTTGTTTTGCGTTTATCTAGAATTGATCGCAACACTGCGCATTCTTCTTCTTCTTCATGTTCATGCCATTCTAATCGGTACTATATCATTGTATGCGTATCTTAAATATTTAATATACATATATATATATATATATTTGTATTTATATTTATATTTAAATATTTACGTTTTGTTTTGATTCTATACGTTGCGCAATAAAAAAAATCTTTGCTTATGCATTTTACATTGGTTTAACATACTAGTTATATTTATGATTATAGACGTAGGTTGGTATTTTTATATCATATATCATATATAATGTAATTAATGCATACATCTTGAATAGTTTTCTTTTTATTTTATTTTTTCGTATTTTGTTTTTTTATATATATATATATTTTTTGCTTATCCACACTTTGGTTTTTTCTTTTCACTGCTTACAAGATTAAATTTGTTATGCTTTTTTTTTTTTTTTTATTGGTTTTACACATTAATATTTTTGCTAGTTTATTAATCTTTTTTTTTTGTTTTGTGAAAATTTTTGTATTTTTTGTATTTAATTTAACGCTTAGCTCTTGTAATATTTATAGATTAAATGGAATCGCATGAGTGCTGACATTAAATATGCATATTGAATAATAATAATGATAATAAAAAAAAAATTGGGTTTATATCATATTAATAAATACATTTATATTGTAACTAGTTTCATTTTTTGTTTTATACACGTATCTTCATTTTTCTTATATAATTCACTTATTTGCTTTCTATCTTTCTTTTTTTTTAAATTTTTTCTTGTTTTTTTTTTTACATTTAGTCAAAAAAAAATAGAGTTGATGATTTGTTGTTGTTGTTGATGATGATGATCTTTTAGCCTCGCGCACTAATTAAACTTAAATAATAATCAACAATGTGGCTCTAACAGACTTCAAAATGAACGCGAAAATTAATCGTTTATTGTACACATATAGAAAATGATTAAATATAGTTATTTACACATTAACAAAATGCCAATGAATCTGCGTTGCTTACACACTTTACACTTTTACATCTGGCGGCTTTCGATTCCAAATGGTGATAAATTAAAAGCAAACGACACATAAATAAAAGAAACTAAAAATTATAAAAAAAATATATATATATATATAATTGTTTATGTATATTGGTCGGTGGGGATGTTTAACAATTATTACAAAGTTATTTCCGTTTTCTTCGTTTTCGTTTTCCGAAATAAACATATTAAATAATAAGTAAAACCATTTGAAAAAGTTACATTTTCTTCTAATGTAAATTTGAATTTTTATGCCGCATTCTTTTTTTTTTTTTTTGGCACTGCTTTGAATTAGATTTGGCACCGCACGCTTCGAGCGTAAAAAATAAAAATTACGAAAAAAAAAATGTATATTTATATTTATGTATAGTTTATATAAATGTGTTTATTTATATATCGATTTCGATATACAAAGCGGTGATGCGTGACTTAAAAGATAACAAAAAAAATTGGTATCTTTAAAATGTAACAATATTTGTTATTTGCATATTAACTAATATTTGTATTTTGTGTTTGTTGCACGCAAAATATTTACATGTGTTCAAAGTGAGAGAAAAATAAAATTAAAGTTGCATATTGTCGCTTACATTGTTAAATGGATTCAATGAACATTGTTTTTTGTTTTCGTTTGTGTGTGTGAGAGAACTTATATGCTGTTTATATAGTCGTGTAGCATATAGGATATACATACATAGTAGTAAGTAGTTATAGGTAAGATTTTATGTGTGTATGTGAGAGAAATGAGAACATATTCAATTATAAACTAAGAAACTTTAACTCAGTCAAAGCGAAACGAACATTTTATGGTTTTACATTTTTAGGCATTACTACACAATCTGTGTACTTCATATATATTTATATATCGATAAGTCGATAACTATATCGTGGTTGCTTGTCTAGATTCTCGACGGGGGCGATTTAGTTGCGATTGTAAAACTTTCGCTGATAGCGTTTGCAGCCGCTTCCGACGCTGCCACCGCCACCGCCACCGCCTCCCACTCCACCGACGCCCACGCCCATGCCCACGCCCATTCCCATACCCATGCCCAAGCCCATGAGCTGCTGCTGCTGCTGCTGTTGGTGATGCTGCTGCTGTTGTTGTTGCTGCTGCTGCTGCTGATGATGCAACCCAAAGCCAGCTGAGCCATAAAACTGCTGACCAGCGTTGCTATTCCCATTGCCATTGCCACCGCCACCGCCACCGCCAACGCTGCTGCTGCTGCTGCTCATGCCCAGGGCTTTATTTTAGCTGGACGCCCCCAGTTGATTCTTCATATGCGCGGCGGCAGCTGCAGCCGCTGCGGCAGCTGCAAACGGTGATCCAACGCCGCCTCCGCCGCCGCCGCCGGTCGGTGTCTGTGGCCCGTTGTTGTTGTTGTGATCGCCCGGAGTGCGCGGACCATTCACCATGCCACCACCGCCTCCGCCATTGACAGCGCCACCGCCGCCTCCGGGACCACCGCCCAGCAGACCGCCGGCAGCTCCTTGCGCGCCCGCTGCTCCGGTGGGCGAGCCTTGGCCCAGGGAGGAGACGTGTCGCTTGAGCATCGGATGATTGGCCATGGAGGCGAACACCAGACGCTCCTCGTAATCGTATTCGCAGAGTATCTTGTTCTCACACAGATAGAAGCGATCGCCAACGCAGAATCTGAAAAGAAGAACACAAAAGTTAGTCAAGTTTTCTGGAAGTCGACAAAGTTTTCTTAATGTAATCCGTCTTTCCGTACTTTTAACAAGTGAGAACGCTTTCAATAAAACCACATTCGACAAATATACTAAAAAAACATACTAAAATATACCAGATAATTTTATATATTAATATACTACACTCGAAATATACCATAGAGTACAAAATATACCAAATTTATATATTAAAGAAGTATCATAATGAAGTATGTGCATTGCTAAAAAGTTTAAGGATACCCCAATATAATCATAAAAAAATATACATATGTATTTATTATAACTAGTTTCATATAAATATTATATATAATATTTATTAAGTGCATTTGAGTGAAATAGCTCTAAATATTCAACTAAGTAAACTTGAATGCTTTTCTGTCTAAACAATTATAAATAACATTAAATCTATCTTTAAGACCCTTTCTTAAATATAAAGTAAACAAAAATTTAAAATTATTCCAATAAGCTCCGATTTTCTTCCTTAATTATTGCCCATAGCATAACAACTAAAATGCTTGCGAGTTATTATATGTTGAAGAAAGTTACTTAAGTAAAACACTGTTCCCAAATGATCGAAATAAATGACGTGCTAAACAAATGTTTTTTTCGAATGTTCCACAAATTTAAGTGTGACCGTTTTTAGCAACCGTTGTGTGCCTAAATTTGGCACGGAAATTGTAAAAACAAATGGAGTTGAGCGGAGAACAAAGAAATTTCATTCATCTGGAAACAGTTCCTAAGGATGCATTTCAAGTTTACTTTTTAAAGCCAGGCGCCTCGACAAATCTTCATTGATTGATCAATATTCTAAAAAATGAGATAGTTATACAAATGTATTCCTAAATAAAATCCTATATATCAACTTAATCTTTTTAGCTTCATCGTTTTAATATTGTTTATACAAATCTAAAACAAGAACAGATTAAATAAAAAGAGTGCAATCATTAGCCTCTTGCTTTAAATGATGTTGTATTACACAATTGAGCACAATTGCTGTGAAAAAGTTTTTCCAAGTTGGCAGCAACTTGACGAACGCTGTGGAGCAACAGGAACTGGCAACTGGAAACGATTTTTCCAGATGCTTAAACCAGCGAGCGAGCAAAAGCGAAAGGGAGGCGAGTCAAGCCAACAAACAAAGACGTCAATTGACAACAGGTAACTGGCAACTGTTTGAGGCAAACTCCCGAGTTGTCAGAAACAAAAGGAGTCCAGCTGAAGACAAGCTAAGGGACACACAATATACGCTCTGTGGCAGTGGCAAAGGAAGTCAGATAAGCATTTGAAAATGTCGCTGCAATGTCAGGAAATGCTGCACAGAGATCTGGCCAAGCCAAGTCAAAAAAAAAAACAAAAAACCAAAGAGAGAGAAGAGCACAGGAAGAGGAACAGCAGTAGACGGGTTTACTCCCAAGTTCCGCTTCAGTGGAGTGCAGTGCATTCAACCGATTGCAAATGAAGTCGCTTTCGCTCTTCCTCTCCCTCTCTCTTCCTCTCTGCCTCTCTTCCTCTCTGTGTTTGGCTGCAACTTGAAGCCCTTTGTCAAAATATTTATGTTAGCACCTGTGCAAGGATGACAAGAACGAGCAAACACCCAGAGTGCATCCATCCCACACATGGCAAAAGTTGCGATGCCTCCGCAACAGTTTCCCCAATATGAGCACAGTTCGCATTACAAGGCAAACAAGAAAAAGCGTCGCCAAGAGTTGAAGGCAATGCTAGCCGACCTAGAGAATACACTAACTCAATAAATAAAGCTTTTAGTTTCATATTTTTCTTATGATAATATTTTAGTACAGTTCATTTGAATAAAAATATTGATTAATATTTCTTTTATATTTTCAGTTATGATTTTACTTGTGTGCTTAATATCTTTAAAGTTGTTTTGTAAATAAATTTTATTTGAATATTACCTATATATGTACATATATACTGACATACAACATCATTTGTATACCCGATGAAGCTGAAATCTATACTGAAATCTGGTATGTTTTGCGCGTTATGGTATATTTTGAATTAGGGACTACATCAATATACCAAATATAGCATATTTTAGAATTTGTGTGGTATTTTTATTTACAATATTTTCAGAATATTTTAAATGAAGGACTACTTAAATATACCAAATGTAGCCATTGGTTTAGTTTAGTATTTTTGTGGGATTTTAAATTAATATATTTTTAGAATATTTTGAATGTGAGACTATATCAATAAAGCCATCGATATATTTTTGGTATTTTGTGGTATTTAAATTTAGTATATTTTTTCAATGCGCATCTACATCAATATTCCAAATATAGACATCGATATACATACTAGAATGTTTGCGGTATTTTAATTAGTATATTTTTAGTATATGGTCTACATCTACATCAATATACCAAATATAGACATCGATATCTTAGAATGTTTGCGGTATTTTAATTAGTATATTTTTAGTATATGGTCTACATCTACATCAATATACCAAATATAGACATCGTTATATTAGAATGTTTGCGGTATTTTAATTAGTTCATTTTTAAAATATTGTATTTTTTGTACTGTAGCTTTTTTGCTTATTTTACTAAGGATTTTTAAAGTTATATTTTGCATCAGGCTACATTATTCTTTAAGAAGTATAAATATACAATTTTAAATACACATATATTAAGTACCTTACATTATTTTATTAGCAATACTAATTGCTGCTTTAACTTCATCCCCACAATACTAAACTCAATGGAAGTACAAATTTTGAGGCTTAGTCAAAGTAATCTTGCGAAAATATTAAACAAAAAATCCCTATTTATATTTTCCATTGTCAAAAATGCGGCTCCATAAAAATTGATTCCATAAACAGTTAAAATTTCATAGCATACTTTTTTGAGCCTTCGAAAGTATGAATATTCTTTCTTTCTTTCTTATCTTTAGATTTATAGAATTTCGTCTTGATTAAATCAGTAATCTGCTAGCAACAAGAAAGGCAGCTTAAACTAATCATAAATGGAACACTCGATATAGCAGTTAAACTTAATAATTAAACTAAATTATTATCTATATCATTTACTTTTTGTTTGCTAGTTGAAAGTCCAGCTTGTTGGCATTGTCGTCATTGCTGACGCCTTTTCTAGTGCAACATCATTTGTGTGTTTGACAAGTACTACATGCTGCCCCATCTGTGGCACCAAGCGAGCGAAAGAGAGAAGAAAAGTAGGAGTAGGAAGGAGGGAGAAGTGTACCCCAGGGGTGGAGCAGTGTTCGGGGTGGGTGGGGCAGGGGTAAAGCAGCTTACAGCAGACTTACAGCGGATATGAAATTTGGCTTTTGATTTACGTCAACGTTTTTCTTTCTTTCTTTTTCTTCTCGTTGTATTTTTGATTTTTTGGCTGCCAGCAGCGTTGCAGCAGCAAATCGATTGACGGACTGACTACAAATGGGGGTGTGTGTGTGTGTGTGTGTATGAGGAGGCGTGGCATATTGAGTGTGCCTGCATGTGTGTGTGTGTGTGTCGTCTACATGAAAAACGCTTTGTTTATCTACCAAAACAACAAAAAATGAGTCGAGTCAACAAAGTATGGACAACGCAAAAAAGCAACAAACAAACTTTTTTGGCATTGAACGCACCTGTGACATGCACACCACATCATCAGACATGTGTGTGTGTGTGTGTATGTGTGTGTGTGTGTGTGTGTGTGTGTGGAACTCGCACATCCGGGCAGCGAAGACCAACAACAAATTGTCAACAGGAAATACAAAAATTGCAAAAATGGCGCACGTTGTTCTTGTCCCTCTCACTCCTACTCTCTTTCTCTCTGTCTCTCGCTGTCTCCAGCACAAGATTCGCTGGCAAACTTCGCGCTCCGCTGGCCCTCCACTTCCCCTTCCCCTGCCCCTTGCGTTGCTGCCACTCAACTGACGACGACGACGTCATCGATGCTGGCGACAGGAAATTATGCAAACTTTTCACCAACAACATAAAATTAAAAAACGCAGCAACAACAACAAATTTGATGCACTTTACCTCAACAATAAAAAAAAGTAAAAAGTAAATACAAAAAAAAAAACACAAAAAAGAAAAAAGAAAAACATGCAAAGCGACTTTCAGTGTGTGGCAAGTGAAGGCCCGCATTTTTAATGTGAAATGTGCGACCAAACACACAACACAACAACAATTGCAAAAATCGTTGCAAGAGTTGCCCGCTGGCGATGCGACCACGCCTCAATGACTTTTTCGGCAATTGAATTAATTTACGTAAAAAATTGATTAGCCTCAACGGGCAACGAACAACGAGTTGTATATTTTTGTCTGTTGCAATGATTGTGACGATTAAAGTTGCTGCAACAAGGAAGGGAGATATACAAATTTAGCCAGGTCACTTTGATAGAGCATTAACACATAGCTGGCAGCTACAACACTCTCATAGCAGCCAGTTTTAAACAGTTGCTTAATAGTCAAGCGATCGGCAAGAATAACAAAAAACTCTTCGCAGTCTGTTGAAGTAACAGCATAGCAAAGTGAAATAAAACAAATGAAGTTGGAACAAGCAGAAAGAAACAACACAAACATTTAGCAGACAGCTTTTATAACTCACAAACACTTTCATAACATCCAGCTACAGCTTAACACTTAAGTGATCGGCAAACTATTAGCAGTCTGTTAGAATACTACAAAATGAGTTAGGGAAAGCATCAATGGAGAGCCCAAACATTTAGCGGGCAGCTACTCGAGTGCATTATCACATAGCAGGCAGCTAGAAAACTTTCATAGCAGCCAGCTACAGACTTAACAGTCAAGCGATTGGCAAGATTAACAGAAGTAGCAGCAAAACGAAATGAATGAACTTAGAACAATCATCACCGAACAGTAAAACTTTTAACAGAACACTATTGTAGCGCATTATTACATAGCAGGCAGCTATAACAGTTTCATAGCAGTCAGCTACAAACTTAACAGTCAAGCGATTGGCAAGTTTAACAGAAGTAGCAGCAAAGCGAAGTGAAATAAAATAAATGAAGTTAGAACAAGCATCAACGGACACTATAAACTTTGAGCAGATCACTATTGTATCGCATTATGACATAGCAGGCAGCTAGAACAATTTCATAGCATTCAGCTACAGCTTAACAGCCAGAAGATCGGCATGTTTAGCTCAAAGCAAAGCGAAAAATTAGAATTCTGTGAAATTCGCAACTTTCTGGAAATACAATTGAGAAATATAATAAAATAATGAATAATGAAATTTGAAAATATAAATACAAATATGTTGGTATTGCCTTTTTTTAAAAATAATAAAAAGCTGTATTATTTTTCTGGATTTTTAATTTATGCAGTAGACGCTACAACTAAATAAACTCTGACCAAAGTAAATTTGAATATTTCACAACTTTTAATTAGCATAAAAAATGAAATTAGTTCTAGCGTGAATTAAAATAATTTACAAAAATTTGAATAAACGCTTGCTATATATATTTCAATTGTTAACTAGTCGCTGCAGTTGCAGCTGCAGCTGCAACACATGCCACAAGAGGTGCCCCAAACTTCGGCCACAGCTCCGCTGCCCGTTGCTGTTACATTTTTAAAGCCAATTTTCGACAATGCCAAACAAAAGCAGTGCATGAAAGGGGAGAGGAGAATGGATGGGGAAGGGGAAGGGGAACTGCGATTTTTAACAATATGCCAATATGTTTTAACATTTATTTCAATATTTTTTGGTGTATGGCCAATGCCGTGTGGCGGCATTTTTAATATTTAATGCGATTCGTTGTGCAGCATGTTGGGGTATGTGGCATGTGGCATGTGGCACGACTGAGGCGGCATTATTAATGCAAAGGGCACCAAAATGAAAGAAAGCAAGACCAACAGCAAGCCAAAAAAACGAGTAAAACTTCATACATATATAAATATATATTGTCCGAGAGAGAACTTTAAAACTCTCCAGAGTGACATTCCAGAAATTGGCCAAATGCAATAAATTTTGGCACAACGCAGAACGAAAAACCAAATGCGCTTCAACTTCGGCTTCGGCCATCGGCAAGTTGCCACTTGATGGCACCCCAAAGGGTTAAGAAGAGATGGAATCAAATATGCCACGGAAATTTATGCGGTTTTCATAGAAATCCAATGGCACTAAAGGGGTTGACTTCACTTCTTTCCCCTCGCTTTCCGTTTTCTACCCTGCTTTCCCACCACCCACCCACTCTCTCCCCTTTTGGCGACGACAACCAGCTTGTAAATGATGTCAATTTGTTGTTGTTATTGCTGATGTTTGTGCATAATAATAAAATTCTAAGTGCCATTTCGGCCATGTTTATTGGCCAAAGATTAAAAAGGGATTTCTCGAGGCAAGTGCGTGTGTTCCTAAGTTGTTGTTGTTGCTGTTGATAGCCAAATGGCCCATAAAAAATGCGCAATTGCCTCACATTTAGCATCAGGTATTCGTTAAGAAATCAGTTGCATATTGCACTAAAATTATCCATAGCAATCGCTAACAAACAACACTTTTAGAACGTTGTCACCAGATTTGCAAATTATAGAATTTAAGATTATAATTATAAATTGTATATAACACCAAGCTAATAATGAATAGGATAGAAAATCACACTTAGCAGCATAATCGATTGATACGTTTTTAAATGCTTACTCAACAAAGAACAGATTATCATTTGATTCTATTTATTTCTTGGTAATCACTTAGTAATCAATGCGTGTAAAAGAAAAGTAAAAAAGAAATCTATGTCTAGATTTTTAGTAGCTAAACTTGTTAAAATTCCTCTGTAGCAAAGTGTTTTAAGCCATCATTTTATAAGTGATTTTATGCTTAGTTTCGTTATATTCAAAGTTTGTGTGTAGCAGGCAGCTACAAAACTTTCATAGCTGCAAACAGTTGCTTAATTGTCAAGCGATCAGCTAGCTTAACAAAAAGCTGTTCAAACTTTGTCTGTGATCTTGAAGATTATCTTAATAGCAACACTATGAAATTATGAAATGTAGTAACAATGTTTGAAATTAAGAAATTAAACAAAGTGAGCTAGAACAAGCCTCAACAGACAGCACAAACGCTTAGTAAGCAGCTCTTATAGAGCATTATCACATAGCAAGCAGCTACAAAACTTTCATAGCAGTTAGCTGCAGTCCAGTGAACGGGAAGCTAAATAGAAAGCTCTTCAAAGTTTGTCTGCAACTGTCCCGCTCTTTGAAGATAATCTTAATTATATCAGTTTGACATTATGATCTTTGTGATGAGCACAAAATGTAGTTACAATGTTTGTTGCGATTAAAGTTGTAGCAACAAGCATCAACGGACACCACAAACATTTAGCAGGCAGCTAGTGAAACGCTTTGTCATATAGCAACCAACTACAAAACTTTCGTAGCAGTCAGTTACAAACAGTTGCTTAACAATCAAGTGAACGAGAAAACGCTTCGAAGTTTTTCCGCAATTGTCCCGATCTTGAATATAATCATAATAATAGCACTATGAAATTATGATTTTTGTGCTGAACACGCCTCAACGGACAGCTAAATGTTTGTGCAAGCAGCTCTTATAGAGCATTATCACATAGCAAGCAGCTACAAAACTATCATAGCAGTCAGTTACAATTGATGATAAAAGATGTTTAAACAGATTTGTCGTTTAAAAATCATAATTTTAGATAGCTGATACAAAATAGTAAACTAGAATGAAGACTTCCACTATTATAGCTTAAAAAGCAGTTGATTGTCTATAGCTTAGATCTATGTTATATCACTGTTATAGTAAACTAAAATGAAGACCTCCACTATTATAGATTAGATCTATGTTATATAGCTGCTTAGAAAACTAGAATGAAGACCTTCACTATTATAGCTTATAAATCAGTTCACTATATATAGCTTAAGTCTATGTTATATAGCTGCTTCAAAAACTCACCTATGATTGCATTGCTGGCACGCAAAGCACTCCAGATGATAGACATTGGTGCGGGCTCGCATCACCATCTCGAAGGCTGGAATGACTTTGCTGCATGCGGCACAGTAGCCCGTGTTGCCAAATAATCTGCACAGAAGAGAAGAATTCAATGCAATTAAGTGCAATTCAATGGATACAAATATACAAATTATGAAAATATACCTCAAGTAGTCGCGTTTGCAGAGCATTAGATTGCCCTTGGTGTAGAGCGTGGAGCCGACTTCGCCGAGGCGACAATCACAGCAGCCGCATTTGAGGCAATCCTCGTGCCACAGCATGTCGAGGGCGCGCAACAAATAACGGTCTTGGATGTGCTTGCCACAGCCGGCGCACAGTTGGCTGCCATTGTTGTTGTTGTTGTTGTTGTTGTTCGCCGCCGCAGCGATGCTCTGCACATTGCTGTTGTTGTTATTGTTGTTGTTGGTATTGTTGTTGTTGTTATTGTTGACAACAACATTGCCATTGCTTAGACCATTGTTGTTATTGTTTTGCCCATTGTTGTTGTTCTGCCCGTTGTTGTTCATGTTGCCGGCCGATTGCTGCTGCTGCTGCTGTTGTTGTTGTTGCTGCTGCTGCTGCTGTTGATTGGATGTAAGCCCGACAAGTCCGGGTTCAGTTTTAGTTATATCCATAGTCATCATCTGCAACGAGCAAGAAAGAGAGAGAGAGATATTAGTTATACTGCTGCTGCTTCTTCTTATTGCAAAGCGTGCTTTATACATTAAGCTGACTGATGCTCTGAAAATAGTCTTCGTAGATCGAAGGCGTTGCTCTTTTCACCCAGTTCCTGTTTAACTCTTTGCGTTTGTCCTCGCTGCAAAAGCGCTTATTGCCATTGCTGTTGTTGTTGTTGTTGTTGTTGTGGTCACTGCATGGCAACTCGGAGACTTCAACGCCATCGAACGTTTCATTTGTGAGTATTACGGGCGCAATGAAATGATCCTTGCAACGAAAATCTATGCAATCTATCTCGTGGCCAGTGTATGTATAATCGAAATTAATGGGATAGAACGACATGGCCACAATAAAAAAGCAAAGCTACACGCTGCTCTCACAAAAACACACAAATATTCGTAAATAAATAGGAAAACGAAAAGCGTCGCAACTCAAGTGTTCGACAACGATCTAACATAACGGCATTTAGCAGCTGCCAGCTGCCGCATAGTAGTGTTGAGTAATGCCACTAACAGACGGCGGCGCTTTTGCAAATCACATTTTGCCAATGCAATTTTTGTGTAGCATACTTTTGGGTGACGCACTAAAATATGTCAATACACAAATGCACAAGCCAAAAACAGGAGCCATATAAATTAAGCAGTGTCTAGTTATTGAAAATAACTTATAGAATTGCAAATGCTAAAAAAATATGTGTTTTAAAATGATTAAATAGCAAAAAAAAAGAAAAAAATTGGATTGAGAAGCGGGCTCGTCCGGGAGTTGAACCCGGGACCTCTCGCACCCGAAGCGAGAATCATACCACTAGACCAACGAGCCGATGTCTGCGTGGCCGCCATAAACACAATCTAAATGCCAGCTGGCAAATATCTCGACTCTCGACCTTGACACGATCTCAACACAAAGAATTTGCAAAGACAGAGTTTTAGCTATTTTTAGCACCAAACACGAGCTTTGAGATCGTTGAGCGATGAGTGTGCGCGTGGGCGTTCTAGGCCTTTGTCTTATCTTGCGAGTCCTTCCTTGTCATGGCTGCTTTAAGTGACATGCGTTTGACAGATGGCCTCTTTAGCTCAGTGGTAGAGCACTGGTCTCGTAAACCAGGGGTCGTGAGTTCAAACCTCACAGGAGGCAGGTGTACAATTTTTTTGCACTCTTCTTACGTTTTTTTTTCCTTTTTTTTTAACATGACGTTGCAATTTGCTGACTGCAGCAGCTCGGTTACGATAACAGTGCAAGGAAGAAAGAGAAAGAGAATGAGAATGGCAACAACGATTTAAAATAACGAGATTTATGACAAATTGGCATTGGCATGGCATGGCCTGGTGTGGTGTGGTGTGGCATGCCACAAGCGAGAGACAACCCAGAGCCAGAGCCCAAAACAATTGAGGCCAAAAAGCAAAGCGCTAAATACTTAGTTTGTTGCAAATTTTCCCGTTTTTCCCCATGCACAGGGCGAAACCCCAAAAACGCTGCTGGGGCAGTGGTGGCATGTGGCATGTGTCGATGTCGATGTCGATATGTCGCTGTCGCTGTCGATGTTGGTTGTTGGTTGTCTGCGACGTCGTCTATGGGCAAATGCACCGCATTAAGCCGCCGCCATGTAGCGCCAACTGTGACCCGATGGCCTTGGGGGCACACACATACTGTGGCTGTAGCTGTGGCTGTGGCATGTGGCAAGCGGGAGGGGAAAGAGGCAACTGCTCATGCAGCTGCTGGCAATGACTTTAATTAGACGTCGAGAGTCGCCTGGGCAGCAGTGTCAAAAACTCATCAACTGTTCGACGGCCTGCGGCATGCAACATGCGGCATGCGGCATGAGAGGGCCTCATAAAAATTCAATCAAATCAATTTATGTAAATTTAACGCCGACCAAACCAAACAATCACACTGACCAAGTCAGCTAACAACTTTTTTCGTTGGCCAGCGGAGAGAGAGAGAGAGAGAGAAGAAGTTGCATGCCACACAGTGCATTGTTATTTAGTTTAGACAAAATGAATTGAATGCTAAACGCCGGCAACGTTTTCATATTCGCATTTCATTTGGCATTTGGCATTTGGCTTTGGCCATGCCACATGCAACACAATGCAATTCAATAGCTTCTGTCTGTGTGGCAAGCTCTGCTGGAGCATTGCCACATGCCGCATTTTATCGGCGACAGCGCATTCATTCAGCATTCATAGTTCTCTCTCTCTCTCTCTCTCTGTGGGCGGATGGGCGATCTCAATTAATTTATGCATTACATTTTCCCCCCACTTGCGTTTTTCTATTTCCCCCCCTTCCCACCAAAAAATAACGCTTTTCAATTTGCATGCAATTTTTGAATAGATTTTCCCAGCGATTTGAGCCGACGACGATTTGACTGCATTGTTTCATTCCATTTCATATGGCGTTCCATTCCGCCATTCCATTGCGATCGCTTTAAGTATGCAAAATACCCCGATTTTTTAATTATTTAATTAGACTGCAAATAATGCTATTAGCGCATCATTAACAACGACTTTTGGATACCCTTCACAGAGAGAAACAAATCTAGATTGAACAAATCTTAAAAAGAATAAACTTGAAATAAGATTTTAAGGTTAAAACAATTTGAAATCTAAAATTTCATGCTAAATTTGCATTTTAAGGTGAAAAACATTTTATTTTAAGATTTAAATCTTTATTCAAGAATATTTTATTTGAGATTAAAAAGTAGATTTCAGATTTTTTAGTAGATTTTTGATCTTGATTTAAGAATAAATCTTCTTGATTAAAATCTTTCTTTAAGAATATTTTATTCCTGATGAAAAATTAGATTTTAGGATTCTTTGTAAATTTTCAATCTTGATTTCAGAATAAATCTTTTGATTTTGATTTTAAAACTTTTTTTTTGTTTCTGTGTATAAAATACTAATACATATTATAGAGAGAATTGAATGGCTTTAAAATACAATTTTTGAAATTTATTTTGCATAAACTTTTCATTGTTATAACTAATTAAATTCACTTTTCAAATATGTTCATAGTAAATTGAATTTGTTAAATGCCAAGTTGTAAAAATACTATAATTACTTATTGAATAGCGACGCATTTGATAAATAATTGCTGTTAAAACTTTCGTTGAAAGTTGCCCACTTTCAGAGCAGTTAAGCCTTTACCAACACTGGCCGAGGGAGAGGGTCAAGGGGGTGTCAAGGGGAGGGTTAAACGGAAGCGACACCGATACCGAGAGGGGCAAACTAATTGCGCGGCTAGTGCGCTCATTACAGCCAATCAATATTCAAATTTCGACTGCCCCTTTCTCTCTCCCTCTCTCTTTCTCTCTGCCACCCCCAACCCCTAAAGGTTGGCCTGCGGCATTTTCACAGTTTAGTTTGCTAAGCGGATGCCGTCCAGCCCTCTGTGCATCCGACAAAACAAAAGAAAGAAAAAAAACAGAATTGTGAGCTTAAGAAGCGTTTGCGTTTGCGTTTCGTAACGTTTTTCGGTTCCGGCTCTATAATTATGCATATGCATGTGGTTAGGGGTTGTCAAATGAGGTGAGGGGATGGGAAGGGGGACAGCGAGGGGTTTAAACCCTTTTTAACCCCAATTGCGGAAAGAGGGAAAATTACAGGTTTGCACGCAAGTTAACGGAAGTGACTTTGGTTATAAGAAACTGTCGCTTGCTGGCTTGAACCTACCCCCCAACCCGCAACCCCTTATTCCTCATTCCCCTCTCCCATAGAGTGGGTAAGTAGAACTATTATGGTCTGAAGTAGCGCCTGTAGTCTGAAATTAAGTTGATTTTGTGGTCAGTTATGTTTATGGTTTATTTATTTGGTTTACGACTTGCGACAAGGTTCCACTGCTGCAATTTTGTGTCATGTTTTATGCATCGGGGTTGTGCACCCTCTCGAAGGGTTGGGGGTTAAAGGGGGAGGTTGGAATATGGCAAATGTTGTCGCATGTCGTCATGTGGAGCGCATTTAATGACACTAATTAGTGGCCAAGGCGCATGTGACAAACGCGTTACGGCTATGCCAAGCAGCCCTCGTTTGGCAGCTGCCCCACCACCCCCTCAACCTTCACCCAACCCTTACAACCCCTTGTTGCACAGCTAAATGCTGCATATGCCTGCAACAGCTGCAAATCGGGAGCCCCAACTCTCTCTCTCCCTTTCTCTCTCCCTTTCTCTCTCTCTTTTGAAGTGGCTGGCTGCTGCAGCTTCCGCCCGCTTCAGCCTCCCAACCCTTACCGTACAATTTCTCACCCTTAATTGGTAATTAATTTATTTTGCATAATTTTTCGCGCCGTTCGAAAGCACATTATGTTGCTGACAGCGTTGCACTGCAGTGTTGCCATTTTAGCTAATTTATTGCTAGATCTAGCTATTTTGAAACTGCAAAAGCTATAAGATTTTGTGAAATGCTATTAGCTAGAAATCTAGCATTTTTTTTCAAAGCTTAGGCTACTTTTGGCACTTTTTAAAATGTTCCGATAGCTCTTTTACCGATAGGATGTATTTTGAGGTTTACTCACAAAAATTTGCATGATAGTTCGATTCTGTTTATAGTTCATGTGCGAACTTAGTTCGTTCACTCATTAGCTAAATACAAATTGTGAAACTGTAAAGCAGTGCTGCCAGTTTAGCAATTTAGTTGCTTTAGTTAATTTGCAAGTTTTAAACTTAAAAATGCTATTAGCTAGAAATTTAGCAACTTTTTATTTTTCTTTTGGCAATTTTACTTAAATCCTTTTTATTCCTTTTGCCATTCACTGTAAAAATTGCGATTAACAGTTTGCAATGAAATCGGGGCATGTATTTAACCAAGTGGTTCGATTATATGAGCTACTTGAGTTCACTGACTTGAAAAGTTAACTGCATTTCAAGTGTAATAATATTTGTTAACACTTTAACAAAATCATAAAAATACGAAATCCTGTTTTTTTATTTTTAATTTCAAAATTTTATTCTTAAATGAATTAAAAATGTACAAACTTGATGTATAATGTCATTTAAAATATTTAGCAATTTTGTTGGCTATTTTTTGTATAATTTTTAGCAATTTTTTTTTCTGAAATCCAGCAGAGATTCTGGCAACACTGTTGCACTGGCCATAAAAGAGAGTGCAATGAGAGACAGAGAGAGAGAGATAAGGTTGGGGAGGCTGCTCTGGCAAACGCAATTTGTTTATTTTTGGTTTTGGGCTTCGTGCAACTGACGGACACCGCGAAAGGTGTCAAAAAGTGCGAATTAAGTGCGAATAAACGTGCTGAGCGTGCAAAGGCCACGCCCACAGACTGCCTGTCACCTGCCTCCCCCCTGCAACACCTGCCCTTTTCTGTCTGTCTGTCTGTCTGAGTTGCGAGTTGCGTAAATTTGCATTGGCGCACAAAAATCACATAAATTAAATTTGCGCACGCAAACGCAACGCGAAAATTGATGCGAAAAATTATGGAAAATAATCAACTGAGCGATCAAAAATTACACACAAAATAAATTCCGTAATTCACACTTTATTCTTTATTCTTTGATGACAAATGTGACGATGATTTAATAAGAAAAATGTACATTTTTTTATATTTAATAAATTGTCAAGCAACAATTGAGAAATGAAAATAAATAATGAGAAAGAAATAAATAAAAATGAATATGCAAATAAATTCTGAGAAAATATTTCATCTTATTGTCGAATGTTTGAATTTAAATTCTCAGAATATATTTAGCATGGAATTTTTAAATAATTTTTTGTATTTTGGGAAATTTTTATTTTCATATTTATGATAATTTTAGAAAACATGAAATTTTAAAACATTTTGTGATTATGGAAAAGTTTTTTTTATGCATATTTTTAATAATCTTAGAAAGCATTAAATTTTTAAAACATATTTTGTAATTATGGAGAAGTTTATTTGCATATTTTTGATATTTTTAGAAAACATAAAATTTTTTAAAAATATTTTGTAATAATGGAAATTTTTATTTACATATTTTTGATTATTTTGTAAGCATAAAATGATTGACTTTATTATTTTTGTAGTCTTTAAAAAAGAATTTATCTTTTAACTAATTTCTGCACTTTCAAATAAATTTTTCAGTTTAAAAAACTATTTATTCCTAGGACCTTGGCCAGCTTTAAAATTTAGCTGCAATCTAAAAAAAAGTAAAAAAATAAATAAAAAGAGAGAAAACACGTCTAAAAGTTCAATTTCAATGTCCTTTGACCATGCAAGGTTTCCGCTCACAAATTAAAAAATAAAAAAAAAATTACAACAAACTTAAGCAAAACAAAAGAGCGGAAAAACGCAACAACAACAACAACGTACAGGAAAAAGACCAAAAAGAACAAAACAAAAACAAATTACAAGCAACAATGAAGGAATACGAAAAAAAAGTCAAGTGCGCGATATGAAAAATGAAAAACAACCAAAACAAAAAAAAAACTAAAAACAATGGCACAATACAATAAAAAAAATTAACAAGGCACGAAGAAGAAGAAGAAGAAGAAGCAGTAACTGAGAAGACGACAACAACGAACAAAAACAATCAAAATTCATTTTTAATTTTTATGCCATAAAAATGCAAACGAAGACTTTGCACAGAGCAAAGGAGGAGAGACCGAGAGCGAAAGAGACAGAGAGAGTGGTCACCAAAGCAGTGCACGAAACTGTTAGTCAAGTGATAGGTGGAATGGGGTGGGTGTTGAGAAGGAGGGGAGCAAAGGCAAATGGAAAACATGTTGCGCGACAAGGAAAAAGTTAAGACGCCTTCCTGCTCTAACTCCTGCTTTTCCCTCATCACGTTCTACGTCACGTCACGACTGTGATTTTGCCTGGTCCATGTTAAATGTCCTTTGTTATATATAATTTACATTCACACACGCACACACTTGTATGTTTGTGTAAATATTATTTTTATTTTCGCTCTAGTAAATTCGCCTTTTGTTTTTCTGTGCTCTTCAAATAAAGTTTTGCGACACAAAACGAGCTTTTAAGTGGCCCTTCCAGCAATTAAATGGCAACATTTACAATTTTTTATGCCGTCGTCGTCGTCGTCGTCGTTGCTGCTGTTTTAATTATAGCCCAACAAACGGCGGTGCATGTGCTGCCCTTTCAACTTCGTCCTGTCAACGGCATCTGTGTCACAGCAACAACAACAATACACACATCTTCGTGCAGCTTTCAATATTGCACACTGTACTTAAACTGCCATAAATACCAATCAAAATCAAATGCACGCACACGAAGAGCAGCATCTCATTCCTCTCTCTCTCGCACACTCTCTTTTGCACTCAGCCGATGACTCTGCTAAGGAGCCTTTTTCGGCACTTGACACTTTATGCATGTGTATGTGTGTCTATGTGACGTGTCATTCGCAGCAGCAGCAGCAGTTTGCTCTTGCTCTTTCACACTTGATTCTTTTTTGCACATGCATTTTAGACAGCCGACAAATGTGCTCAAATCGTTTTTGAAATGTAATTTACTTGTTAAACATAAAGCGTACAACTGCTGCTGCTGCAGACAATTTTGTCGCCTGCTGTTCGCGGACTGCAGGAGCACTGTGTGTGTGTGTAGGGCTTTTGTTTGGCTGTGTAAGTGTCGTGTTTGTGTTTACGCCTGTTTCTAGAGCCATCGAAAGTTTAACGCGTTGTTGCTGTTCTTGTTGTTGTTGTCTCACTCAATCTCAATAACTAGCAGTAAAAAATAAAACGGGGCAAAAATAACAAATGCTGCCATCGACATATCACCCACCCCCACCATTCATTCCCATTGCTTGTTTGATTTATGCGCATTGTTGTTGTTATTGTTGTTGATACGGTGTTTATTATTGTGTGGCAACATATGGGAGGCAGGGCTTGGGCTCGTATGTATGTAGTTATTGTTGTTATTGTTAATCTATTTGTACAGATTTCTCTCCTCTTCGCCGACTGCGATTCTAAGTGAGATTTATGCTTCCCCCCACTTCGCTGTAGCGTCAGCTACACATTGCGCCAACAGTTTGATTTGTGCGACAATTCACAATAACCTCCTCTCTCCCCACCCATCGCCCTCTCTTCACTCATCACTCTACGCAATCCAGCCACGGATGTCAAGCGATGTACAACACGGCAATGGAATTTTTATTAAGTTGTTTTATGTATTGTGTAGTTTGCCATTTGCTGTTATTTCTTTCTGCTTAAACAATTACGACAAATTGCGCTTTTATGGACTGAGACGAAGAGAGCGCGCTCTAAAGACGCAGCGACGGCTACTTTGACATTAGCGCAGTGACTGCGACCACGACTGCGACTGCGACGTTGCCATTGTTATGTGTGTGCAAAGCCCACTGCGCTAATAAGAGAGGCCAATGCGTACGCAGAGTAGAAGAGAAGAAGAGAAGAGTGCGCGCACACTGTGACTGTGACTACTTCAAATGGAGCTTAATTGCCTCGCACAATGCCAAATGCAGTTGGCCGTCAAGCGGCGTTAATTGGGTGAAAGCATCCATGGAGAGCGCGCGCTCGCCTCGCCTCGCTCTCTTACTCTCTGGGCGACTATTTCGAGTGCAGAATGCATCGGGAGACAGAAGACAGAAAACAGAGACGTGCCAAAGGAGACGCTAAATTTCACGTGCGATGAGCACGTGAATTAAGTTCAATAACCATAAGCAGTGCAGGCACAGTGGTGCACACAGCGTGAAACGTGTGAAACAAAATGCGAAATAATTACAAAATCTAATATCATGAAAGCTAATTATGTCAAGCATTTATTTAATGTTTTGCTTTTGCTCTTAATTGATTTTATTAGAGCATTTGTTTCTTTTTAATTGTTTAATTTATTGTAATATCACATTTCAATATATTCATTAAAGCATTTAAACAAATGCAAGTAAACTATAAAAAATTATTTCGTTAATTGATTTAAGCATTTATTTTATTGTGCATATTATTTTATAGAGCATTATTATTCTATATTATTTTGTATATTTTTGATTTTTTCTATTTTTTTAAGTTATTTCCTTCGTTTTTAGTATATCATATTAAAATTTCTATTATTTTATGTATTTATTTATTGTTTTTTGATCATGTTAACCCATTTTGTTCACTCTATATATTTTTGTATATTATATTTTGATTTATTGTGTATTTTTTAGAATTAAGTTACTTCTTTATTTCTATATATTATATTATTTTTTACTGTCTTTTAATCATGTTAGCCCATTTCTACCATTCTTTATAATATTTTATATTATAATTTGATTTATTTATTAATATTTTGGAATTAATTAAGTTATTTTTTTCTTTTTTGTATATCATTTTATTATTTACATTATTTAATGTACATTATTGTTTTTTTTTAATCATGTTAGCCCATGTTATCTATTCTATTTATTTTTGAATATATACAATATTTTTTAATTATGTCATTTCTTTATTTTTGTATATTATTTAATGCCCGTAATTGTCTTCTAATCATGTTAGCCCATCTCAAATTAATCTGTACTCGATCACAGCAAATTAGTTGCCCCCCTTTTGATTGGTTGTTGCAATATCAGAAAAAGAATTGTAGAAGCAAAATTATAGCTCGCTTCAAATTTGCACGTGCTGGAGATGATCAAAGGGGCATTCACCAAATTGCACATGGAGCGTGTTGATGATCATGAGCAGGCGGCGTGCAACGTACAACGTGCAACGGCAACGCGGTGACTGCATTGCAAACTTGGCTCGCTTATTTTGCGCTAATTAATGTGTTTTCCACAAAATTAGCAATTTACGCGCAAATAGAAATTGCCAGCTTGCCTTAGAAACCAGTTGCAATCGCATTATCCAAACAAAAACAGAATGAAAAAAAAAACAAACTAAATAAAATAAATACAAAGTCCGGGCGTGCGGCCGGACGCACAATTAATTAAGTTGACGTTGGCAACAACAACAGCAACAACGACATTGGCATGTCCATTGCCATTGCAATCGTCTAAGAATCAATGTAATTAGTGGCTGGAAGAGATGCCAGCCAGTAAGCCAGAGAGCTCCCAGCTGGTGCAGGTGCAGCTAAGAGCTTTGAAAAGCATTTCCTTTTGGTATCACTTATGATTAGGTGGCATGCCGGCAGTTAACCAAGCGATCGACCATAGAGCGAGCGATCGAGAAAGAAGCCAACATCATTTAATTACAGACGCAACGCATTTGGCTGCAACTGAACAGTTGCTGCATCCGTTACCAACTTGGCCAAGTTAATTGAACGTAATTGCCAGCCACTTGAGAGCCAACAGCGCCCCAAGACACAAATGGAGCTACAACAACAACAGCAACAACAACAGAAAACTAAATAAATAAAAAAAAAAAAAAAAAACAGAAACAGAAAAAAAGAAGTTGCAACTGTAGCTGTTTGCCTGCAGACGACTTCGAGACTGTTAACTCAAGTTCCAGCCATAAGCTAGCAGCTAGAGTGTTAAAGCCTAATTGAAACTGTCAAGTGACAGGGATGGCAAGAGCGTAACGAAAAACTTATAAAGATAAATACATAAAGACAAGCAGGAAAAACCGATGAGAACGACCAAGAAAAAAATCCAGCAGCAACAACTTAACCTGTCTTTGGATATATGATTATTACTAATGATACCAAATGGGCTTCGAATCGCTTACAAAGATTATAGATTAGACTCTGTGCACGGCGGGAAAAGAAGTGTGAACGCAATCAGAGATGAAATCGTAACTTGGCTTTCATCGACGCACTTTTTGCGATCTTCATTTAAAGATCTCTGATTTTTACCAATGAAATGTTTATAAAAGAAAATGGATCTGTAGTCAAATCAAATGTTAATTTTTAGTAATGTATTTTTAGGGAATTTCCAAATAATCATCTATTAATATTGTTTTGTATTTGATATTATTATTGTTTCTTAAAGTTTTTAACAATGTAATCTTTAGAGTAATTTCAGAAAGATAATAAAAATGTTAATTTTAAGACGGAATATTACTTTTAATTTCCCAATACTTTGTAACCATATATTTTTAGGGAATTTCAAAATAATCTTCTAGTAACATTTTCTTGAATGTTATTTTAATATAGTTTTCTAAAGTTTTGAATATTGAAATTCTTACAATATTTTTAAGAGGCAATAATAATTTTTGTAAACGGAATCAACAGCACTTACAAATTTTTTACAGCATTATCATGAAGTCTTGGGACAGTGTAAGGCGAAGACTAATTTTTTTTTATGTTGTTGTGTATTCTTAAAATGTTTTTTAAATGCGGGAATTATGCATTTTACTATATTTTATTTCATTGGAAAATTTGTATGTTTTAAACATTTTTGTTATTTTTTTCTATTTTTCATAGATTTTGTTGTGCAGTTTTTGCACAGTGTAATCCCTAGAGCATTTTCATGCTGCTAATAAAGCTTTGCTGTTAATTAATTAAAGCAAAGCATTTGAGATAGAGATGGCGAAAGAAAGAGGGAGAGAGAGAGAGAAAGAAGGTAAGTGAATGAGTTGCAAAGAGGAAAACTGATTGCACGATTCTTGCACTTGAGTTGAACATTCTTGCAACTGTTGTTGTTGTTACCATTGTTAGTGTTGTTGTTGTTGTTGTTGTTGTTGTTGTTGTTGTTGTTGTTGTTGAACTGTGTCAATTGTTGTTTGGCCAACACTTAGGTACTGCCTCGCTGCTCGATGTGTACAACATTGATAATAAGAATAAGAATAATAATAATAATGATTTTAATTTGCTTGTTTGAAGACGCAGCAGATAAAGGTTAAAGCAACCACAATGCATACATACATATGTATTTATGTACTCGCATATGTGTGTGTGTACATATTGATACTCTGGCCACACAGGCGAAAAAGAGGCTCAGCAACGACGCTCAACATTACAGTTAATTACATTTGTCGAGCCCTATGGAAATTACGTACACATTTCCAGCTCCCTCTTGTTGGCCCCATGCACATTAAATAACGGTTAACTGCCTGGCATCATTCTCACAATTAACAACAACAGCAGAGCAGAGGACAATGCGTTTGCTCTCTTCTCTCTCTTGACGTCATTAATAACAGAGCAGCCATCGACGACATTGACCAAACTGCACACACACACACGCACACGCATGCAGCTGAAGTTTGCACTGCACTGCAATTTAAACACACACACACACTCAAAGCTATTTGCATGGCTATTTACATAAGCGATTTTATGCTGTGCCGCCTCAGCAAGTGTCTGTGAGGCGAATTTTTCGTTGAATGTGCGGGCAGCCATATTGCCAAAGGAAGAGAGAATGCAAATGAAAGAGAGAGAGAGAGAGAGAGATCATACACACTATGTGTGTGTATTAATCACTGTTGACCGTGTTGATCGCTGGTTAGTTCAACTAATAATTACGCACACAAATACACATAAATATAATCGGCTTGCTCTTTTAAGCGCCGCTTGCCCAACACACCACAACACACACACACAAAGGGTGATGAAAGCTTCGCTTAAACTTTCGCTCTCTCTTTCGCAGCCAACGCAGCCGTTGACGTCTCTGCTGCGCTGTTGTCCATTCATTTCTTCTACATAGCTGAGCACGAAACGTTTTATCAGCACGTTTACACCATATTTACTTCATTTTAATAAAATTTCATGCGATTTTAAACGTCGACGCGTCCCGTCTGCAAATGAAAACAACGGCAACGCAGTTATCTGTGTATATATGTGTGTGTGTGTGTATGAAAAATGCACAATTGCTCATTCAAATGGAAATTATTTACACATTGGACACTGATTTACTTGATGGCGCTGCAGCAGCAGCAAAAACAACAACAACAAAGCGACAAACTGGTGACTGCCAATGGCAGCCACTTGTCCATGTATTTGTCATGGCTGTATGCGTGTGTGTGTGTGTGTGTGCAATGCACTATGGGGAAAATGCCCATTTTGGGGATATTAATTAATAAATTTAAGAATTTTGTTGTTGACATGAGAGATTGTTTATTATAAATTTATATTTATTGTCTGTTAATTGATCTTGTATCTACAATAAAAATTAAGTTTCAATATGCACTCTTTCCTTAATTTATTATACACCTTACAGTCTTATATTTTTATATTATACTTTTAAAAGGTAAAATAAATGCATATTAATAACATGACTGAATAATCGAAAAAATGAAATTTTCTCCATTGTGCAATGGCATGTTTACATGCGTGAGTGTGTGAGTGTGTGTGGTTTATGTCGGTTTATTAATATCCTTTCTACTTGGTTATGTTTTATGCGAAATTACTCAAGTGCAACCGACTCTTATTTGCGCCGAGGTTTGTGTTTTGCCCGTCTTCTTTTCTGTTGTTTTTTTCGTTTGTTGTATTTAATTATCATATGCAAATTGTTTTTTGCCATTACCCAGCAATATTCATTAATTTCATTTCACATGCAGTATTTATTTGGGCATAAAAAGATAGTATAGTAACAACTACAATTTAATTACGCCATTTACATTCATAATATAACACAAATGCTGTTAAATAACATGCCGCTGCTAATGTTAAAGGTAAACACAGTGTTGCCAACTAACATTTGCATTTAACAGCAAGGCCAATTAACAGCGCACGCTCGCTGTTAATTGGCTTTTTAATTACGAACGTTTTTCATGTTCATCTCTCTCAGTGTGTGTGGCAATAATTTGAATGCAAAATAAATACATAATGCGCTTCATAAAATCTAAACAAATGGGTAAGCAATGTGAATTGTTGAACAATTTAATTGTTAATTGCATTGCATACAAATTAAGCTTCATCGATTGTTGTTCATAATTAATTGCTGATGTGATGCAAGAGCAAAAAAAAATAGAAAACACATGTTCATAGCGCAGATCGCGCACAAACATTTAACAAAACGAAAACAAAATGACAATTAATGGAAAGAGAGAGAGAGAGAGGGTAAATAGTCGGTAAATAGTTTGGCTGTCCTCTCTTTACATTTTACTCTTTGGCTGCAAATCCTGTCAGCGCTCTTAACATTGCAGCGTTCATTACTGCACCCCCTCCTCACACCTTGCACCCACCTGCGTTGTTTTGCCGACAGCTAAACGAAATAAATAAATAATTGGCAATAAAAATACAATTTGCACGATCATATAAGATTTTTGTCGTGTAATTGGCTAACTAACTGACGCATTGATTGGCTGACTGAGTGACTGTCTGACAAACTGACCGCTGGAATGACATTTTATTTTTCTGTTTTTCTTTTTGTTTTTTTTTTTTACATTTGCCAATTTATTATTCTAAGCTCGCTCTCTTTTGTTGGCCACTCTCTTTGGTGTGTTGCATTCTCTTATTTAGGCTTTTGTCGTTAATTAAATTTGATTTGCCTTCCGCTATCTGCTTCTCTCTCTCTCTCTATTCTATTTATGCATGCATTTCTTTTTTTGCTGTTGTCCCCAGTTCCCCTCACCCAACACGCTGTTTATTTCATTTGCTGCCTTTATGCTTTTGTTCTCTGTGATATGCGGCTGAGCGACGTTCGCTTAATTGGCAGCCAATTTATTTTATTTGCGCGAAATTGCACCGCAAACAGCAACAAAACAAAACAAAAAAGCAAATACAACAGCAACAACAACAGCAACAAAAAACTAGGCAACATGTTGCGCTCCCACACGCAGTTCCAATTGCAGTTGGCTGCTGCTGCAGCAGTTTGCTATTTGCTGTTGTTGCCTGCCGGCTGCTTGCCAATTAATACGCCGTTCTAATTTTTATGACATTATTAAGCGGCAGCAGCAGCAGCAGCAGCAGCATCTCATGGTCATGATACTCTCTTACTTGCAGTCGCAGTCGCTGTTGCAGTCGCAGTTGGCGTCGTAAGTTGCTCGGCTCGGTTGGCGACATCTTCCCTGCCTTTTATGTGCAGTTTACAAACTTAATTGTCGCAACGACAACAACAACAACGATGAGGACGACGGCGGCACAGCATGTTGCTTATGCGAGAGGCGGCAGAGAAGTAAAAGCGTTAAGAGCAAACTTCGTTACTTCGGCAGTGAAGAAAGCACTCGATATGGCTGATCGTTGTAACTGCGTAACATTCAAATACACAAAGAGAACGGCTCTTTTCATAAACATTGGTAGCCGCCCTCGCAAGCAACATGAGCGCTTGGCAACATGTTGCTCCCATTTATGTGTGAAGTCTGTGCGCTCTGCACACACGCCCAAGTTCCTCCTCTTTGTCGTTCTCTTCATCGTTCGCTGCTTGTTGCTTGCTTGCTGCTTCTTCGCTGTTCGTTCTTTGTGTCTGCATTCCTTGGCAGCTTCATTAACAATGTTTGTTGTTGTTGCTGCTGCTGTTTCTGTTGCTGCCCTTTTTGCCACATGTCTTTTGTTGTGTTTTTGCTACTGTGTGTGCCACACACTGCGGCAAGAAGACGAGACGCAAACGCAAACGCAGATGAAGACGAAGGCCGCCGCCTTTCAGTTTTTGCCGTTTGTTTGTTATTGTTGTTGTTGTTGTTGTTGGCTGCCACTTCGTTGGCCACTTGCCACTTGTTGCTGCTGCCGCTGTCGCTGCTGTTTTTATTAATAATTGGCTTCAATGAGTTCCATAATTGTTTTGCTTTTGGACTTTTAATGATCTCGTCGTCGTCGTTGTCGACATTGTTGTTGTTGATGCTGCTGCTGTTTGTTGTTGTTGTTTTAGGCCGACTCATCATTATGGCATTGTGTGGCAAGCTTGGGGTGACACTTAAATTGCTGCTGCTGCTTTTGCTGTTGCTGTCGCTGTTGCAAACATAAACATCCTCAATAAACGCAGCAAAAAAAAATAAATCAAACTTCCCAAGAAATTTGCCAACTGATTTGCATAAACAAAACGGCACAACTCCACCATCTTGTGATCCCGCTCTCTTTCACTTCTAGGCTCTCACTGTTTTAGCAAAGACTTGAACTTAAGCTTAAGAGAGTGCGCCTAAGGCTTCAAGCAACAACAATTGCATGTCGCCTTGTTGTTATTATTTTGTACAAGCAATTAAATGCCTGCTGCGCTGTTGCTGCGCTGCTTCTTCTACTGCAGTGAGTTGCTTTCGTTGGGCCTATAGAGTTAAAGAGAGAGTGAGCGCTCGCTGTAGCGTCGCGCGTCGCCTGGCGCGTTTTGTGGCGTGTTAATTAACTCAATTACGATTGGACGTCGCTGTCGCTGGCTGCACTTTTTGATAATTATAATATTTATAGCAGTCTTGCCTGCCAGCAGCGCAGGAGCAACAAGGAAAGAAAATTTTCTTTGGCGGCTTGCGTGTGCTGGTGTATGTGTGTGTAATAAAAGCGACAGCGGCTGGAAAAACTCTAATTAAAGCAGCAACGACGACAACAACAGCAATAAGTGTGGCCATTTAATTTTATGACATTATCATGTGCAGTTATGTATGTAGAGTATACACATGCAATACACACACACACACACACATTCATGTCATGCATATGTGTGTACGTGTGCGTTTAATGGCATTGCGTGTTGGCGAAAAGGAAAAAAAAGGGTTGCCAACTTGCTGCACTTAATTGCAGCCAAAGTCGCAACTCTTTGCCAAGTTAATCTTGCAGCTTAGCGTCGTAAATTTATGGCTGAAAACCAGAATAGGGGAGGGGGGAAAGCAACCCCACAGCTCAGTCAAGGGTTGTGCCTTGATTTAATTACGGCCAGCAGTGACAGATTTAAGGGAGCATCCAAAGAGAAACCATGAGCAGCATGTGTGAGTGCCGAAAAAAGCCAAGCACACACACTCACACCGAAACACATACATACATACAATTTGTCGGTCAGCTAAGCTCTCTGCTCACTCCCTCTTTAAACATTTCACATTTGCACACTCCTCGCTCGCTTTTGTTCCGCTCGCCATCTCTTTCGCACTGCCGACAACTGTCATTTACAATCTGCTCGACTCATCAACGTCAACATCAACATCAACATCAGCAGCAGCATCAACTGGAACAGTTGCTGTCGCTGTCGACGTCTCAGTCGCTGTCGCCGCCGACGCTTGCGTCTCGAGCAACGCTTTAAGTTGTCATGTTTTTGACAGTTTGTTTGCTAAATTGTTTTGTAACATGATTCAGACATAATGTTTTCATGTGCTCTTGTTTTTACAACAATAGAACGTAACAGTTGACAACAACAACAACAACAACAACATGCAATGCTGCGAAGCGTGCAACATGTTGTCCATTAGCAAAAAAGCAGAACGCGTCTAGTGTAAAAAAAAGGGGAGTTCGGTAATAGATTCAGTAATGCGTTATGCATATGGCACCAGCACACAGGAGTTGCCAACTATGCTTGAAAAGAGTTGCCAACTCAATGGCAGAGAAGAGATGCAGGAGTTGCCAACAATACTGTAAGGTATTGCCAACTATGCTGCGTAGGAGTTGCCAGCCCAATTGAAGAAATTGCCAACTACATGGAATATGTGCCTAAGCTTCACTGCAAAGAAGAGACTTACCAACTATGCTGTGTAAGTGTTGCCAACTCAATTGCACCTGCGCAAAAAGCTTTGCTTAAGCGATAAGTTGCCAACTCGAATTTCTCTCTCTGGGAAACCGCAAACTTAATTGAATGCAACCAGTTGTTGTTTTCCTTTACTTTATTTATCCGATTGACAAATTGAAAAACCAATTGCAACTAATCCAATAGAAGAGGCGAAGAGAGGCGGTGAGAGAGGCAACAACAACAATTCCATGCGGCGAGCCAAACTCATTTCCTCCACAAATTTGCGTCAACTTCCGCTCAGCTCAGTTTGCCGCCGCCACTGACAGCAATTGCTAATTTGCAATGCAAGCGGCGCTGCCTTCCCTCCCACTTGCCACTCCCCCCTCTCTCTCTCTCTCTCTATCACGTTCGTTGGTAGCCACAGCATGACTCTAAATGCTTGGCGCATAATTTTGTTTGCCTGCTTCTTCGTTTGATTTCGTTCGTTTTTCTCATCGTCATCAGCAGCAACATCATTATTATCATCATCATTATCATTATCAACGTTGCCTTCGTCTTCGTCTTCGTGCTCGCGTTCGTCTTCTTGACATTTTCGTTTGTTGCTCTGCCAAATGCGAAAAAGTGGCAATTAATTTTGTCACTGTTGCATTTAATGGGCCCACCTCAAGGGTCTCCCCACTTGGCACCACTTTTGTGTGGCAAGCAAGGGAGGAGGAGGAGGAGGAGGAGGAGGCTTGTTGTTCCTCTAATTTGCCAGCATATTCAGCTCGTTGTCAATGTTTAATTAATTTTAATTGAACTTATCAGCAAATGTGACTAATCTGCGTAATTTACAACAACGAAACAACGAAAACAACAAAAATAATAATAATAATGCTATCATTAAATTTATTGCCCGAGCTATGAACACACAAATTTATAAAACATCTCATAAAATCATAAAGCCAAACAAAAAAAAGAACCGACACCTGGTTTTATTATCAGCACCGAAAAACGTCACAGCTAAAAACGCCCCAAATACAAAAAAAATAACGTGAAACGTCAGTCAATAGAAAAACGCCCCCTAAAAACAAGAAATGTAATAGTTCCGAAAATAGTCGAGGGAAAAAAACTGTCAGCGAAATGATATCAACAGAGATAGTGAGAAACGAAAAAAAACGCCTCTTAAAGTAGATCGAAAATTCAATTTAACCAAGACAAAAATTGCATTATTAATGCACATTCTGCAACACAAAATAAATCCTCAAGTCAACCTACACAATTTTTATGGATACACAGGGCATTAAAAGCATTAAGCTGCAGACCTCAGACTTTACTATATAATACAAGTAAATGACAACAAAAAATGAAAAGAAAACAGAAACAGAAACTAAGTTGCGGCAATTCTTAAGCCTGTAGAAACCCACGCTGACAGGTTGCTCATAATTTGCGGCTTAATTAGCCTTAAAATATGCACAAGGTTCATTTGTTGGCTGATTAAAATGCCGGCTGGTCTTATGCCAGGTAAGTGTTATATTTGTCGTTGACTTTATGACAGCGCTTTGGCATAATAAACCGACAAAAAGTTCCGCTGACAAGATAGAACAACACACACACTAAATGACACGCTGAAAAGTTTGCGCCGTTCTCTGCGATTCTCATCAAAACGATTTATGCGCCTCTCTCTGCGATTCTCACATACTTAAGCTAGGCTTCATCAATACTTTGTGCTTACTTGTAAAATTTGCATTTTGACAGCTTTTAAGCTTCGGGAACTTACCTGGAAAGAGATAAAAGAAAAGAAAAGGAATTGTATTAGTAAACAGCGTAAATTATTGATTCTTAGTACAAAGTTCTTTAGATAAAGAAAGTTTCATTCATGCTTTGCTTCTTTGACATAGTGTATTTCCTTATGTAAACACACACTTATACATATACGTTTGTATTTAAGTATATACATGTGTATTTCATAATCATTTGGCTCAGTGCCAAGTGCAAGGCGCATTTCATTCACACAGATTTCCAACGCAATTCATTCACAAACGTAAAACTTGCGATCCACCAAAAACCAATCAATCAAAAATGTCACCCAAAAGCAAAAGAGAAAAAAAAACACAGCTCAGCTGTCACACACTTTCTTTCACTCTATCTGTCTCGCTCTCTCTCTCTCTACCTCGCAACAATAACACACTACAAAAATACTGTAATTATAAATAAACGCAATTGACCGAAATTTGTGTAAACGTTACGTTTGTCGCCAGCAGCGCTGCTGACGTTGACGTCAACTGCACGCGAGCTAATTGGCATGCTGCTGACTGACACACACACACACACACACAGACGCAAGCAAAGCTCAATCGATCGTCATCGTCCATCTCGCTCTGTCGTAATCGTTTTGCGTTTGCGCGCATTGCCATTTAAATTAGCCGTTTATTCCAAACGAAGTTCAATCATAAAGCGAACAGGCAATTACAGCTATGTGAAGTGCTTTGCGCAGCTATAGCAGAGAGCTTTCTACACTGCACACACATACATTTTTGGAACAGTGTTTTATGCTGCAAAAAGGATTGAATGCAGTTTTGTGAAGTGTTGTGTGCTGCATACATGAATATCAAAGGAAACTCGCTGACAGTGTTTTGTGCTGCAAATGCACATATAAAAAGTACTGCACTTTTAAAGTGTTTTGTGCTGCACAAATGACTGACTACAGTTTTGTGCAGTGTTGTGTGCTGCAAAAAGGATTGAATGCAGTTTTGTGAAGTGTTGTGTGCTGCACACATGAATATTAAAGGAGACGCGTTGACAGTGTTTTGTGCTGCAAATACACAAATAAAAGGACTGAATATGCATATAAAAAGTACTGCGCTTTTAAAGTGTTTTGTGCTGCAAAAAAAAGAATCTACGAAAATCATTTAAGTAAAATGAAAGAGCATGCAAGTTTCGATATTCGTTTTAGAGTTTGAGTCTTTTCAAAGCACTGAATGAATTATTTGTAATTAATAATCCGAATGCTGTGTTGTTGTTGCTGTTTGCTGTTATTGTTATTGTTGTGCGCTTAGCATTTTGATTAGTTATGCAAGTCGAGTCGAGACGAGGCACATTTACATTTAACAAGGCAATAGGAAAATATTTTATTAGTTATAAATCAATTACGAGAAGCGAACGCAACAAACCGAAGCAATTTCAATTAAAATTAAAATAAATAAAAGAATCGTGATTGCCCACAGAGTCGAGTGAGTGAGCGAGATGGAATTTGAGCAAATGTTGAAAAAATATCAACACTAATTAGTTTGTTATTCTATTTAAATGAGCCACATACGTTTGCTAGCGCAGTGGTGAGGAGGGGAGGGGAAGGCAAGGCGAACTCTAGTGACGTTTGTTAAATTTATGAGAGCGCAAATTGTCTCAGCGCAGCGCAAAACTAATCGCAACAACAGCAGCAGCAACAAAATATTGTATGTAAATAAATAAATACAATTTAAGTATTATAAATACACTCACAGACACACACACACACACAGGCAATAAGTGGTAATAAAAAATAAAATGAAGCGAACGCAACAATAACAAGGAAAGCAATTCAATAATTTAATTGCGCGCTTTGCGCTTTAATTGCATTTGGCTGGCAACAACAATTATTAATTAACAATTAATGCACTTGGTGCACAGCGAATGAACAAACAAACAAACGAAAATGAAAATGAAAAACACGACAACGTCAAAGCAGACTGCAAATGAAAAGAAAGCCTAAGAAATGAGGAAAGAAAACCAAAAGGCAAAACGAGCGACTAAGGAAAAAAAGGCGTTAATTAAAAATATATACATATGTATGCACTAAGAGGCAGGCACAACGATTGCCGACAATTTAATTAAAATATATAGACACACAACAACAAATAACAAAACTAAATTGCAGCGCACGAGGCGTATGAGTAATCCGCAAAAGATTTATTGAACACACGGTGGCTAATTAACAACTTAACAGCGCTGCACTCATGTTATTAACAGCGTGCAAGCTAATAACAGCAGGCCTGCTAATAACAGCGTGCATGTTAATAACAGCAGTCATGTCAACAGCGGCCATGTTAAGCAATGCTGTTAAGCTGGCTTAACTCTCTCTCACTGTCTCTCTCTCGCTTTATGTCGCACACACCTTCTGCACTTTGCATTGGGTGCGTCAAATGATCTGCAGTTGGGAACGTGTAATTAGCATTGCTTGTCACTTAAAATGGTAAAAACTGTTTGCTGTTTGTTGTCTGTTCGTTCTCAACATGCCATGCTGCCCAATGCTAATTAGAGAGTAGGCAATTGGAGAAGAAGAGGAAGAAGAAGAAGAAGAAGCAACAGACTTGACGCCTACGCAGTGCATTTTTTTCGATTGCTCTCTCTCTTTCTTTTGCCTATGATCAAGTGTGCGTGTTTGTTTCTCTGTGTGTGTGTGTGTGTGTGTGTGTGTGTGTGTGTGGCCAATGACATGGTCATAAATCTCAAGCAGTCGCCTGCCTGTTCTTTACCCCTTCTTTACTTTTCTTTTATTTCATCTTGTTGTTTTCATAACATAATTAACGAAAATTGAAACAAGCGCAGTTGCAACTGCAACTGCCTCAGTCGCCTCTCCATTGTTGCCACTTCTTCTGCTGCTGCTTAGCTGGCCGCCCAGTTGGGGATTTGTTGGCCATTGTCGCAGTTGCCCCCCCTCTGCCCCTCTACCACACTCCCATGCTGTTGCTCCTCTTCCCAACTGACTGCCTAGAGTTTTGCTGTGTGTCACTACAGGAATTTTAATGATGACTACTTTTAGACATACACGCCTCTCCATTGCACTTCCCTCCTTCTTCTCCTCCTTCTCCTTCTTCTTTCCACCCCTTGTTCACTGCTTCGCATCTATCTCTTGCTCAGTGCTCTTGCCTGCCTCGAGAATGAAACTATTTTTTTTTTTGCCACATTTAATCACACTGTGCACTTCAGTTTTTAGCACTCAACTGTCCAACAAAAGTTTTCATAGCTAGTAATATAAAGTATTAAATTATTATTCTGTGTTTAACAAATTTCAAGTAAATTTAATAAAATACATTAACATATTCAAATAAATCAATTCCAATACATTTTCTAAACCGTTTTTCATTCACGATCAATTTTTAATTATTTTATCTTACACAATTGTAAAGCTAGAATTTACTTTCACATTTTATATTTAAACTGATCAAAAAAGATTAGTTTAAATCGATCAGTAAAGATCAACTGATGTTTGCTGATCATTTATTTAGACCAAGGCAAAAAAAAAAACAATATTTTCAATATTTCCTTTTCTTTCTTTTAATATTTTCTTCCAATAGTTTTTTAGTACAAAAAATATATTTCGATTATAATAAAAATATACTCCTTAATATATTTTTCCAAATCGATCGGTTTCTAGGTATATGCTTTTATTTATGTGAGAAAGTTATACAAAATAAATTTTTTTGATTATAATAAAATTTGAATAGCTTTTTTACTGTTCATATTACCTTAAGAAATCGCAGGTACTTCATTTTTATACTTTTGTATGGTTAAAAATGTCTCTTATTACGAATCTTAGTTGCTTTGGCTGATAATCTGGTATATTTTGTACTCTATAGTATATTTTGCATAAAGTACTAAATAACATTTGGTATATTTTAGTAGCTTTGTGATACTTTAAGAATTAATTTGGTATATTTTAAAATTAATACCGCACACTTTCGTTGTCTCTTTATTTTCTTGGCATAAATTTAAATTAAAGCTTCCACTTTTGTCACTTCAAATAAAAATTATTATTTTTTTTTAGCTTTTTAGTATATTGTAAAAAGCTGAATAGTTGAATAGTAATTCAAATTGATTTGAGATCTCATAATTCTATCACAAATTATCTTTATTTTCTTGTATTGTGCTCACTTATTTGATTAGCTTTTTTTCGAAGAAAATAAGTTGCAAGCTCATAATTGAATGCTAAACACTTCTCCTTTATCGCCTTAAATGATGACGGATCAGTAAATTCAGTTAATAAACTCTTAACGATTGTTCTAAACCTCGCCAAGTTCACAGTGGTCATCGTTAACTTATTTATTTCGTTCTTCATTTCACATGGTCATCAGCATGACTAAACATGAATGATGCTCAAGCATTTCTCAGCAGTCTGTCTGTCTGTCCGTCTGTCCGTCTGCCTGTCTGTCTGTCCGCAATCACATGTTGTGCAGTGTAATGATGAAAATGTGTTAATACGTTGGAAGCTCTTTCTTATCCAGAGGCCCCAAGACGACGACGAGCAAAGGCGACGATCACTTCGGTTTACAACTCAGTTTGCGGCGCGCAAATATTGACTTAATTGTAGTAATGATGCATGTCGAGTGCTATCTCAGTTGTTGTTGTTGCTGTTGTTGCAGCTACTGCTTCTCAAGTTGTACGTGTGGCTACAATAAATGCTAATGACTGCACTAAATGGCCCATTTGCGTTGCATTGTTTGTTCGGCTTTTGGCATTCATTCATTGCAATTATCGAGTCAAGTCGATTCGATTCGATTCGATTCGATTCGAGTCACTTTAGTTGCAGTTGCAGTTGCAACTTTAGTCGCAACGCAATTCTCTGCTGCTGCTGCTGTCCGACAGTTAGTTGCCAGTTTGCTCGAGTTGTAATTAAAAAAATCGAAATCGAAAACGAAAAAAATAAATAAATAAAAGAAACAAGACAGTCGCCTCGGTTAGCCTGGCTAATTGGCAACTGGGTGCCCCAGTCGATGGCAGTTGAGCTGCCAATCCATGGCCTGCATCGATAATTGGCAAAACATATAAGCCAACTGCTGCCAAAGCGGAGAACAGAGAGCGGATAGAGGGGAACGGGGAACGGGGAGCAGAGCGAGGAAGCTGGCTAAGGGAGTGGTCCAACTCTCAGTTATCTCGACAATGTGATGAGCCGCTGATGATGATCCATAAACAGATCCCAAGAGCATTCATAGCGCAAATCATAACGAGCGAAAGAGCACACAGGCACAGTTAGCACGACTAGCTGAATACCCTGTAGTGTCATGGTTAGGACATTTTCAGAATAAAGCATTTGAAATTGAATACATAGTCTTAATAATTGAGTTGTGATTAGCATTATAAAAAATGCACAATAATACTGAAATTTTCTATTTAATTTAAAATCAGCACGACTAGCTGAATACCCTGTAGTGTCATGGTTAGGACATTTTCAGAATAATGCATTTGAAATTGAATAGATATTCTTAATAATTGAGTTCTGATTAGCACTATAAAAAATGCACAGTAGTACTGAAATTTTATATTTAATTCAATTTAATTTAAAGGCAAATCAGCACGACTAGCTGAATACCCTGTAGTGCTATGGTCAGGAAATTTTAAGAATATCGAATTTAAACTTAAATTGAAGAGTTGGTGAAATATTGTGTAAATTCTTTTGAAAATAGAGTTGTGATTAGCATTTAAAAAATTACTGAAATTTTCAAAAATTTTCAATTTAATTTCAACACAAATCTGCACGACTACCGAATACCCTGTAGTGCTATGGTCAGGAAATTTTTAGAATATCGATTTTAAACTTAAACTGAAGAGTTGGTAAAATGTTGAGTAAGTAATATTAAAGAAGCTGAAGTCATAAGCATTTTAAAAATTTACAATATTACTGAAATATTCTTCAATCGACAATTTTATTTAAGCGCAAGTCTGCACGACTAGCCAAATACCCTATCAGAAAGTATTCAGAATTTTACACTTCAACTTCGGTCGGTGAAATATTAAGTTAGTAATTACAAAAAATTCTAAATATATCAGCAAAACATTATGAAATTTGTAAAATTTGAAATTTAAATACCCTGCAAGTTAATTCTCATGAAATTTTCAGAATATTGCACATCAAGTTAAATAGAAACGTTGGCAAAATATTAAGAAATTCGTATTTCATAAAAAGTATTTATAAGAATTTGATAAATTTGCAAATTTTACTGTTTGATCTTATAAAATGTATAATTTTTGTAATTGAATTTAAATTGCAAATAGAGAGTGTAAAGAAATCATGATTAATGTAGAATAAATTGGCTCAACTATGACATTGTATGCTCCATAGCATGTTTGTTAATAGCCTACTACAATAATAATCTTAATGGGGGCAATATTAAATTTCCACTCATTTGCGGGGCTTATCTAAGTTGAAGAACTACGACACTACGACGGCTAAAAATATAGTTAAGCGTGATGACAATGCCAAAACCGAACAGAACAGAACAGAACAGAACAGAAAATAACAGAGCAGGTCTTAATACATTTTTCACTTGGCTATGGTTATTTTTATATATGGGCCACAATTGTCCGAGTTTTATGGTTAAGCACTTGATAAGATGTTGTTGTTAGTGGTGTTGTTGATATAGTGTATAAGAGCGACATTCACGTTGCTTATGCACGCATTATGCTCAGCTCCTGATTTCATTTTCCCCATTCGAAATTCCCGATTCGATTGTTAAACGTTTCGAGGAATTTTGTCCAGAGTGATTAGTAATCGAAGCGAATGAAACGAACAGATTGATTCCATTTAGTTTCCGCTTTTATCGTTAGCCAATGACTTAAGTGTAAATCGATGTAACATGAACAACAACAACAACGGCAACATGCAACGGCAATCAACAAGCTCGCTGACTCAGTTTGCCATTCTCCTCCGATTTGAATATTATTAACTTCACATACATAAATATATACACATATGTATATATTGTGTCTATCTGTTAATCGCAATCATTTCGTTTGTAAGCATAACAAATCAATCAAATAATTCCAAATCTAAATCGGAATTAAAAATCTAAATCGACTGCGCGTTGGGCTCATCAATTGTTGCACATTATCAAGGGATCAAGGGTACAAGTACGACTATGACAGCTGTTAACAGAGCTCTATATATAGACTCAGTCTCAGTCGTCACCATATATATTGATGACCCTTTAAATTGCAGTATTAGCTAATACATATTTATTCATAGCATTGATAGCTTGTCGACACTGTTTGGCTATTTGCCTGCCTCTGAGCTGAGCTGAGCTGATTGTGACAATGTCATGACATGAGAACAGCCAACAAACAGTCAACGCAGCCAACTTAATTAGCGTCGTGTATAACAGTTTTTCGAACAGCACGTAACAGTCTAATAACAGTGTTGGAAAATACTGCACAACATCAAATTTATGTCATAAGCAAAGTTGTTGAATTTCAAACGTAAATGTTTGTTTTTAAATAAATTTAAAATACAAATAAATTGTTGTTATATGTAAATGTATTTCATTTGACATAAACAGTCTAATAACAGTGTTGGAAAATACTGCACAACATCAAACTTATGTCACAAGCACAGTTGTTGAATCTTAAAAGTAAATTTATTCTATTTAGCATTAACATTATAAAACCAGTGTTGGAAACTACTAGAAAAAGTCACATTTATGGCATAAGAAGAGTTGTTTTAAAACTTAAAAAAATGAAAACAATTTGGAATATGAATATACATATAAAAACAAATAGTTTTTATATGTAAATGTATTCTATTTTGTTAGTAGCACTTAAAAGTCTAAAAATAGTGTTGTAAAATGCTAGGCAATAAATCAAAGTAATTTAATTTTAGGCGTAAATAATTTTGAATACATTGTAAATAGTTTGTATAACAAATAAATTGTTTTATATAAATAAAAAATATAGAATATTCTTGCAGCACGTAAGAGTCTATGAACAGTGTTGGAAAACACTTCGTTTTATAACTATTTAAAAATAGATATATCGAAATATTTTCAAATATTTAAAATAATGTACATATAAGAAATGAATGTATATATAGACATATACCAGTTTAATAACAGTATTGGAAAGAGCATATGTACAGTGTTGGATAATACTTGATTGTATAACTATTTTAAAAAAATATATATAGATATATTTCTAAACATTTAAAAGAATGTATAAGAAATAAATTGATATATAGAAATATAACAGTTCAATAGCAGTGTTGGAAAACACGCAACAGTGGTAAGTAATTTAGTTAATTTTATATTTAAAATAATGTAAAGCACAAAAAGTTGTTATACAAATAAGGATTTTTCAGTTTATTAACAAATAAATGACTGTATAATTAAGTATGTTATGTTCGATTTCCAGTGTTGAATAACACCGAAAATACATTTTAAAACATCTATAAGAAACTATAACAAACAAAATTCGTTTTTATAATATAGTATTTTCTATCTTGTTCATATTATCTTATTTTTCAATTAGGTTTCTGTCTTTCAGTTTTTTTTCAGCGTTTCCCAAGAAATTCATTAATACGTCTGATGGCGTAAACACGAAAATGTAATTTTAGTTTCTCGAACATTTTCAATTAGTTGTCATCATTTTTCGAAGCTCATTAATTAATGCTCTCGCAATTGTGATTTATCATAGCATTAAGAGTTTACAATATTTGTGCACTTTGTCTTCCTTCACAAAATATATTAATGAGAAACCATATATATATCTACTATATATGTATACTTGTATATAAACGAAACTATTTTGTTGGCCATGTCAAGATGGCGACTCAACCAATTAATTATAACTGTTACATAGTTGCATACCCTGTAATCTGTCAGTTGTCATGCGACATTTTGTTCGTTAGACGATTTCCTTCAAGTTTTTCGCTTGCCAAAAAAAAAAGAAATAAACACGAAGAAAAGAGGAAAAAGAAATTGCAACATTTTCCGTTTTAGTTGCTCATTCTAATAAGTTTAATGAGTTGGCAACATTGTAGAGCATTGTTTAAATAGGTTTAATTAAAATACATAAACATTGTTGCCAAACAGCTGGCGCAATTGTTGTTGTTGTTGCTGTTGTTGTAATTGTTATTGTTATTGTTGTAATGGTCGTTGTCGTTGTTGCGGTTGCCAGAGCCCAGAAATGGTCTAATTAAAATGATCGCCAACGTGTTGGGCCGCCGCCTTCTTCGACTTTGACGGGTCCAACAAATGAGCTACCAACTCACAAATTAAAACTAAATATACCCTGTAAATTGAAAGCTCAATGAGAGTGACGATTGAGACAGCTAATTTAATTGAACATTTTAAATAAGAGAATCTTTTGAGTGAAGTTAATTTAAGTTTACTTTTCAATTCAATTTCTGAAATCAAATTGATCTTTCTTTTTATCTGACTGCGAATATGAATATATATCCTCACTATATATATTAACTTTATTTATTTTGCAATTCAATTTCTACTTTCAAATTGATCTTTCTTTTTATCTGACTGCGAATATGAATATATATCCTCACTATATATGTATATTAACTTTATGTTGTACAGTATCTTCTAGTTGATGATTGAGACAGCTAATTTGATTGAACATTTTAAATAAGAGAATCTTTTGAGTGAAGTTTATTCAAGTTTACTTTTCAATTCAATTTCTGCAATCAAATTGATCTTTCTTTTTATCTGTCTGAGAATATGAATATATATCCTCACTATATATATTAACTTTATTTATTTTGCAATTCAATTTCTACTTTCAAATTGATCTTTCTTTTTATCTGACTGCGAATATGAATATATATCCTCACTATATATGTATATTAATTTTATGTTGTACAGCATCTTTTAGTTGATGATTGAGACAGCTAATTTGATTGAACATTTTAAATAAGAGCATCTTTTGAGTGAAGTTTATTTTGCAATTCAATTTCTGCAATTAAATCGATCTTTCTTTTTTATCATTCTATGAATATATATCCTCACTACAAATATTAACTTTATGTTGTACAGTATCTTCTAGTTGATGATTGAGACAGCTAATTTGATTGAACATTTTAAATAAGAGAATCTTTTGAGTGAAGTTTATTCAAGTTTACTTTTCAATTCAATTTCTGAAATCAAATTGATCTTTCTTTTTATCTGACTGCGAATATGAATATATATCCTCACTATATATATTAACTTTATTTATTTTGCAATTCAATTTCTACTTTCAAATTGATCTTTCTTTTTATCTGACTGCGAATATGAATATATATCCTCACTATATATGTATATTAATTTTATGTTGTACAGCATCTTTTAGTTGATGATTGAGACAGCTAATTTGATTGAACATTTTAAATAAGAGCATCTTTTGAGTGAAGTTTATTTTGCAATTCAATTTCTGCAATTAAATCGATCTTTCTTTTTTATCATTCTATGAATATATATCCTCACTACAAATATTAACTTTATGTTGTACAGTATCTTCTAGTTGATGATTGAGACAGCTAATTTGATTGAACATTTTAAATAAGAGAATCTTTTGAGTGAAGTTTATTCAAGTTTACTTTTCAATTCAATTTCTGAAATCAAATTGATCTTTCTTTTTATCTGTCTGCGAATATGAATATATATCCTCACTATATATATTAACTTTATGTTGTACAGTATCTTTTAGTTGATGATTGAGACAACTAATTTGATTGAAAATTTGAAATAAAATAATCATTTGAGTGAAGTTTATTTTGCAATTCAATTTCTGCAATCAAATTGATCTTTCTTTTTATCTGTCTGCGAATATGAACATATATCCTCACTATATATATTAACTTTATGTTGTACAGTATCTTCTAGTTGATCAACGTTTAGCCACGTTTTTTCTTGTCATTGTTGTTGCTGCTGCTTAATTAAAGCAATCAAATTTCGAGAGCAACCGTCGGCGCGTTAAACAATTTGTGCCAATTGTTGTTGCTATTGTTGTTGCTAATTTCGCTATTGTTATTATGATTGTAGTTGCAGTTGCAATTGCAGTTGCATAAAATAAAATTGAATTACGCGCTTGGCTAAATGCATTTTCACTAAATTTCTGTTGGCGATGCATAACAAATAATTTTTGTTGTTTCTTTTTTCTTTTTTTTTGGTTAGTTTTTTTCGTATTCTGTTTTTGCATATTTTACTGCGACTGCAACTGCAACATTAACAACAACAATGGCAACATTTAGGCACTTGCAACAAACACCCACAACACAACACAACAGCAATCAAAACAAGGGACTTGCAACGACGATGCGCTTGCCACAGTTGTTTAGTGTTGTTCTTTTTGTTGTTGTTGTTATGCTAATGCGTGTAAAAAACCAATTAAAATTGCTGACTTTTAACTGGCAGCAGTTGCCCCCTTTTTGCCTCTTCTCGCTTTTCCCTTCTGACTTCTGAGCAAATGCAATGCAATTTATTTGCATTTTATTTCATTTCATTTCAGTTCATTCCATTTCATTCGATTCCGTTTCGTTTCGTTCATTTTAGGCGCAATTAATGCAGCGCTAATAAAAAATTGTTAAACTCCCCCGTCTAAAAAAAACACATTTATGGATGCTTTAACAAATTAACCTCAGTGTAAACTATTTGAACAATTTCACTGAAGTAATTAAAACGATATAGATATTATTAGGTTTATTGCTTTGATATATTAATATAAATCTGTATGGAACCTATCGAACTATCCATTTAAATATCTTATTTAATTTAAAATTCAAATTTCCCTTATTATTATTTTATTTCATATTTTTCTTAACTTTTTAAAGATCTTCCTTTTGTTCACATTTATCATCAAGCTTAGTTTCATTAAATTAATCATTGAATTGCGTTTTGTATTTCTATATAGATTTGTTTATCAGATCTTTTTTAATCATATTTAGGATCACAATAAATTGAGAATTTTATTTCCCAAGTGAGCCATCTACATACATTTATCACTTTAACAATGCCCTCTAGTCAAATGCCAAATTTCATGGCGATTCTTTAACTATAGCCTGAGTTCAGATAGTGTGTTTATCACTCCAACACTCTAAATCAGCACAAATCGTATGTAAATATGATATTTATAGCCCGATGAGACTATGCATCAAATTTGATAGAGTTAGCTGTGCAGAAAGCTGAGTTACGATAGTCTGTTTTTGTGTAGCTCCTATATTAATCACATTTTGGATCACAATAAACTGAGAATTATAATAATATAATGCCCTCCAGTCATATGCCAAATTTCATGGTGATTCTTTAACTATAGCCTGAGTTCAGATAGTGTGCTTATCACTCCAACACTTTAAATCGGCACTAACCTAATGTGAATATCTTATTTATAGCCCGATGAGACTATGCATCAAATTTGATAGAGTTAGCTGTGCAGAAAGCTGAGTTACGATAGTCTGTTTTTGTGTAGCTCCTATATTAATCACATTTTGGATCACAATAAACGGAGAAATATAATAATATAATGCCCTCCAGTCATATGCCAAATTTCATGGTGATTCTTTAACTATAGCCTGAGTTCAGATAGTGTGCTTATCACACCAACACTTTAAATCGGCACTAACCTAATGTCAATATCTTATTTATAGCCCGATGAGACTATACATCAAATTTGATCGAGCTAGCTTTGCAGAAAGCTGAGTTACGATAGTCTGTTTTGTGCAGTTCCTCAATATGTGGGCTGTTTTTCAAGTGTATAGAGACAACAACAAGTAGGCAGGCTGGTAGGCAGAGAGTTGGTCGAAGTCGACGTCAACGTCAACGCCACCGCATTGTTTTCTCAATTATGGAAAGTCAATTAATTCTAATGAGTGTGTGTCTGTGTGTGTGTCTGTGTGTGTTGTGTTGTGTGTACGTAAGTTGAATGTAATTTCCATTTTTTGCGCGCTTTGGCAACTTAATTTAATGCGTTGTAACAACAACACGGCAACCGCAACAACAACAACAACCACAGCAACAATTGCATCCGCATTGCGTGGCTCCGTTTGTAAAGTTTTTTTTTTTTTTTGTGTTCGCTTCTTTTTGCCTTTGTTGTTTTTCTCCATTTTTTGCATAATTGCCTTTTGGCTTTATAATTATTGTTGCATACGCTTTTAATTCGTTAATTAATTACGTTGCACGTTTGGAGTTGCAGTTGCAGTTGCTACCGCGCTGCTGTTGCTGTTGCTTTAATTGTTTGTTCCTTCGCATTGCGCATACGCAACGTTGTCGCCAGTTGCCTAACAGCATTTTAACAGTTGGCAATTACGATAACACAATTGCAAAATGCACATTTCCACTATTATTTATGAATATAAATTAGTGAGTTCACTGATCTCTCGATAGTTAAGTAAATAAGACAAAGATTGCGCTTGTTGCGTCATTTTAAAATGCATTTCGTTGGCTTATTTTTTGTATGTTTTATGATTATACTTAAAATAGAAAATAATACGTTAGGGAAACTGACTAAAATGCAAAGCTTTGAAATAGATAATTGTATGTAATTTTGGTATGTTTAGAATGTAGTACTATATGGATATACCAAAAATAGAATTCGATATTTCTAAAGTATGTTTTGGTATATTACTTTAGTATATTTTAAGAATATTTAGAATGTAGTATCATATAGATATACCAAATATGTATTTCAATATTTTTTTTTTTAGTATTTTTTGGTATATTAATTCGGTATATTTTAAGAATTATATTTAGAATATATTACTATTTCGATATACCAAAAATAGGCCTCAATATAAATTAGTAATTTTTGGTATATTATTTTGGTATATTTAAAAAAACACATATAGAATTATCAATATAGTATTTGATATACCTTCGGTAATTTGTAGTATTTTTTGGTATACTTATTTGGCATATTTTGAGAACAATATCGCATTGTAGCATCGAGCACACTCGACTGTAGCTTTGTCACTCGTTTTATGATTCTTGTCAACAGTTGCGTCGTATAAAATACAAAAGAACACCTTAGAGAAACTTGCGATTGATATTTGAAAGACTGACTAAGAAGACAAAGATTTAAAATAGATAATATCGTATCGTAATTCAAATTGAATTGCATTTGTTGCAAGCTAGCCAAATATTCGAGTGTTAAATGAAGTAGGTAAAAGAGAAAGAGAGAGAAACTCTTGTGTTAATGGTGATAAATCGAGGCAGAGCTTTGAGTATCGTGTTTCGTGTATCGGCGTGTTGAATTTATGAACATGAACATATAGCAGCGAGCAGGCAATGCGGAGGCATTGGAGGCATTGTGGAATTTTAACAAGTTGCAATAACAACAAAGCAGCGCTAATTCCCCAAAGGCAACAGCAACATCGCCAACCAACAGCAACAGCAACAGCAAGAGCAACAACAATAAGCATCACATTAACAATTTAAATACAACAAGAAACAAAATATAAATGAGAACGATACCACAGAGAAAATAACAACAACAACAATAACGAAAAACTGCGGAAAAAAACTAAAAACAAAAATCACAACAACAACAAAATAAAGAAAATGAGAATGAGCAACAAAAACCAAAAAAACCTCTCGAATCGCGGACATGCAACAAAATTTGCACTTTTGCCAGGCAGCATACCAAGAACCCGCTTCGAGCTCACAAAAAATCAGGACAGCTCAAGTGCCAGAGAGGAGCTAAAGAGAAGGTAGAAGTAGAACTCGATCCCGAACCCAAAAGCGGCGCAAAAATCGTTGTTGTTGTTGTTGCTGTTGCTGGCAGCGAGAAGCTCTCTGGAGTTCCTTCTTTTTGGTGCGCTTGGTGCTGCTTCAGAATCCCCGAGAGCTCATTAAAAAATACCAAAATCTTTGTACTGAAAATGTGACAAAATTTTTAAATCACCTTCACTCAGCGCGGCAACGTCGACGACGACGACGACGACGTCGCTCTTGGACTCCCAGACTTGACTCCAAGCGATGCGAAGCGACTTGTCTGGACAGTGTGGCATAGTGCTAAGCACAGTGCGCACAGTGGTGCAACATATCACATTACTTGCACACAAATCAATCAATGATAAGATCGCAAGAGCAACTCTTCTTCAGTCTTAAAATAATTCCAAGTTTTATATAATTTTAGTCTAATATCATAAGAGAAATGTTTATTACCACTAAATAATAGCATGAGAGAAATTAATATCATGAGAGAAACTGTTTAGATATTACTACTAACCATATAATATACAATTATATAAATTGTTTGATCATCATAAATTTTGAAACATCTTCCAAATTATTTTGATAAAATAATAAATCTAAAGAAATCCCTCTAAAATTATTCTGATAAATAATAAATTTCTCTAACTTTTAACTTTTTTTCAATTGTGACAAAATTACACAAAAAAAAAAAATCCTTTTTAAAAGTTAAAAAATTCTTGGGAACTGAAAATTCTTGAGAAATGAAATGAACTTAACTTCTTGTTATTATTAGAAGTTGAGTTTTTTTTTAAATAATTTTATTATTAGAAATATAAAATTATGGCTACAAGAAGTTGCGATTTTGAAATATGCTATTAATTTATTTACTATTTCTGATATATATAAATATTTTTGAAATTTCAATTGAAACAGAGAATTATTATTGTTCAAATCAATTGCAATTTAAATTTATTATTATTATTATATTAGATTTATAGTTTATTTAAAAGACTATCCATAATAGTACAATTAAATATTATAATTAATATTATTAAATATTATTATTGAAGTTAATTTCAATTGAAATTATTATTTTAAGAAATCAACTTTTTAAAAGACTTTTTGGCTTTTGGAAATATCAAAGTGTTGTTACAAGAAATCTAAATTTCTGTTATTAATATTTCCTGATAATATGATGTTTAATATTGAAATAATTTGCTTGGATTTCGTAGATTTTTTTTTATTTTTAATATATGCATTTATATAATTTTATTTTTTATTTATTTATCATTTCCCGATAAAAGTGTTGTCATGGCCATATAATAATAATAATAATATAATTTTAGTTTATTACAATCGTTTTTGCAGCACTGTGCGCACCGAGCACACGGAATGCGGCAGCCTTGTGAGCTGTGGCAAGCTGCGGTTAAGTTGCAAAGCAGTCGCAGTCGCAGTCGCAGTCGATGTCTCTCAAACAAACAAAAGTGCAAGTGATGCTCATGTACAGCAAAAGAAGAAGACGACGAGACGAGCATGGAGATGGAGATGGAGCTGAGGATGGAGATGAATCCCCAAATGAAACTCAGTCACTAGACCGCCACTTGGACACTGAATCTGAATGTGAATGTGACTGTGAATGCGAGAGTCTGTTTGGATCGAGAGTCTTCGTCTTCGTCTCCGATCGAGAGTCATGTTGGGTTGGGCTTCTCAAATTGCAAGTTGAAAGTTTGCGCTTTTGCGCATTTTTTAATGAGGCTCTAATTGACATCTGCATTTATTTGCGACAGCAGCCAAAAACAAAAATGAAAACGAAGACGGAGACGGAGACGGAGAAGCGCGAGCGCTCATCGATCACCGGGCAAAAGGAGTAGAAGCATAAAAAAAATATTTTAATTGGCATTTTAACTAAAAGTGTTTAGGCTTTAGTTAAAATTGCTGCAAATCGAAGCATCAAGAGCATTGAGAACTGATGCAAACCACAACAACAGAAAAAAAGATGGCAAATTGAGAATCAAGAATCGAGTATTAAATCGAAACTGGTTTCGAAAGAGCGAAAGAGAGAGAGAGAGAGTGAGAGAGCGAGCGCGGATATTCAACAAAAGGCAAAACTTGCAACTTTGCGGTACGTTCAACCCAATTAACGCGTTGTGTCGCCAACTTCTTCTCTGGGGATCGGAATAGGGATCGGGATCGGGATCGGGATTTGGGATCGAATGACATACAATTTGAGAGAGTATGAGGAGGAGATGGCTGTAGGTATTATGCAAAAATGCATATTGCAAATTGATAAGCCACTGATCAGAGATAGCAGAGATGGGAAGGGAAAAGGAAGGGAAGGGAAGGGAAAGGGAAACAAACTGTCGGCACATAAAGCGAATGTCGCACGCACTGTTTGCCTCATTTACTCAAATTGAAAGCGACAATGTTTAGGGGCAGCTCTTGCTAATGATGATGTTTTGCTCCGATCAGATCGCGATGCTCCACAATCATCATCATCATCCTCAGTGAGAGAGAGAGAGAGAGTGGGGGAGAGGGAGAGGGAGAGAGATCTGCGCCATGGGGACCAAGCGAAGCGTAAACCAAAAACACAGCCAAGCAGCTCAACATACAAAAAAGGGCAACAGCAGAATCAAAGCCTTAAAGAGGAGGAGCGAGGAGGAGGAGAAGGAGAAGGGACACAAACAGTGTGCGGTACGCACCATGCGGAGGCAGGAGGCCCAAGCCGTTCTTGCCGCCGCTGCCGCCGGGGTAAGCCAATTAAATGTGAGATCGTGTAATTGGCAAATTAATTTCAAACCAATTATAAAGAAAACGACCACAAAAAAACAAAAACAAAAACAACGAAGGCAACAAGCAACAACTGAAGACGAAGCTCTTCTCTCTCTCTCTCTCTCTCTCTCTCTCTCTCTGTCTCACTTCCTCTTTGGGGTCTGGAGGTTGCGTTGCAGTTGAAGTTGAAGTTGAAGTTGAAGCTTGGGTCTTGGATCTTGCAACTTGGCTCTCGGCATTCGGCTTTGACTTTGCTCGGCTTTTGTCTGCGGTTTCAGGTGCGTGTGCTGCTCCGATAAAAATCTGTGTAAATGAGCCAAGTGAAGGAGAGAGACAGAGACAGAGACACAGGCAAAGAAGGAGCGAGAGAGAGAGGTGGAGAGTGGAAAGTGCGCTCAAGAGCGCAAAAGGTGGCAAATAAAAAACCAGAGAAGGAAGCTTTGAATGCAGTTGAAAAAAGCTGAAAAACTTCGAGTGTAAAAACATCTAAGAAAAATTGTTACGTAAGAGCGAGCGAAGAAAGGTGGAAAGTAAAGAAAGAGAACGCTACTAAATTTTAGGCAAAAAAGTGAAAGAGAAAACAAATAAATTCTAGCCCAATAAACCAATCAAATCTTTGGCTGAAAGCAAAGATAAAAAGTGAGAAAGGGAAAGCCACCAAATTCTAAAAAATTATGCAAGGAAAACAATAAAATTCTAGCCAAAAAAAAAAACTTGGCAAAAAGAAGCATTTTTCGAAAGTACAAAAGAGCAATTGGAGGAGAATCTGAGTATTTCTTCAGACTCTGAAGAAAGGAAACTGTTGCAAGAAAAGCCTAGAAGAAAGAAGGAACATTTGCTAATGTAAGTAAAAGAGTCTACTCTATTAAAGAAAGCTTATTTCCATAAATGAAACAAAAGCAACTAACTCAAAAAAAAACAAAAAGTCTGATTTGAAAGTCTGATTCTGAAAGGAAAACAGCGCCTGCTAAATTATTAAGAAATCCTCTGACAGCTCAAGCATAAGAAGTCATGAAATCTACATTATTATTATTTTATTGTAATAACGAATACAATTCTTTATTGCAATAAGATGAGTCAGAGCGAATATAGACTTCTGGCTACTTTTTTCTATGCTCTTAAACATCATGGAAATCTGTATATATGAAAAAATCTTTGCATAAAATTCTTAAATTTACTTCTTCTCTAATTAAACATTAACAAATAGTAAAATACAATAAGGGCAATGGATGGATATATTTTGAATCTAGTACTATATCAATATACCAAATATAGTCTTTGGTATTTTTGTGGTATATTTTAAAAGTAAAACCGCACTGCTTTGTTTTTTATTCAAAATGAGTATCGGGTATACCAAATTTAGCATTCGGTATATTTTTGTGGTATATTAATTCGGTAGAATTTAAAAAAAATACCGCCCTATTTTTCTTTTATTTAATCTAGGTAGCGGGTATACAAAATATAGCCTTCGGTATATTTTAGTATTTTTGTGGTATATTAATTCGGTAGAATTTAAAAATAATACCGCCCTATTTTTCTTTTATTTAATCTATGTAGCAGGTATACCAAATATAGCTTTCGGTATATTTTAGTATTTTTGTGGTATATTAATTTGGTATATTTTAAAAGTAATACCGCACAGTTTTGCTTTTATTAAAAATGGGTTGGTGGTAGCTTTTTTTTTCCATTTTTATAAAAGCTAAATTTGTTTTCACTGTTTTTTTTATTTATTCCTAAAACTTGTCACATTTCTATGGCGATTATTGTAATAAGGTAAACACATCAAAATAATAAAATTGCTAGTTCAACACAAATCTCATTACACAAAGTAAATCCCAAAGAGAGAGAGAGAGAGAGAGAGAGAGAGTGCTAAAAAGAGACGACAAATGGCATATATCCTGAGTAAAGTGTGATTGCTCCTTTGGCGCAACCTTCGGTCGCATTAAATCCACTTCGTTGCGGCTGTAAAGGCAACAACAACAACTTGTCATGCCGCATGCCGCATGCAACCCCCGTTTTTGCGTCGTCGTCGTTGACTGTTTGTTTTTAATGAAATTATAATAAAAACACATTATGTGCGAGAGGCCGGGCGCACTTCATTTTTCATTTTGGCGCGACGCATTTCCTTTGACCACCACAGCAATAACAACAGCAACAGCAACAGCAACGAATCCGGTCTTGCCCCGCAACAGCGTGCAACGTGCAACGTCACAAAAATGCGTTATAAGGCACAAGGATGATGACGACAACGACAACGATGATGATGATCATGATGATGATGATGATGATAATAATGCAGCAACGATGACGTTGCCTCTTAATTATTAATAAAGCCAATTGCAACAAGGCAACTTTTGCAACTTGCCGCTCAACACCGAAGCTGAAACTGAGACTGAGGCTGAGGCTGAAGCTGACGTTGATTCTGGCCAAGCCAAAACCAACATGTTAACTTTTTAATTAACGAGTTTTCTTTTTCGATTTCAATTTGCCAGCCAACACACACAACACACACACACACGCTGCCCACAGAACTGGCCTGCAGCTCTGATTGCTGTTGTTGTTGTTGCTGTTGCTCGTTTGTTGCTTACTCAGTCCCTGATCCATGGCGTCGAGTCGAGTCGCCCAGTTACCGAGTTACCGTTTCTGCCTGTGCGTGCCACGCTTGCCACATGCCGCATGCCGCTTGCCGCATTGGGCGCAACCTTAGCGCACTTTTATTTTAATTTAATTTAGCTGCAAGAAGTCGTTGCATGCCTCGCTGCACCAAAGCCAAGATCCCGCTCTCCCTCTCTCTCGCTCTCTCAACAAGTTTGGCTAGTTGCAAAGCTCTTGGCCCGGCTTGGGCAATGGCCATTTATTAATAAAATATTTGCAAATTGTTGTCATGTGGCAGCGCCTCTCTCTCTCACTCTCTCATTCTCTCTGGCTTGCCACAAGGCTGCAACCAAGTTCTAGTTGACTCCGTCGAGTGTCATAAATTAAAGGATTACTTGCCACAGTCAGGACACCAAGCGGCAGCTGCATGCAGTGCAGTAAACAGCGGAGAACAAACAAGAGAAAGACACCAAGAGAGAGAGAGGGAGGTTGGGTGAAAACAAGAGAGGGGGAGAGACAGCTCTGCATGCTGCAGCAACGGCTGGCTAAGCAAGTTGTTAGCATTAAAAGGCCGCAGCACAATGTGTGGCAATTACACTCTGCAGCATGGCAGCGATTTAAATACGCTACAACATTCGATCGACATTGTTTCATTTGCAATTGCACTTCATTAATATCAAGTATACGCAACACTTTAAAATAATCACAGATCAATCACAGCAATCAGCTTTCTAAAGACATTGCTAGCATACGACAACTCGATTGTAGCATTCAGCTTTTGAAACACATCTCGGGAATTGTATATGAACAGCATATTTAAAGTAATTTATCTCATTATTATTATTCACTAAGCTTATCTGTTCAATATTCCATTTCAAATTTTAGGAATTTTATGCAAATATATAATGAGAAACATTCGAAATTGCTTAAACTATTTTTTCTCAATAAATTTATTTCGTTTTCCATTTCTTTGGAAATTTTTTCTATTTTTTCCTAATATTATATTTATTTTGTTTTCAATTTCTTTGGAAATTACTGAACCTATTTTTTCCTAATATTGCATTAATATTGTTCTCACCTTTTTGAAACAACTTGTATATAATATTTCTTGTAATATTTTAACCAGTTTTATTTAACGTTAAGATTCTTCTTTTATTATTAAAATGTGCATCATTTCTTTACTTGAATTCTTTTAGGATGTATTATTATTTATTTCTAGAATTTTGAATGCTTACAGTTAAATTTTAGAGTTACAGAGGAAAAAGAATAGTCACATCTTAGGTAGCTGTATATTTAACCGTAAGCATACCAAATACTATAAATAAATACACTTTTAAAAAATGAAGAACTCTAGGAACATGGTTAACAAGTTGGATATTCTTAACTCTTGTAATTTAAAGAGCTTTTATTCATTGCTCCAAATTATTATAATTCTTGTTGACTGAAAGTTCAGTTTCAAGTCAATTACCAAATATTGAAACTGAATATTTCGAGTAGATAAAAACATTTTTTTATAGTTCCCAACTTCTATAGTTTGTTATATGTTATGCTCTATAAGAAATTGGAACTCGAAAGCCGAGTGCAGTGTTATTAAGCTGACAATCAGAGGAGGCAAGCAGCCTGGCTGAAGTCATTGGAGTCCCTGTTGCGGATGTGAGTGGCAAGTGTGTGTGTGAGTGTGTGTGTGCCTCTTATACATATGTATATGCATGTAGGTGCGTTTTGCCGCTGCCTCGTCTGCCTCTCTCATCTGCCTTGGTGGCTACTGTGTGAGCCGCAAGCCGCGAGTTGCGCGTGCGCGCCCTGCTACCGATAAGATCGTTTCCAGAGAGCGAGAATGGGAGAGAGAGATGGAGAGAGAGAGAGAGAGAGGGAAGACAGAGACAGAGACTGAGGCTGAGGATCGGATCGGTAGCAAGGCAATAAGCCATACTAATAGGCTGTTGCTGCCGGGCACAATCGGCGGTTCGCATCAGCGATGTGATGCCGTTGATGTTGAAGGTGCCTCCTTTTTGCAGCCCCCCGCTCTCCCCGCTGCCCCTCTCTCACAAAACACGGTCTCCGCCTTCGCGCTTACATTTGCCACATTTGTATGAATAATTTAATTATTGTTTAAATGTTAATTAATGCAACGTGAGACGAAACGAGACGCGACTTCAGACGAGACGAGTCGAGTCGAGTTGAGTCGAGTCGATAGCAGGCAACGTTAACTGAGCCAATGCACTTCCATTTCCATTCGCATTCACATTCGCATTTCCACTTCCACTTCACTTCTCTGTTTTGTTTTAGTCTTTCTTGAGTTTTGCACCTCCACCACTTTACACGCTCCAAAAACAAGCGAGACGAGTCTTTATAACTTGACAGACACGCATTTGGCATTAATGGGTTGGTTAACAGACAACAACAACAACAGCGAAACAGCAACTGCTGTGGGAGAAAAGCCAACCACCAACGCACTATGAATGAAAAAACTAAGATACAAATATGTAAATGCGTCAAATTTGCAATTAGATGATAACTGCGATCGCATTGTTGCGACTTGCCACACAAGCTGATAAAAGCGCAACTAATTAAGAGCACTTCTCTGCTCTCAGCTTCATTTTCCAACTCTCCAGCTCTCTCATGATATATTGTTGCATGACACGACACAGCATGTGAATGCGAGCTTTTGACACGCTGCCATGGCCGAGTGCCGTAGCAATGAGCATTAGAAATCTATGGGAATTCCAATGTTGAACAATGCACTAAAGTGCATTAGCTTTTAACGGTAGCACTAGCACTTGAGTGTTGAACAGGAAACTGAACAAGTTGCCATTAATGGAAATCGCTAAATACTTGGAAATTAGTCAAGTTTACAGTACAACACTTTAAACAAATAATGATTTGATAATCACCTGTAATTAATACAGATAAACAAGTGTTGTATAAAAATCTTCAATTCTTTAAGAAATGGTTTTCAACGTACTTTAATTCTAAAGTCTACATTTTGATATTTGATTTGATTTTATTCTAAAATTAACTTCTAGGAATGTTTTTAAATTTGAAAATGTTCATTTCTTTTGGTATTTCTAATATACAATCTTAATTCAAAGTGTTTTTAATTGGAAATTATTTCAGATAATATAACAAGTTAACAAATAAAGTTCAAGAATCCTCTATGAATCTTGGAGATATGTTCCCACTACATTTTCTACCGTTATATTCTAGAAGAACACTAAATAAATCGATTTGAAGCAACCTCTATGCAGTATAGAAGGGTTTACCGTTATTTGCAATTCTCTAATATGTAATTTTCATTATGCCATTCAATTTCAAACTGACTGCTTGACATTTAAATGATCTGCACTTTGTGGTTGCATTGATCTATAGTTATTCTTTTGGAATTTTCATTGTTGGATTTTATATAACACATATAGTAATGCACACTACAGAGTCATAGATACTTATTTTAGTGTCCCTCTCTCTCTCTCTCTTTTTCTATCTGTCTCTCTCTTATTTCTGTTGCTGCTATTTTAACGTAAACGCAGCGAAACTTGAAACTCAAGCAATTAACAGAAAAGATTTGCGTTTTGTTGTTGTTGCTGTTGTTGTTGTTCTTGTGGTTATGTCTCGAGTCTCGGAGTCTCTCCGCTCGTTTTCTTCTCGTCTGCCAAATGCAGTGACGACGACGACGACGTTAATTAAAACAAATGGCAAAAATAAACAACAGGCAGCAGCACAGAAACTAAAAGTAAACTAATTAAAAGGATCGCAGCACAAAAGTTTCGACTTACATATGCAGAAAATTGTTGCTTTTTTGTTGGGGGAGCAAAGCACGATGATGACGTTCGAAGACGTTGATGATGATGATGAAGACGGCAGGCAAAAGAGGAAGCTCGTTCAGTTATTGTTCTTGGTTGTTGCTCTCGTTTCTCGTTTGTGTCTTTCTCTCCCTGCAGAAAGGCTTTTCTCTGTGCTTCGTTCTATTTAGCTATTTAGCTATTCTGTTGCTGCTTTTTATATTTATTTTTTCTAGTATTTCGCTTGTTTGCGTTGTTTGTTGTACAATTTGCACACAGGAATGTGGATGCTCTTCTACTTCTTCTTCAAGTTGCTTTCCTTTTGTTTTGTTTATGTTGCTGTTCAGTGCTAATTGAGTGCGAATTTTAATAGTCGTACTAAACGCATGAAAATTGTTGCTTCACACACACACACACAAACACTGACACACACACGCACACGTGCACTGTAGAACAAGAGAAGAGTGAGTGCGACCGAGCGAACGATATGCGCGCGTGATTTACCGTTGATTGAATTAGTACAGATGGCAAGAAGAAGACGCCCGCCCAGCAGAAAACGTAGCGAAGATCACTCAACACACGACGCCGACTGCGAATTGAGAGTAAGAGTGAGAGAGCAAGTAACGAGCCGACACCTGCAACAACACACAAATACAAATACACAGACACAGACGCAAACGCACGCGAAACTGAACTCGACTCAATTAGTTAGCTCGTAAATTTGCATATTTCAAATTATTGCTTCACACAAAACGCCAACGGGGGGTGGTGGGCGTAAAATACACAACCAGCGAAGATCTTTTCGTTGTTGCTTTACTTGATGTTATTGCTCTTGCTGTTGTTGTTATTACTGCTGTGGCATGTAAACACACACAAGCACACTGCAATCACACATAAATATGTTTGGTGGCCCCAAAAAAAAAAACAAACAATTTCAATAATAAACAAATGAGATTCGCACTTTTGATTTTGCTTGAACACACACGATAAATCGCGTAACGTAATTTTGTTCGTAGCTGTTGTTGTTGCTCTGCTGCTGCTACTTCTGCTGCCTGCGCACACAACACGACCGCCAGCGCCGAAGTTCACTTGACGAATGCTGGCTGGGCATGAATGAAAACCGAAAAGCAGCAATTGTTTGTTGTTGCTGCTGCTGGCGTTGGCGCTGCTGCTGCTGCTGTTGTTGCTGCTGCTATGTTAGGTGGTTGGGCCAGCCTTGCGCTCTCTTTGCGTGCGTGTGTGCGCTCTCTCACTCACGCTCTCTCTGTCGCTCTCTGTGCAGTTGGCTTATCAGCTGCTTTGACTGAGACCGGCATTTGCTGCTGCTGCTGTTGCTGTTACTTTTCCGAGGGTTGTTTTGGCTCTTGCGCATACATGCAATGTGTTGTGGGTGGGGTTGTGAGAAGGGGGGTATTTTAGTTCGTTGTTTTTTTTATGTTTTTTTTTCTCATTTAGCTGTTGGGGCTGCGCTGCCATTGGATGCCCAAGCATTTGGGATTTCACTGGCAGCCGCCTATCGCAGGTGCCGTTTAAATCGAGGGTAGCAGCAGCGCCGTTAACAGAGCTCTGTTAAATCGCACCTGTGCGTAGGCGCGCACTGTTAAGCAGCCGCTGTTAACACAGACAGACAATTCGCATTGTGTGTTGTAGGTGGAGCTTGTGTTTCTTATGTAAACGGAGCAATAGAATTTCCTTTTTTATGTTTTTAATTAAATGACAAACCCTTTTCACAGCATTTTCATCATCACGTTTCTAATGAGTTGACAAGAATATAATTTTTTATATTTGACATGGGGTTGCATATTATGGTTGTTGTTGTTGTTGACGTAGTTGGTCATTTATTATTTTGCACCTCGAACTGATTTGATTTCTGTCGGTTAACCGAGCAACTTGACAGACACATTTCACGTTATCTTCTCTGCCAACCCCTTCTTTTGCTACCATAACAAATTTGCGCAAAAAATCAAAATGAGTGAGAGAGAGACAGAATAATAATAACACATAATAGAAATACGAATAGCGAAACGACAACCACATAATGAATTGGCTGCATAAATAATAGGCTCAAACTACTTAGGATAAGCGTAGCACACGCACCCAAGACACAGATACTCACACACACGCACACGCACACACACACAAACACACAGATTGCGAAGCAGCGCATCCACCGCAAACCCCTGGGCTGCATCCCCTTGACAGGGGCAAAAACGACGGCGACGGCGACGGCGAGTGCGAGTGCTGGCAAAGAGCAGCATTATTCATACATAAAAAGCCAATTAAAAATTTATAATAAACCCCGCGCCAAATGCAACAACCCCAAAAAAAAAAAAACCAACTCCAGCAACAGCACAACAAAATTAATGTAAGCTATATCAAGCAGTGCGCACAGTGGGACCAACGTTATGTTATAAAAGTAGCTACCTCTCTTTTGATTACGATTTGATTTTAAAAAGATTGATAACTAAAATTCTATATATATATATTCTTAGCAATTTCAAAACCGAAATAAAAGAGCAATATTGATATATTTATTAAAAAAAAAATTATAACTAAAATAAAATTATCCAAATCCTAAGAAAAGAAGGCGCTGCCTATATTCCGAATTTCATAAATATAAATTCTGCCAGAGGGAAATTTAAATTTCCCTCGGCTGCGCTGGCTGAATTTGTACTCGACGTTTCTTGTAGAAAATCTGTGGTCCAGCTCTAGCAGAAAATCTGTGCTTAGATTCTAGTGCGTAGTTCGGAATATGCAAAATAAAAATACGCTCAAAAATATATGCAGTAAATAAAATGTTTATTATACTTCAAATTAAATTTATTAAAACTAAAACAATGAGTACTTAAAATTATAGTTATGTTCTCTAATTAGTTTAACTTATTACTAAACAATTATATTTATATTCTATTTATTATATTCTAATTGCCTTGCCTTGGCATTGGCCTTGTAATTTCTATTCTTAAATTTAAACAAGTAAAAAGGTAACAGTCGAGTGTGCTCGACTGTGAAATACCAGCTACCCATTTTTAATAAATGTAAAATATTGCGGTATTATTTTCAAAATATCCCGAAAATACTAAAAATATACCAAATGGTATATTTGGTATATCGATATTGTACCACATTCAAAATATACCATAGACGGCACAATATACCAGATTGCCAGAAAAAACAACTAAGACCCCTAGTAAGTGGTAGCTGGTATAATAAGCAAAATATCGAAATCTCTACTGTGCTTGTGGTTAGTTCCAACAAATATATTTGAGCATTGAATGCTGTTTGATTGCAAGTTATATAGATTAACATAAAAGTGTTAAATTCTTGATCATGATTGCTTTGCAATCTTTGGTTTTGTTCTACGATCAGCTAACTCGGGACTCGGCTCGATAGGAGGCAGGCGTTCAACAAATCGCGATGGAATGCCCAAAGTGATCAACTCTTGGCGATCGCGACCCTTGAGGTCGTTATAGTAGCTGTATGCTTCCCAGGCCAATTCACTTAGCTTCGGCACCGTCAGCCACATCTTGTAGAGTCCCATCACACCGGGTCTCGGAGCCCAATTACCCTTACTCTCAACCCCACCGAAGACGAACAAGCAAGCGTTCCTCATCAGGGCGGCCGGTGAGATGTATGTGGGTAACGGTGTACGGGCGGTGAGAAGATGCGTCCACTTCATGGTGCACAAATTGAGCTTCCATATGTCGGACAGGTAGCTAAAGAATTCCGCCTCCTGGCCGCCACAGATGATGGCTTCAATGTCGCCGTTGGAGCAACGTCGCTGCACACATGCAAACAGCTGACGTGCCCTCGGATAGCCTTCGTTCTCCGCTAGCATGCGGTCATCGGGCTGGGTGTCACGCTCAAGCCAAGTGTGGGTGATCAGATTAAAGGTGAGAATGTGCTTGAAGTCGCGCAATTGCATATCAATGTCGCCGCCGCCTAGACAATAGATGAACTTGCCATCGGTGATCACTTGGTGGCCAAAGCATCCCTTGGGAAAGTCGAGAAAGAAGAGATTGTTCAGATCACTTTTGTAGAGCACCTGCCACAGCCTCTTGTGGAAATCGTAGCGATGCACGTCGCATACGGGGATTAAGTTCAATTTGCCACCAATCACGTACATAAAATGCTGATGCGACACATATGCTGCACCATAACCTGCCCTCGGCAGAACGCCTTCGTCGGCCCGGAATATCGCATTTGTGCCGTCGATAGAGTGCACCACAAAGCCATTTTCGATCCTTGGATTTTCATCGTCGGCAAAGTAGATCAATAGCTCATTTCCGTCGGTGTTCAGAAATGCTTTCATCCTCATGTGTTGGAGCGCGTGCATATTGTGCTTGAAACGCTCATCCAGTTTCCAGCGATTTGTTGCTGGAGTGTAGCTCCAAACCTGATGATGCGATCTCCGATGGACATCGAAACGAGGATAGCTGACAACCGTAAGCAAATTGAAGTTACGTGCCACCAGATGGAGACGGCCTTGCATCCTGGCATTAAAAATATTGATTTTCGGTTGCCTTGTGAACGGGCATTCGATCAATTGCTGGCACTTAAAGCTGTAACGTGGCCGCACGCTCTGCGACATGACTGCCCAATTATCATCTAACAAAAAGATTTCGTTCATGGAATCGCTGTCGCTATCGTTTGAAGCTGGAAGGTTCACAACATCCCGGGGCCCCAGCGTTTGCAAATCCGCTCGTAAGTCAAATCCCAAGAGCATTTCCAACTGCTCATCGTCTGACGACCCTTCCATCGACTTTTTAGTTGATCTAGAATGTTTTAGTCCTTTGAGAAGACATGCTAGGCAAAACAAAGCTCGAGACTCACCATTCAAAGCACGCCGTTTGTGTTATTTTCGGGAATAGAAAAGTTGTCGCCAATAAGTTTATTGAATCACGACAACTACGAACAAAGTGATCGGCTTACTTTGTTCGTAGTTGTCGTTGATTTTGGGGATGCGGAATTATCAGACGCCAAAACCTTCTTTTCAATTTGCAACTTACAAGCGAAATTAAATGAAACACATTTACAGCACTATTTGGTATATTTTTTAGTATTTTTGCAGTATATTTTGAAAATAATACCGCAATATTTTGCTTTTATTCAAAATGGGTAACGGGTCACAGTCAACTTTGAGTTGTTTTCTTCTCTTCTTTTTTGTTTCCTTCCTCTTTTTTTTTATTTTTATTGGTTATGTTTTACACCAAGACAGCTTACCATGGCCTCCTCACGAAGCTCATCGTGCTCCCACGCTGATCGCCGCCGCGATCCACTTCGTATCCCAGAGCCGGTCACTCCGCGTGGGGTTTCCGTGCCTCGCCGGGACACCCTCCACCGGGGTGGGTAGCTGACACCAGAGAAGCGGCTCCGGGCAGTACTTGTTAATAAGTATTGTCCCAACTGCCTGGCTCACCGGCACTCCGGGAGCACTTGACGCAACGGTGGACGGTGCAGACATTGTGGCGAGGACCACCACATCATGCTGCACATGCGGGAGCCGTGTTCTAAGCGACGAGGGACGACGCAACCAACCGGCACCCTCCAGAGGAGCACAACCCAGGATATCCCATGGCAGCGATTCCGTGGCCGGCATCCGCAGGCCCATTGATCAACGCACCTAGACCCGCCATGACGTTGACGGCACTTTTACAGTGCAAAGGAATGAGCATACTCGCCACTGCAGTGGGAAAATCGTTGTGCTCAAACAGACGCTTGAGCAGAAGTTTTTCAAAGAGTTTTGCGAGGCCAGATATGAGACTGATTTGACTTTATGACCGGTTTCAGACTCATCGTGATCTCAGCATACTTCCACAATTTGGGGAAATATCCTATGCTCAAAATGGAATTGTAAATATGTAACATAAGTATCAAATTGGAATAGCACCTGATTTGCGTTTTTTTGACGCGATGCTTTGGACTAGGCCGTCCTGTTGTACTAATCTCATCATTTATTTTCAATATTTTTTTAAATAAGTATTTGGTATTGAAATTTGCATGTTTAACAAATTTTTATTAAATTATAAAATGTTTTATACATAGAAAATTTTATTGAAAAAATTCTTCAGTGAAAGTAAATATTTGTGCAAAATTGAAAATGCGCAAAATGTTAAGGAACTAAGTAATATTGTTTTACAAAATTACTTAAGATTGTTATTTTAATATGGTGTAGAATCTTCGTTTTCTTGTTCGACCAATTTCAAAAGTCGCGGCATTGAGTTCCCCAAGTTTTAAAGCCTGTTTGTGTCTATGGCATCCCATTCTTTAACAATGGCTTTCTTCAAGCCCTTCAATGACTCAAACTGCCTTCCACCTTTGTAGACGTTTGCTGACAGAACGCCACAAAGGTTCTTAATTGGGTTCAAGTCCGGACTTATTGCTGGCCACTGCAATAGGAGTATATTTTTTGATTCCAGGAACGACATCGTATACCTCGCAAGATGTATAGGAGCGTTATCCTGTTGAAATACCCAAAGCTGTTGAACTGGTGTCATCGCGCAATGGTGATGAGGATTCCTCCAAGGATTCGCTTTCTTCGGTTATCGAGGAGAGCTCTGCCTCAATCGTTGTTAAGGACCAATCAGTCTTCTCTTCTTCTTCTGAAGTAGTTAGCGATATAATATCAACAAATCACCACTGCTCTGGAATTGTTGGTAGAACTTTATCGACATAGCCCTCAATTACTGTTTGACTTGACCGTCGACTGCTGCTGGATCGTCGACATTCTGAGCAAAGTCTGATCGATTTCGAGCCTTGACCATTTTCTAATGACTGTGGTTGTGACTCCGAAAAATTTATATTGATGTCAGCATATCAATTTTTTAATTATATTCTTTATATTGATCGTCAGCTTCTTTCCTTCTCGTATTGTATACATAAAGTGCTTTTTGAGTTTACTATTAAATGATCGCATAATTTGCACTTCTTCAATTAATTCCGCATTACGCTTTTTGTACTGCTCCATTGCAATCCCAATATTGCAAAAGGGGAGAATGTTGAGGCGAGCACATTGTAGGCAAGTGTCACACTCTCCGATCTGCCGATCGCAAAGCACTCAATGCTTTTCGCTCACTCACAATGCGCTCACACTTTATCTCAGGCGGTCACTTAACCAACCCCCATTCTGTGCGAATTTCTTTATTTCGAAAGTGTTAAATAAAAAAAAAAAAGAAAAAGGAACAACTTGTAATCTACGCCACTACAACAGAAGTTAAGAACAACAACAAATTTAACAAATAAACCAAAAACTTAGTTGAGTTCATTTGAACACTTACTTTTACATTCGCAATTTCTTTTCTAATTAGAAATTTCTAATGTATTAAGTCATTTCTCTTACGGTTCAATTGGTAATCAGTTTTTTCTAATAAAAGTTATATATTAAATAAAATAAAAAAAACAAGTAAGAAAGTTATTGTCGAGTGTGCTCGACTGTGAGATACCCGCTACCCATTGTTAATAAAGGCAAAATATTGCGGTATCATTTTCAAAATATACCAAATATACTACAAAAATACTAAAAATATACCAAATGGCATGTTTGGTATATTGATATAGTACACCATTCAAAATATACCATAGACGGCACAATGTGTCAGATTGTCACTCAAAGCAACTCAGACCCCTAGTAAGTAGGCGTTTTTCCCATACAAAAGTATTTTAATAACTTCCACAATTTTTATTTTAGTATTTTATAGTATTTATTGTATATACCAACTCTAGCTTTAAAATTAAGCTTGTTATTCGACTTTTTTGATTTGCGGGGGCGGAAGTGGGCGTGGCAAAAATTTGAAACAAACTTGATCTGCGTGCAAACATAACAAATGCTGGCGAAAAAAATTAGAGCTCTATCTCTTATAGTCTCTGAGATCCAGTGTTTCATACGGACAGACGGACAGACTGACAGACACAGACGGACATGGCTAGATCGTCTCGGCTGTTGGCGCTGATCAAGAATATATATACTTTATAGGGTCGGAGATGCCTCGTTCTATCTGTTACAATTCATTTCCTGCCGGCACAAAGTTATAATACCCTTCTACCCTATGGGTAGCGGGTATAAAAAACAAATATAGATGAATTTCTTGAAGTGATTGTTATTTTCAAGGCCGTTGGAAATAAATAATTCAATGATTTCGACATTTGCACCACTGTGCCAAGCGGCCTCAAAGTGAAAGCTTGAAAGCATGTGAGAATTGTACACAGGAAGAGAAAGAGGACGAGACGTGGATTTGGAATTGGTATTTTTGGGTTGAAAGCGTTCCTTGGTTGATGGGAGAAGAGGACTGAAGGACTGTGAAGGGGGGTTGCACACGCATCTAGCGCTAAATTAGATGTAAAATAATGAACATTTCAATTAAAATAATTAATATTATGAAGTGCATGGCCTGCTTGCTCCCTGACAATGGCCAAGGCAGATGAGTTTCAAGATCCTGAGGCTGCTCGAGCTGCAAGTCGAGCCCAGCAGCCACTAAGCACTCAATTAAGCATTTTAATGTTTATGGGACCAGGTTATGTTATGGTGTTGTTGTTCTGTTTGAAGCAGCATGTGCGAGCGAGAGAGAGCGAACGAGATGTCTCAGTGCCAACGAGGGAGAGAGGGAGAGAGAGAGAGCGATGAGCCAAGGCTTTTTAATTATAATTAAACATGCGAGCGAGCGAGCAATTGCTCCGGTGGATGAATGGATGGATGAAGCTATGCTAGATGGTACACATACATACATACATATAAGCATGCTTTTGCTTGGGTTTCGTTGGGTTGGCATAATCACTTAGCCGCGTGCAGCGCAGCATTTAAAATTAATTCTACTCAAGTGCGTTTTGGCCGCCCAAAACACGTGGCACACGTGGAACGAACCCCCGGCTACGAATTTCCCTCTGAATGGGGAGCCAAGAAGAGTCCAAAAAAAAAACAAAACAAAACATGGCCTGCGATTACCGTTAGCATTTTTGCGAGCGAAACAAATTGCACGCTAATTGCTTATGTTCAATTAAAAGCAAACTCCAAACGAAACAAAGCCAAATCATATGAAATGTAACCCACGGGGTGCTGAGGAATTTCGACACACTGTGCGCTTTCCCACAAAAACAGTGTTGCCACACCTTCGTTCACAATAAGATTGTGGCACATGCTTTCTAGTTATAACTTAAATATGCAAATTTAAAATTATTTTATTTTATAAAAATTAACTATTTGCAAATTAAAAAAAAAATTAGTAATTAATTCTTAATGAATATTGTAAGAGTTCTATTGAAATGTATAGAAAAATTATTTAATTCTTTAGAAAACAATTTAAAAATGTAAAGTATATAAAACTGAAACTTTTCATTACAAACTTTATTTTTTTTTATGAAATGAAATATGTTGAAAAGATGTTAAATTTTAATGAAATTTATTATTTTACAAATTGGTATTTCATAGATTTTTGAAATGTTTTATATAAAATGTAAAAATAAAATTCAATTTAATGAAAACCTATTCTTTTAAATATTTAAGAAATTGTATTTTTAGAATGGCAACATTTTTCCTAACGTAATTGTAGCTGCTTCCAGTCACATTTTCCTAACTGTAATCACACAAAAGTCTTACAAAACAGCATAAAATCAGCAGAATTGATGGTACTGACAACAAAATACAAGATGTGCACAACAGCAGAGACTGAGTGAAGAAGAGAAAGAGAGAGAGACACACTGTGCGAGCAACAAGGAGAGGAAGAGAGAGAGAGAGAGCACAGACAGAAGGACGTTGGCAATGAATGCTTTTTGTTTTGGTTTTGATCCTTTGCGCAAATAATTGCCTAATTGTCTCTGGTCGGGGCTTGTCAGTGGCACGCATCGTTGTTGCCACAACTGCTGCTGTTGCTGCTATGGCTGTTGCCGATGCTGCATGCAAATGGCAACGCATATTTCTTACACAAATCCATTCTCATCTATTAATTGGCAGCCCTCAGCAGCTGCTGGCCAGAATCGAGAACATCGCTCCCCTTAACACAATTAAGCGCTTCTGCAAATAAAAAATGAAACCAAGGATGCGGTTCCCACTCTCTCTCTCTCTCTATCTCTGTATCTCTGTCTCTCTTTCGGTCTACATAAATATGCAAATGCATTGTGCTCGAGCATTTTTTATTTACCTTTGGGATATCTATTGGTTTCGCTTGGGTCTTGAGTTCACCAGCTAATCTATCTTTTTAATTATCTTTCTTAGAGAATAAAAAAATAAAAGGTGCTACACTTTTTTCAACTTTATTAAGTTTCTTGAAAGTTTCAGATTAGAGAATATAGTTAAAAAAAAAAAAAAGAAAAACGGCAAAAATATTTAATTTTCAAATGTTAAAACAAATGTTTACAAATATTTTTCTTATCTTAAATCTTTAACATCTTTATCTTATTAAATATTCATAATTTATATCTATAAGTTTCTTGAAAGTTTCAGTTTTAGATAATATATAGGTCAAAAATTAAAATAATAATTACAAAAATATTCAACTTAAAAATGTTTAAAAACGTATAATCTTAATCTTAGTAGGTATGTAAATAATTAAGTTGTTAATTATTGTTAATATAGTTATTAAGAAGAAGATACACAAATAACATTTTATTTAATTCCAAATTAATCATGAACAAAAATTTGTAAAAGTTACGAAATTAAAGAAAGACAAAGGCAACGCAACTAGCGTTTCTTAAGTTTTTAAACTACCTTGGCTAATACAATAAATAGGTAAATAAAATAAAAATAAATGATATAATTTATTTTAATAAATTGTATTAAATATTCATTATAATAAACAATAAATACTTATGGAATATTGAATACAAGAAAAGATAAATATATCATATAAGTATTTATTACCCAATCAATTAAATTTTAACATTTCCTTCGCATTTTTTTTGGCTGTCTTATTTCAAGATGGCTGCCAAGGCGGCCTGCAGCGTCTTATAATTTGCTCATTTGCATTTTTCGCCAGTGTGTACACACGAAATTGCAGAGCAATTAAATTGCTGCGCTTGCAAATTTTTGTGTAATCACTTTTCTTTTCGCTTCGTCTTTTTGTGTAGTTCAATTTCGCACGCCGTTGTTATTGTAATTATTATTATAGCTGCTTGTTGTCAACATATTGATTGCCTTTGTGCATAATATGTTAACGAGGGTACAAAAAACAAAAAATAAGGTACATAGCTACCAGGGCTGCTGCACAGCGCTTCTAATTGCGTTGCATTGTGCTACAAGCAAGAAAGCAACAACAACAACAACAATGATATCCAATTTCAATACGCAATTTATTAACTGTGACTGTGCAATACGAATTGGCTGGCTGCTCTCAATGCACTTTAAAAATTGCCCCTCTGGCCGAAGCTTCCAGTTACGTTAGCGACTTTTAAGCGGCGCATTTGCCACCCATGATAAATGATAGGGCGACGCCTACGCGCGTCAAGGGTTGTCACCGTCGCCGTTGACGTCGTCGTCGCCGCAGTTACTGTCGCATTTTGCGGTACGCCGCAACGCCGATCAAATGGCCGCGATAAGCGCTGACAACGACACCGGGCAAAAGCCGCCAAGCCAGGCTAAACGTAGCCAAGCTGAGCGAACGTTGGCTGCGGTTGACAGTGCAAACGGTTGCAGTCAAAATTAATTAGAATTTTGAAACAGCAGAAAACCACGAAGAAAGTCGCAATTCTACGCGGTCGCAACGAAGTGTGAACACACTTACAAACACACAGTGTTGCCATAAATAATGTTGAAACAGTTTGATTTTTATTTTGAAATATATTCGTAATTTAACTTATTGCTTAGTTCAATATACAAACAAATTAATCTTTAAAATATATTAAATTCTTGAAGAAATTTAGAAATTTACCTATTTATTAATTTTTTTTTTTAATAGTTTTTGTATACATTTCTTTATTAAAATTCAAAAAATTGCAAATGGCTTTCAATTATGTTAAAAATGCTTTAAACTATTTTAAATTTGGTTTTTACTTAGTATATCATATAATATAAAATTGTTGAAAATCTACATAAATTAAATTTTTCAATGAAACGCAAGGCCTACTTGACAACACAGCCAAGAAGCCTTCCATTTCGCAAGGGTGCATGGTTAGCGGTAAATTGAAATCAGTACAAAACAGCAAGCAAGTAAAATAAAAAACGATCATTAATCATCAGGCCAAAAACCAAAAGGGTTGACACGCTCGACACTGCCCGAAGTACAAAACCAAAAAACCGAAACCAAAACAAAACAAAGCGCAATAGCAAAAGCAAAAAAAAAGTGAGTGAGGAACGCAAGAAGCACAAACGAACGCATGAAGGGTAGCTTGACCGGCGCCAACAACAACAACAACAATAACAGCAATAACTCCAACAGCAGCAGCAACAACAACAACAGTGACGCTGACAGTACTAATAACAGTGAGTATGAAAGCAGCGACGCTAAACAGCATAAAAAAGAACAACAAAAACAGCGACGCTAAACAGCATCACAAAGAACAACAACAACAGCGAAGCTAACATCAACTACAAGAACAACAAGAGTTATGCCATTAGCTGCAGCGACAGCAACAACAACAGCGTCTGTAACAGCAGTACCAAGAGCAACAACAAAATGCAAAACGCAGTTACCTTTTACTTCAATTCTTTTTATTGTCTATTCTTCGACATTGAGACGATTGCTACGCTTATGCGTTGTTGTCTTCTTCTGCCGCTGCTCCTCTTCCTCATCGGATGATTCTTGCAGCATTGACAAAAACTGCACACTATGATTGTCGACCATATCGCGCAGATCTTCCGCTGTGCGCGTCTCCCTCATTAGTGACGCAATCTTGTATTCGTTCAAGACCGGATTGTCCAAGAGTTGATGACGCAGCTGCTTGAAGCGTCGCTGAAGAGTGGCATACGACACATTAGCAGCTCCATCTGCTCCAACTAAGGCAGCATCACCTTCGAGCAGATATTGTACGGCCAATTCCAGATTGTTGTTGGCATACGACAACGCTTGACACGCCTTCTCCTTGGAGTAGCCCATTTCATCCACCAGCGTGTGCAGCGAATCATTTGCATCAGTTTCGATGCTCTCATTGATCGACGACGACATTTCTTTGGCAGCAGTTCCCAGCTCTCGCAAGAATATGTTTACAATTCAAGGCACATGGCAGGCAATGACAATTTTTGAGCTAACAGTTGTTTTGGCATGTTAACAGGCTGCTCTGTTAATAACAGACAGGCACCGCGATGAAAAAGCTCCCTTGCTCCTTAAGCTTATTTGCATTTTTATTTCAATTTTACAGCTTAAGAAAATTAAAAGAAAAGCAAATTGTCAGATTCTCAAAAAATACTTATTATCTTAGCTGTTTATCAATTTGTCGATAAGCAACACCGCAAAACTTGAAATTAACTGCCAATCGCTGTTAGTTAACAGCGCCTTTGGAGCACAACAGCCTCGCAGTCTAACAGCTGACGATCAAAGTGCGTGCGAATTATGAAATTAACATTTGGCATTTTTTCTAATTAAATTAGGTATTTTGTTATCGATAACGACTGAAGCACATCCTAAAAATGTTGTTGTTGTGTTTACCAAAAACTGATAACACAAAGTTGGCAACAATTACATTCTCTCTCACACACTCACACAAACACACACACACACAAAAAGGGAGATGAACGGGTTTCAACAGCTGCTGCCCCGCTGTCTACTTTTGGTCTGCTATATTTATGCGTTGCACAATTTTAAATAATCACCCCATTGGGAAATTTCATGGAAAGTCCAACCAAATACACAACAATCGAAAAAAACCCTTTCTCTCTCTCTTTCTCTCCCTCTCTTAGTTTTGCTTTGCATTACTTTATTATTGTATTTGTTTGTGTGTGTGTGTGTGTGCACTGATTTATTGCCATTTTCTTAGCTGCCCTGTGTTTATGTGTGTGCGTGTTGTGCTTTTCGGTTAACTCTTTGTTTATTAGAAGCAACAGCAGCAGCAGCAGCAGCCGAGGGACAAACAAACAAACAAGTGGCCCGTAAAAAAGCATTTTCCATACCCTCATCTATCACAATTTCTTTTCTTACATTTTTGGGTTTAAAAACGCATTTTCTCTGCTTTCCTCTCGTAATTGAAGTTTTTAGTTTTCATTAGCCAAAAGTCGACAAGGGACCCAAATGACATACTGCTGCTAAAAGCTCCAGCTTGTATAATTCAAATATCCATAATCATTATAATTTACATTACACATTCATTATAAGAATTTTCCAAAAATAAAAAAAGTCCAGAAATTTACCATTGAAGTATATCCACTTATTTTATTTACGAAATAATACAAATTGTTTGAAATTTTAATTTTTAACTACATCTAGAATTCCCTTAAAAACGCATATAGCCTCTAATTGAAAATTGCAAAAGATTGTAATCTCAAAAAAAAAAGACATTAATTCTTATTCGCTATTTAAAGTTCACACGCAGTTCGTTTGAAAATTGAAACGTAGTAATTGAACGTAAGCGGCAACGTAAGCCGATACTTTTACGATTTCGATTTTTCGTGCAATTTTAAAACGGATATGAAAAACTTTTCAACTCTCGCGAAGAAGCATTTTGAAATATGAGCAAAACGTGTGCTGACACATTCGTTTGACGTCGATAGTTATCGCAGCACAAAGCAGAGCAGAGCAGCAGAGCAGCTTTTGCAATTGTTCGATTTCAAACAAATGCCAAAATCACTTAACACACCGTTAACACCCACATTAGTTGTACTTGGCCGCACACACACACACATATAATGCGAGTGTGTATGTGCCTGGGAAATGCACAGCGTAGCGCTCCACTTACAGTTTCGTTTCAATTACTTTTGTACCTACCCCCGGCGGCAACGGCACAAGGAAAGGGATCATAATCGAATTAAATGCATTGCCAAACAGAACTGAAACGAAAAAGTCATTAAAAACGCAAGCAAGCAAAGTCTATAATAACGATTGCACGCAAATTTGTGCACCACATTTTCCCTCTCTCTTCCACACACATACGTGCCAAAAACTATAGTGCATGAATGGAATTTTTGGCATTCGGGAATGCGAACGCACGTGGCGCGCTGGTCACCCGAGATAAGCAACTGTCGACGCGTGGCTCGGCTGGAAGAGAAGGCTCAACCATCCAGCACAGATGTTGCTGTCTCTTTTGTACGCATTCAGTCAAAAGATAACCATCAAATAGGCATAGCGAACAGAAGAGAGAGAGAGAGTGGGAGAGAGATAGATGGCGGCGTTACTTATTTATGACTTGAAATCGGATTGTCAGATTCTTCTTTTCTATTCATTGCGATTATCGTTATTAATATTATTAGTGTTTGCACTAAAGTAACTGACTTCCGCTTCTTTACCCTATTTACTTTTTTTTTCACCAGAGGCGTTGAACTGAGTAATAGAAAATGAAAATAAAAATAGCTGAATAGCACATCTCTTCAAATTGGATATGATTTCGAAGGAACTTTAACAGTCATTGGCTAAAATTGTAATAGAAGCAAAGTGGGTGAAGTTATGAAAAGCTTTAGGAATCAATTTATTTATTTTTATCCTAGAATGATTTGCATTATTACTCTGAGATTCGAAATTTGTATTTAAAATTTTCTTAAAATTGTTTCACTATTTTTATAGCAATTTGAAATAATTTGTTTTAATACCATTTTAGCATTACGATGGTTTTTTATTTTAAATTGAGTTGATTTATGATTATTAAAACTTTATCTTTATCTTTATAAATACTTTTTAAATGATATTATTAATTTTTCCAAAATATGATTTAATTTTTTTTAAATTGATTTGATTTATGAATGCTGAGATTTTTTCTTTATAAATACATTTTAAATTATAAACTTTTATTTTTTCAAAGATTTGCTAATTTATTATTTTGAAATGGAGAATTAAAGTTTTTTTTTTGGAAAGTCTTTTTTAGTATGCGCTATAAAATATAGTAAAAAGTTTTCCAATGTTGTTATTATTTTTTACAATTACGTAGTTCTTTTAGTGCGCACTATTATATAGTGTGAACAATTTGTATTTTACAAAATTTATTTATCATTTCATCCATATCAAGTTCTTTTAACCAATGTGAAATCATCGTTTTAATGGTCTCTAAATCAAAAGAAATTGTGAACTCTCACACTCACACTCTTCAAGTTCGCAGTTTAACAACTCAGTTTGTTCTCTCTCCACGCGACACACTTGAAATTATGCAAATATGTTGCGGCCACAACCTAGGACAACAACAAAAGCGACAAACAATAATAATTTCACACAAAACTCGACAACCCCAATTCGCATGCACCCCTGTTGCTGTTGCCGGCCCTGGTCCCCAACTCCAGCGTACCACAAACAAATGACCCACACACACACACACACACAGAGACACAGACACACACACACGAACACATAAATATTCATACAAATTAAGTTTGTTGCATTTCACGAAAAGAAAATTTGGAAAATCAAGCTTAGCAAATCACAAATTTATGTGGCAATCCATCAATGCCACTGCCACAGAGCATACGAAATTTAAACAGGGAGAATGAGGACAACATGCAGCAGTGCCACTGTTGCAGCAACTATGTGGCACTGTCACGGCCACGGCCCACTAATCGCTTCCCACGATCGTCGAGCGCACAACGAAAATTTCAATATGTAAAATTGCGCCTTCATTAATCCGTAAATTAGAAGCATTGAATGATATCAGACTCAACTGGCCGCTTGACTGCGTCCCCCTCGCCCCTCTTTCCCTCCTCAATAGCGCAGTGTGTCACCCTTCTCTCTCTCTCTCTCTTCATCACTCTGTCCGTCCGTCCGTCTGTCCATCTGTCTGTCTGGCTGGTGCTGACAAACAAGCCGCGCTTTTGAAGTGCACCCTACGAACAAATCACTGCACACACACAAACACATACACACACACACACACACATGCATTGGGAGTTAAACTGCAGGGCGACGTCAACTATGAAGGGCAATTCCAAACCCAAATCCCAATCCGCTACTCGAACCACCACCGCAGGGCAAAAGAAGCGGCAACTGCACTGCACAGTGGGCAAATACTGCTGCAACTGGCACTTGAAACTCAAATGACATTATTGAAAATAAAAAATGGGTTTTGTTTATTAATATAAACAATTTCAGCTGTGAATTCTTTTACCAAATGGTAAAATTAAAGACCAGATTTTAAAATGTTTTTCAAAACATAAATTTACCTGTGCATTCCTTTATTTATATTTTTATCAATATATTAAGAAATTCAGCTATGCATTATTTTATTATTTGGTCAAATGAAAGACAATAATTTTCTAATTCCATTTCGACCTAAACCGCAAGCGTATTTAAAATTCATTTAAAAGTGTAACCAATAAGTATATTTAAAATATTTTCCAAAAAATAAATAAACAGCTGTGTATTTTTTTTATTTATATTTTTACCAATATATTGAAAAATTCAACTGTGAATAATTTTATTAATTGGTAAAATTTAAGACACGATTTTTCTAATTTCATTTCTACTAAAACATCGAGCGCCATTTAAAATTCTTTTAACATTGTTGCCAATAAATATATTTTATTTTTAAAAATTTAATTTGTATGGGGACCCATCAAGTCATCGAGTTTTCGTCACAAAAACCGGACGGACACTATAAGCGGCGTCGTTATAACCGGATTCTACTGTATTTTAAATATGTATTTCAAAACTTACTTAGTTTTCGACTTCAACTTTTACTGTAATGCAATTTTTGTATTTTGAATTTATAATAAAATTCAGCACTACAAATTTTATTTATTTACAAAATTATGTTTCCTTAAAAAATATACAAACATAACACTAAAGAACAAATACTAACTTAGGAGCTTAATTTAGCACATAATTCTTAGATACAGATACAATTGAAAATTTAATTTTTCCACTCACATGTCACTAAATAATACATATGTATTTAAGCTTCTAGTTCTTTTTAGCTACTAAATGACGTATTCATTGATGACATATTTCTTCATTTGCACTTCTTCTATATTTCAAAAATTTTTAAAACTATAGCCCAACAATTTGCTTTCAATATTAATTTTTATAAGCAAATTCATTAAGGTTGATAAAATATTTATTCTTTCAATTCTAGTTGTTTTTTATAACTAAGGGTATTATATAAAGTACTATGTATATCAATATACCAAATATAACCTTCGTTATATTTTAGTATTTTGCGGTATATTAATTTGGCATATTTTAAGATTAATATCGCACTGTTTTGTTATCATTCACTCGACAGTAGCTTTCCTACTTGCTTTCATATATATTTTCTTACACTATAATTTGTATTCCGTTTAATAACATGTGTACCACGGTGCAGTGTAATGTCACTGACATGTCAACGACAAAGACAACGAGCACAACGAAGGATGACACAAGGGCAACAGCAGCAGCAGCAACAACAACAACAACGACAAAATGTTGGACACTCGCAACGAAAGCAAACGAAACGAAATGAAATAAAATTAAATGAAATTTATATTAAAACTGTATTAGCCAGTGTGCTGGCTGGCTGCCTGACTGGCTGTCAAAATCAGAAACGCATCCTGGGTTAGGTCATTTGAATGTGGCAGCATACGCTCTTTCCTTTCCCTTTCCCTTTCCCCTTCCCTGCCCTTCCCTGCTCTACCCCCTTTTTGTGCTTCGCAGTCAAATTGCACGCACTGAAGCATGAAAAATGCGGCGACCACAGGAGCAGCATCGATGGCAATGGCAGCATCATCATCATCATCAGTTGGACGAGCCGTCATCAGTGGCAGGGACGCAGACGCAGGACTCAATTCGAGTGTAAAAACGTTGCGAGGAGCTGCCGCGGAGTCCGTTTGACATTTTCGTGTGCATAATTAAATTACGCAACGAACAGAGGCAGGGGAATGAACAGCAACAGCAGCGACAAAAAGGGGACACATTACATTGCTACAGATTTAGAACCATTAGCAGAAATCGAAAGAGAAAAATAACCAAATCCAAATACAAATATGTACAAATTATAAGGATCCGATGAATCTCATCTAATGGGGATACTACAGAATATACAGCCCAAAAAGATTAAGATAAACACAAGAGTAAAAGTCTAAAAAAAAAATTATATAAAAATCACAAATATGAAAAATTGTTTAAGTTTAATAATAATTTATTCAAATAGAGAAACTAAAAAACAAAAACAAATAAGAATTATGAAATATCGTATCGATATTTTTACATTTTACCAATAAAATAGGTAATCTAATCATTTTTTCCGCATCCGCTAAGAATCAATTAACTTGTATAGTGAACTTTAACTATACAGAATTCTAACAAAGAAATCGAATAGGCGTCCTAATAAAAGAATTTGGATGTATTACATATTACACATTTTTTTTGTGATCTAGTAATTTTACAACAAAATCATACACATTAAGAACTAGTCAACTTTTATAGTTAGTCAAAGCCGCATTTGATTTAAATCAAGTTTCGATATTAATATGTATTAAGGAGTATAACGAAAATTCCCATCGTGGAATTTCGAAGTTATTATCAAGATTTTCTTTTATCAAATATGAACAAGTTTCTTATCAAGCATATACGGTCGTTGGATCAGGAATCCACCACGTCAATCTAATACGGCACCAACAACTTGCTGACAAACTCGATTATTTACAAAGATGCAGAATAATCAATAAAAAGCGAAGATGCGATCGAAAATCAAAAGCTAACGATTATGCCAAAGATGAACCGATACAGCACTTGTGGAAATCGAATGCATAGGTCATAACGAACGTCCATTTGTGATGCAAGTGATAATAAATCCAATCAAGGAGCAATAACAATATCGACTTATCGATCATGTGGAGTTCGTTCATTCGTTTGACTCAAATTTTGGAATCTCGAGCAATGAATTTTTTGCCAAATGGGCTGAAACTTTCACCACAATCAATTGGAGTTTGAGGTCAGATCAACCTGTGATTGAGAATGGGGAAATTTTTGGTGATAGGTCAAATGTGTGATCGATCTTTTCAGTGTTTTAACCATATGACCAGCATTTCCGTAAAACATTGGCAGCACTTGCTGCCTACTTTGACCGTTTCACGAAGTTCGAACACGGTCACAGAGAACGAACCGAAGTAACATATTTTAGTTATATACATAACTCAGTAACTACAACTAACTATTTCAAATAAAGTTCTAATTTACTTATTATCACGTTCTATTTTGACTTTATTGGCAGCATTGTTTTATGAGCGATTGGCAGCACTTGCTGAGTACTTTGACCGTTTCACGAAATTCGAAACACAATCACAGTGAATGAACTAATGTAACATATTTTACTTATATAAATAATTAAGATACTATATAAATATATAGTCGATGCAATTAACACAACTATAAGTAAATATTTAATTTACTTATCATAGTATTTTAAGTTTATTGGCAGCACTGCTCCATGAGCCATTGGCAGCACTTGCTGAGTACGAAATTCGAAACACGATCACAGAGAATGAACTAAAATAACATATTTTAGTTATATACATATATGTATATGTTTCAGTAAGTGCTTAAAAATATAGTCGATATTTAATTGCATTATTACATTGTATTTTGAATTTATTGGCAGCACTGTTTTATGAGTTTTTGGCAGCACTTGCCCAATACTTTGAGTGATCAACGATCAACAGGGGAAAAAAGTTATGAATTGCGTTTTGGTAAGGCATAAAGAATATGAAATACCCATCATAATATTATATTATTTCTTTTAGTAGTGTCTTCAAAAGACTTCACTTATTGTATACATTAATCTGCACTTACCTTAAAGCCAGCTGAGGTTGTTGCCGCGGGATTAAGCTCGATATTAATGTTGTTGGGCTCCATGATGAGGCCCAAACTCTGCAGATTGCACGCCTGCGGCAGTTGCATCGTCGGCGATGGCACCTTAAGCACCGCAACCGTGCAATCTATGCTGCTGGCGGTCACCGTTGCCGTAGCTGGCAATGTTTCCGGCATTTTGTGGCCCTTCTCCTTGTTGTGCTCGTTGATTCTTATACTGCTCAATGCCTCCCGGCAAGCGCTGCAACGAATTCAACAAAAGCAACGTACAAACTTGAAATTTATATGCACATACATATATGTATATTTTGTTCGTTATTTGCAATAATTTCGTAACCCATGGCCAAGTAAAAATGCATTCAACATAATCTTAAGAACGCAATGTGTTTCGCTTCTTTTATAATTCTCAACATTTTTGCTTGTTTTTCGTTTAAATGCGTTTTGCGTTTTGCAGTTTATTTTTAGTCTCCAGTTTTGGTATAAGTTGTCTATAACTTATTCCTAGTTTTCATATAATAATAGTAGCACATGGTGTCGATGATAGCAAAATACAAATCGAACAAAATTATTACAAAATAAAAAAAAAAAAAAAACACTATTAAATTAGACACGTCAAATTCATCATTGTGTAGTTTCATAATATCCAGACGAATGCGCGCGACTTCACATATTTGTGTCTGTCTATGCCTTGAGACGACTGCGAATCTCGTTGGCCAACTCGGCCAATGGAACCGTCGACTCCTGCCGCGTGCTCACTTCACGCAGCTTGACCACACCTTGGGCCAGCTCGGCATCGCCCAAGACAATCGCCAGCGGTATTTGATGCTCCTCGCAGTGCTGCAGTTGCGCCAACAGCTTGGGATTCAGCTTATACGAATGCTCCGCCTGCAAGAAATCGCAATAACTTGTGCTTTTAGCAATCACTTATTGAAACTCTGTGACAGCAAATGAGAACGTACCTTGATGCCAGCATCCCAGAGCTGATTGAGCACACGCAGCCGCTGCTCGTGTAGTCCCTTGTGGGCAGAGGCGACAAACACCTCGACATCGTTGGTGCGCAGCTTGACATTGCTGGCGGCGAATTTCGCCTCCAAGACGGCAAAGATGCGCTCCACGCCAATGGAGACGCCCACACAGGGCACCGCTTTGCCGCGTGGATCGAACATGCCAACCAAATTATCATAACGTCCGCCACCGGCAACGGATCCAACGGTCCCACTGCCTTGATCAGCAGCCACTGGTTTGCCATTCTCCAGCACTGGCGATGCCTTCACTGGCGAACCAACAGCTCCAGGTTCAGCCTTAAGTACGCCCTCGTAGATGACGCCCGTGTAGTAGTCGAGGCCGCGAGCCAAACTCAAATCGAAGCTGACGCGTGACTCCAGATTGAACAGTCCACAATAGTTGAGCAGCAGCTGCATGCCCTCGAGGCCTTTGACAGCATTCGGCACCGCTTTGAGCTTGGCATCGGCGAGCAGCTGTTCGACGAGCTCCTTGCCACCGCTGAGACGCACATATTCGCCAATCTTGTCGGCCACAGCGCCATCCAGACCCTTCTCGTCCACCATCTCCTTGCGCACCTCCTCCCAGGGTGACTGCAGAAAGAAAAATCATTACTTTTAAGACAAGAGAAAGAAAATGCAAAGTTTGTTACCTTATCCAACTTGTCGACTGCTGAGCAGATGGCGCGAAAATCTTTTGCTGGCACGCCGCATGCCTCAAACATGCCATCCAAAAGCTGGCGATGATTGAGTTTAATCACATAGTCACCAATATCGAGCGTGTCGAGCACTTCGGCCACGATCTTCACGCACTCGGCATCCGCCAGCATGGGATCATAGGTGCCGGCAATATCGAAATCACATTGATAGAACTCACGATAGCGACCACGCGTCATCGCTGGATTATCACGGCGATAGACTTTGGCAATGTGATAGCGTTTAATGCTGGAGATCTTGTTCATGGCCAGATAGCGAGCCAGGGGAACGGTAAGATCGTAACGCATCGATAGGATTTCGCCACCCTGATCTTTCAGATCGTAAATCAGTTTCGAATCCTCACCATATTTGCCGGTTAGCACCTCCTGTAACAAGTAATCCAAAATGTAATGCATATTTCATACGATTATCCGATATCCGACTTTACCTTGAGTTCAAAGACAGGCGTATCGATGGCTTCGCCGCCGTGACGCTTGAAGACTTGAATGATCTTGTCGAGAACACCTTGACGCAACGTCATCTGCTGTGGCGCATAGTCACGGGTTCCCTTGGGCGTTTTGAGCGTAAACTTTTGGTTCGTTGGCGCCGCATCGCCGCCAAGTTTGGCCTTTAAGGCCAACAGACGTGAGACCTCCTCATCGATCTGCAATAAAAAATTGAGAGACACCAGAAATTGTGATTGGTTTTGTTAACTTTTTTGCCAAATGGATTTTATAGTGCACTTATATGCTAACCTTATTCATTTGTTGTTGTTGTTCTTGTACTAGTTGTTGTTGTTGCTGTTGTGCTTTGACTTGTTGTCCAACGGTTGTTGAGAACGCTCGCTCGACGCTAGATGGCGCCAGCGGCTGCTGCCGGCGAACAGGATTCGAGCAATGGCACTGAAACGCAGCACTACAGCGCCACTGGCGGCCAATTGAACGCAACATTTTCGATATCGAATAAAAAATTCTTTGGCAACAACTTTCAAAAAATTTTGTTTTTTTTATTTCTTTTTGCAATTTGCTCTTTTTAAACCTAATAAACAACAACAACAATAAAAAAAAACCGATTAAAGTTGATCTATATATTTCGTTTCTGTGCATTTAACGCTTTCATAAGTGTTTATTCAACTTTTTGCGATTTTGAAACTAATTAACGTTAGTTACGAAACAAGTGAAATTGTTAAATGTACAAAAACCAATGTGTGTGCGTGTGTTTTGTGTGTGTGTGTGTAAGTGCAGTGTGAGTGTGCGTGTATGCAAAATAAAAGCCAATCAAATACAAAGAAAATACTACAAAAATAATAAAAGCGCTCTAATATTTTAAAAGAAAAATGGCGAACAAATTGTTGCGTTCAATTGACCGGCTGCATTTTTTCCCCGATTTAGTTTTTGTCGATTTGTTGCGCTTGTTTATATGACACTTGACACTTAAACATTTTTGAAAACACTGAAACGGGAAACGCGGTGGAAAAAGCAAGACGCGACGACCTTGCCACCACTTGTGGCAAGTTCAAGGACATCTCACACTGCTTCCTAGCCTCTAGCCTAAGCCTATACCTGCGAACTAGTTCCGAACTAGTTTCAAATGCACTAGTTCGCATCATCTCTTTAATCACTGTAATTTATTCAAAGCATATACAAAAATAACTAAAATAAATGGTGTCTCTGCAAATATTTAAGCATATGATTCATTCATTGTGTAGCGCTGATTTTATTAAACAATAATTAAGAAAAGAAACCCGTTTTGAATTATCGATACACATCGATAGGTTTGCAACTGTTGTCAAGGCGCAACAACAGCTGATTTGAACGCGCTCTTGAATGCAATGAACGCATTAAATATACAATTTATTCCAACAATTCGGCTTAAATGTTGCTTACATACACACACACACAAACACAGAGAGATGGAATAGCGTCGTCAGTTGGTTGCAAAGCCGGTTTCAGCAACACAGCAACAGCAATAGAGCTATGCCTCTTGCTTGGCCAGTCAGTCGGTCATGAGCACAGCAACAACAACCAACAACAATCAAACAACGACCATTTAAAAAGGGGCAAAAACAACGGAGTTTGCAGAGATAGAGATAGAGATGGAAGTGAGTGAAACAGGCAATGACAGCAGAAAAAAATTAAAGCTTTGACTGCAATAGACCCTTTACTTTGTGTTGGTTAAAGTTTTGGGTAAGTACTGACTCTAATAGACCCTACATTATATGTTGGTTTGAAGGTCTTTGCGGTCTTTAGTAAATGTCTTTAATAAATGTAAATTCAATACACTCTAAGATACTTTGTTTTAATTATTGTTCCAATGAAATTCAAGAAAAATATATGATAAAAAGTAATAACGCTCTTGGGAAGGAATTTAATGAGAAAAGTGCAAGCTTAGAAGAAGTCTGGCTGATTTTTGTGTCCTAAAAGCTTCCCTGGATATCCTCTACGATTAAGGAGCCATCTTTATAAAATTTGTAGAATGCATCATTCTTTAGTCACTTGCTAAATTACAAACTTATATATATAAAATATAAATTTTTGAGTTATTTTTATTATAGAAATGAAAAAAATAGAAATATTTTAAAATAAACTTGTGCACATGAAACTTAATGTCCCTATAATTTATTGTTGCTAATATCTAGATGTTAAAGACAAAATTGATACTTCTTTTGATATTGATTCAGAATATATATGCTTAATGGACATCCATAAGTTTAATAGACTCTTTTTCACATTTTTTAAAAGTGAAGGGTACAAAAAAAGCTCTTTGTGATTTATGTGTGTTTAAAGTTCCAACTGACGACTTGACTCGACTGACGGAGACCAAAAAAAAAACTTTGATTTGCAGAGCGTATAAATATTACAAGAGCAACAGAGACAGCAACAACAACAACAGCAGCGCTTGAATGTGAAAGTTCTCTTGCTGTTGTTGTTGTTGCCAATTAAGCTCTCCATTATGTGCATGCAATCTAATTACAGAGCTAAGAAAGAGAGAGATAGACAGAGACAGAGAGAGGAGTTACTCTAATGTAAAATTCAATAATGAACCTGCCAACGCAGCAGCGAAGAGCGAAGAAGAGAGCGGGAAACGCAAAACGAATGTGTCATGTTGCGTGCTTTGGGATTCTGTGTTATTGTTGTTTTTTTTTTACAAATACGGATTACGTACATACATAAAATACCAAATACATAGTGTAGCTGGCTGATGAAATACATACTTTAAATTGCGAATGTGCAACAGGATTTTTATTTGGGGGTTAAGAGAAAAGCATTGCACACACACACACATACACACGCTTACGTATTGAAATGCATGTGTATGCAAATATAAACTTTTGGATAATTGCATTTATTAGGTGTGTATGTTGAAGCGCTGTTGTTTCGCATGCATAGATGTGTGTGCTTGTATGTATGATGTACCCATTGCGTGTGCAGGTGTATGTGTGAGTTTGTACTGACCTTCTCTTTAGACTCCTTCGATGCTTTCAGCTGACGCACGAGATCGCCTTGTAATTTAATTTGCTCCAAAATCTGTTCACGCGTATCACTCATATTCCAATAGCCACAGCACTAACTTATAATAAAACAGTAACACTCACACTCTACACAACAATTGGACTCAATTGCAAATATGTAATCGCAAGCTTTTTGTTACCTTCCCGCGGTTTGCAATTTTACTTTATTGTTGGCTGCCAAAAAAAATGCACGCGGCCAGCGTAAATAAGCTGAATGCCAGCGTGACCGCAATCTTTTTTCTACAAAATGCACTATTTAATGTCACAAAATTTAACACTACATTTGGTTTAGTAATGCATTTCTAGCTATGTTCGTGATGCAAAAAAATCTCAAAGTTAACAAGTAAAAATACACCGCAAAAGCAATTGAAACATAAGATTTCAATAAGTTAATATACCAAAAATATTTAATATACCAAACACTTTGCTGAACGCAAAAAAGAGCAACGTAGCGCATACGTAATGATACACGTTGACAACAGCATTTATTGCTAGCCATACATAAGAATTTAATTTGAAAGGCTTGTGTCTTTATTTTCTAATTAATTATAGCAGAATTGCTGATTGAATAATAATTCATTTATTTGAAGTAGGTTAGTTTGCTTTGCTTTGGGCATTCAAGAGCAGCATTGCAGCAAATGCTGCGAGCAGCGCCACCTATGTGTTTTAGTAGGAACTCGCATTACTAATTCAACGTTGCTCAACACTGAAACAGTTAGGTTTTCTTTTTCAAATGAAAATTGAAATATGCGTTGCATTTGCAATCACATAGTTTATACTTAACGTATTGTGAAAGTAGTACAAACTAAACGAAATTTTTACAAAATATTAACTTTTATTTAATGAACTTTACTGACCACAAGTGCACTCAAATATCCATAATTACTCGAAAATGAAACAAAACAACAAAATGACAATGCAACAGCAGCGTAATAACATTAAATTGCCAACATTTGACAAAGACAACGATAACGATGCCGATGGCGATAGCAAAGTGAGCTTGCGCAAAGGTATCGAACGTAAGCTGAAATACCTATCGGAATCAAATCGCTTCACGCCAAGCGCCACACGCGCCATTCGACGTCGCGGTCAACGCAGCAGCGACGATGGCGGCAGCATTGGCGCCGGATTTAATCGCGGACGCCAGGCGTTGATGCTTGACAAGCATTCGTCCGAGATGAAGCTAAAAGAGGTGGAGACAAAACTGCCACGCCTTAAAGTGCCAACCATACCAAGTGAGTAAAAATATTGTAGGGAACAATTTTCAGGACTTTATACCCCCTGAAAAAGGGTATTATAACTATTTTTGGGAATTGTCTTGCAATTCGCAATCACATCAAATTTATTTTATAATTAAGGCTTATATAATTAAAATCACAATTTTAGATCTTGAATCCTTAATTTCGGTTTACGCTTATATATACAAAAAACATTTTCAATTTAAGAGCTTTTATATTTAACAGCTCTGTTAAGCCCACACTCTTAACATACCACTGTAATGTATATGTTAATGTAGAAGTTCTGACGCAATTATAGTAAATACTTCTTTATTTTTTTTTGTAGATTTTGTGCAGTCTCCTCGTCGCAACGGTTTGTCGCCACGCGATTTTCTCGCCGAGAACGATGAAGACGACGCCGATGATGAGGAGACCACGCTGCGTGGCGCACTTCAGGATGAGTTCGAGAAGCATCTGGCGATGGGCGGTCACGGGATCAATCGTCGCAATCGCAGCCACATGAGCATCAAGCATATGCACAAGCCCACCTACAGCTGCAGCTCGTGTGGCGCTCGTTTCCACATCAAGTCACTGCTCGGCGCCCATCGACGCACTCACGATGATGATTTTAAGGTGCGTTTTCGCGCTCGTCGACCACGCGATAGCAACACTGCAATTTCACCGCCGCCAGCGAGGGCTACATCCAAACAGTGTAAATTCTGTGATCGCTACTTTGACTTGGAGCGTGCGTTGCACATACATCAGTTGTGCCACTGCAATAAGATAACACCGCAGCAGCGACGCAAACTTGGCTACACTGATCTGGCGCACGAAAAGAAGAATGCGCCGTTGCCAAACTTCCAGCGCATGCCGCGTGGCTCGCTGCCCGAGCATACAACGCCCGATCCAAATATGCCGTATGTGGCCTTGGGTCCAGCGGCGCTCAAAATGATCGAACAGGAGCAGCAGATGAAGTCGAAGCGACGTTCGATGAAATATACGGTTAAGGTAGCGGGACCCATGGGACGTTGGCGTTGAGACTATCGAAAGAAAACTCACAAAAAAAAAAAACAAAAAGAAAATAATGCACTTTGCAGTCTGGGGGGGATATTTTAATATTGTTGGCGTTAAAAGTGAACATACGATGAATTACATTTCCTTTCTTTTTAGAATCTGACACAAATTAAAGTCAAAATTTTAGTGATTTAACAGCAATTGACGCAATTTGTTTTATTATTTGCAAAAGTATTCAAGCTTAGCCTAAGTTTGATGGAAGTATGCTAATATGGGGCTCATAATTTCACAGCTGTTTATTAAGCTCGCGGCAAGCTTCTCTTTACCCTCACACACACACACAAACATATTCTTACTCACTCACACACACAGACACACACATAGATTTTGCTTAGTTTGCAGCTTTTTATCGTCAAAGTTAGTTTCGTTTTGCTGCTCAGTGCGCGCAGCTCATATTTTTATTTTTCGCTCTTTCTCACTCTCTCTCGCTCTCGCTCTTCCACTCTTCCACTGTGCGTGAATTTGCCAACAACAGACTCTGACGTATTCGATAAAGAACAGTTAGTTAGTCAAATAAAATGCACACACATATATTTGTACGCTAGTATAACAACAACCACAATAGAAACAACAACAAATCCAATACAGTGGAATCGAAACAAAGTTGTAATGCGGCGTCGCCTGCTTCCCAACGACATCAGTCGAAGTCAGACGTGGCAGGTGCTCGGTTAACTGTTTCTATTTTGCCCAACACACAGCACACAACACACACAGTGCCTGAGAATTCGCGATCATCGTCATCAGCATCATAATAATATAAAAAGTTAATTTTTTTGTTTTATTAATTCGTTTTTAATAAGCCACCAAGCCAGCTGCTTCGATTATTGTTATTGTTATATACGTTTTTTTTTTTATTGTGCATAGTTTTGCATAAATACCTTGAAGTTAACGTTGAAGCATATTTTTAAAATACTGTTTTTATTGTGTACTCGAACCTCGCTCAATGTTCAGACGTGATAGTTTTCATTAATTGAATTGTACTGTATTATTATTATTATTTCGTCAATCGCTTCGAATCCAAAGGTGTCAAAATGAGGTAAGTGTTGAGAGAGAATTCTTCGATCTATGCAAAAAAAAAAAAACTTATTGTATCTTGAGCGGCATCTATTATTGATCTGGCCAAGTGCAACAGTGAGCGCTAGAAGTTTTCGCTAAAAGCGTTAGTTTTATTAAAACAATTTCTTTAAATATTTACATTTTTAAATTCGTTTTTTTTTTATTAATATGTACTTCATTTCTTTGCATATCTAAAAATACCATTAATAACTCTATTAAGTGCAATTTTTACGATATTTGCAACGCTTCGTTTTGTATAACTGCAAATTATTTCTGCTTATTAAAGCATTTTTTTTTTGTGTTTGTTTTTTTCGCTGAATCTGTGAATGAGTTGTTTGATGTATCTGGCATGTTAGTTAGGGTTGTGAAACTAAAATGCTTTATCACCGAATTTCGTATGATAAATTGAGAAGCAAGAATAACACGCTGAAGATGAAAACAAAAAAACAAAACAGGTAAAATAGACGTTGTACCTGAGAGAAACACGAACAATCATAGGAATGTTGCGATTGTATACCCTGTAACTTAGCACACCAAGAGTGGGTAGTCTGAACTGATGTCACATTCAACTTCTTAGAAGTTTTTTTTTTACTGTTCTGTGGTTAGTCAATGTAAATAGAATTACATTCTTTGTGGTTGAAGTGATGATTAAACTCCATTATCTGTAGTATAGGGTATATTTGTAGCCTATTACTTGTTCGTACTAATTATAACGTACATGTCATTAAAGGAAATTACATTTCCACCGCATGTTATCAGAGGAACCAGGAAAAGGAGTAATTATAGTTGCCCCACAAACGATTCCTAACTTTGAGTCTTTTGTTTTCTCTGATTATTTTATTGTTTTGCCCCTCGCTGTAGTGTTGTTTGTGTTTTTATCAACTCGCAGCTGTCGAAACCTGTTGAATTAAGCAATTTTACAGTCCAAATTGTCGCGGTTAATTGGCCAGTATAAGATACATACCCGCTAGATATGGCCATATCTCTGAATGAGGTACAAACCGAGAACCAAGAATTTACGATACTCGTGTGTGCTTTGAAAATATTTGCAGAAAGCGGATTATTATGCCGCTTAGCGGGTGCCATTTATGGATATACTCATATACAAAGTATAAGTACTTTATAGAAATACCAAATAGCCCGAGATAAGATTAAGATCAGCAATGCTAAGTTATTATATGTATCGTTAAGAATTAAGAATTTAACGTTTTACAACGGGATCGTAAAAACTTTGACCAGATGCGATAAGTAGATCCATAATATTTGTCATAAATAATTATTGCATCTCGAAATACTTTTTTGGTTTTTTCATTTTTGCAGGAAATTTAAGAATTTTTTTTAATGAATGCCTTAATCAGCGAACAATAATGCGAATGAAATTATAGAGCAATTAAATTTTTTGGATTTGAAATACAACACGGTTCAATAATTATCAAACGTGTCATTAAACGAGTATCGTATTATTATTCTGCTTTTATTATTCACAATAAATAATCTTTTTTTCGCTCGCTCTCTCTCGCACCCGAAAACAACAACAAAACTAATAATGCAAAAGCAAAGCAAAATAAATAATAACAAATACAACAAAGAAAAAAAACCTGTCAGCAATAATTATTTGCTTGAAAGCCCACACATATTGGAAGAGTTTCTGGACATGCTGATCCGCATTAAATCTATTTGTTTTTTATCGACTGCCTGAAATTGAAATTTTTGTTCAAATATTTCCCTTTGTATTGATTTGTTGATTCATAAATTTTTCTTTGAAATTTATTGTATTTTTACAAAAGTAAAGGGTATAAAATATGTGTCTAAAATCACGCCTCTAAAAGATTTGTTGCTACTTAAATTTATTACAAGTTTGATCTGAATGAATTTTATATTATAATGAATACTTCAATTTACGTTATTATTATAAAATTTAGTTAAAATAAACCTGTTTATTTAGTAGATTTGAACTGGATTAAATTTAGCATTTCACATAATATAAATGAATGCTTTAAATTATGTTGAATAATCCAAAATTTTAGTTTGTTTAATTTATATTGTATTAAATTTTCCAATTTATATAATATAAATGGATAAATTAATGCTTTAATTTATGTTGAATATTTCTAGATATGTTTGAAATGTAGATAAAAGAAAATAGGTTATTTATCAGATTTTGTCTGTATTGATTTTCCACTTCATCAAAGATTTCTATTCAAGAGCTTTTCTAGTACACTTTAATTGAATGTCAAGGGCAAATAAAAAGCAACAATGAATTGCGAATACTGTAAAGTTACAGCACTAAACACTAAACAGTTGCACTTACCTTTTCAACCGGTTGCGTTTACTATTTTCTATACTATAGAGCACTCTACTACAATATACGAGTATATTGGCAATTGGTTAAGTCGGTGACGTCGAGAAGTTGCCAACTTATCTTTATGACAACATTTAACATTTCAAAGAAAAGTAAAATATTAACGATAATTAACGCTAATTGCGTACTAAGTATTTGACAACAAAAAACCTATAAAAAAACAGACGTCTAACAATTTATATTTATTTGTGAATCGTATAACCAGAGAATATTGTATATTATGTATTTATGTTAGATCTGATACCAGCTTTATTTGAATGCTACATAAAAATGCTTTGACATTTTCGATTGTCGTTTTCTAATTTAAACAGTCGTAAAAGAAAACCACTTGATTCTCCGAAATACTTTTAATAGAAATCCATTTTTAAATTTTCGTATAATTATTGGAGAGTAGCATTAGCATCGGGCAATCGAGTTTATTGACGCAAAGATAACGTAATTAATTGGGAATTCTCAAGTGATTTCTCAATTAGTGGAATTTAAATTCGCCTCATTTGTTCTGATACAGTTAGCTGGCGATAAAATCGAAGTACTTAATGGGCAGTAGTAACTTTATATACATATATTTACGTAACAAAGGTGCTGACGATTAGATCGTAATGGTTTTTTGTAAGGCCTATTTCACGTGCCGCTGCTACACAGGAGCCGCTTTAGATAAGGAATATCGTAAAATGTATGTGAGCATAATTGCATAAATAAACTCATATATAGCACTAAATAGTTTTGACCGGATGTTGAAAGCTACCGAAATGCAAAATGGTCATAAAAACTTTTATGATGTGGGAATATCGTATCGTCTATCGTATCGCAAGCGACCAAAGTTCAGCATAAATAACCCGTTGCGATAGTTCTTCATTCATGGATAACCTTTTGAAGGTTTCAATGAATGATTTTAATGAACGGGCGGCGAAAGTTACTGAAGTTCCAAAAGTCATAAAACCTTAACAATGTGGGAATATCGTATCGTCTATCGTATAAGCCATTGATATAGCTAAATTTCAGAAGGTTTCAATGAATGATTTCAATGAATGGGCAGCAAAAGTTACTGAAGTTCCAAAAGTCATAAAACCTTAACAATGTGGGAATATCGTATCGTCTATCGTATAAGCCATTGATATAGCTCTGATATAGCTCTTCATTAATGGCTAAATTTCAGAAGGTTTCAATGAATGATTTTAATGAACGGGCGGCAAAAGGTAATAAAACTGGGAATATCGTAGCGTCTCTGGTATCGTATCGTAGGTGGGCAAAGCTCACTTAAATAAGCCATTACTATTGTATCATATATTTTTTAATGAATTTGTGTCTATAGCTACTGATATACGGAAAGTCATAAAACCTTAACAATGTGGGAGTATCGTATCGTCTATCGTATAAGCCATTGATATAGCTCTTCATTAATGGCTAAATTTCAGAAGGTTTCAATGAATGATTTTAATGAACGGGCGGCAAAAGTTACTGAAATACGAAAAGTCATAAAATTTTAACAATGTGGAAATATCGTATCGTCTATCGTATCGCTGGCGACCAAAGTTCGAATTAACAATCCATTACTAAAGTTCTCCATTAATGTCTAACCTTCTGAAGGCTTCAATGAATGATTTCAATGAACGTAAGGCGAAAAGTAAAACAATTGGGAATATCGTAGCGACTCTGGTATCGTATCGTAAGTGAGATGAAACTCACATAAGTAAACCATTACTATAGTTCCATATATGGAGGTAGGTAAATTTCTAAAGGAATGAATGAAATAATTCTATGAATGGATAATAAAAGCTACTGAAATGAAAAAGTTGTAAAACTTCAATAATGTGGGAATATCGTAACGTTCTATGGTAAAACTCGACTCTGGTATCGTATCGTACCAGTATAGGTTTATATATAGGTAAATTTCTACAAGTTTTCAATGAAAGACTTCAATGAACGGATGTCGAAAGCCACTGAAATACCAAAGAGTCGTAAATCTTCAGTGATGTGGGAATATCGTATCGTCCTAACGTAAAAACCGCCTCTGGTATCGTGCCGTAGGTGGGGCAAAGCTCACATAAATAAGCCATTATCGTAGTTATTAATGGATTAAGTCGCATTTACGACCTACGTGACGATAGAGGATGAATTGCAGAAAATATCGTGCAAAATTTAATCTGCAGACTAGATCAAGTTTTGCACCACGAATAGGTCAGACAATGACTGGGCATTAATCGAGAAACCACTAGAAAGTAAACACTTAAACCCAATTACGGTGCCTTCACATATGAGTCGCGTGCTTCACATTTTGCACCTTCGTCGCCCCTTCGACCGCGCAACGACGACGCTGACGAAAAAAATCGGCGCTAATAATAATAATACAAAATTGCTTGTTAATGGAGCTTGTCGAGTTTTACGATCCACAATTCGCATCTTTCTGAACGACATTATCTGAAACGAAACGCAGCGAAACGAAAAAAAAAAAAGAATTATTATCTGACAAAAAAATACGAACGTAGTACTACTGATAAGTTCTTATATTATTGCCTGCTTTGGACTTGGATGTGCGCGGGGTCTTGAAAGACCGACCGACCGACCACAAGACCCAGCCAGACCCCATATTAAAGTTGCTAGACGTAGATATTTGTTGTTATTGTTTGCTTTTGAAAATGTCATGGTACTTGAGAAAGGTCTCTAATTTTAGCTGACTTTCGGATTGTCATTGTCATCGAAATATTATCTTAAAAGTGACTTTTCAATTAACGATTCTCGACTATATATTATCCCAATATGCACATAGAACACGTACATATGTTATCTGATTTGTGTCTCTTGTAACTATCTCTCTCCCTCATGCTCATGCTCTTCAAGGTCTGCAATGAGTTGTAGTTTTTTCTGTTTTTTTTTCATTTAGAGCACATGATGTGGGCTGCTGATATCCTTAGTGTACACTGCATTTCTAAGCCATTTAATCTGCAACGCTTGTCATTATAAAATCTGAACACCTGTCTAGCCGTGACGTGACTAATGTCTTTACGCAAATTTACTGCACGTGCAGCGCAAAAAAAAACCCCAAGCGAATAGAAAAACCAAAATGTATGAGGTGGAGGAGATGATGTTGTTGTCATCGTCTACGGAAATTGGAAATAAACTAAAAGAGAACGTGACAATTAAGAACTTGACAACATTACTTCGATATACAAAATCTGAAATCCAAATATTTAAAGATTCATCATTTAATAGCTTTACAATCTAAAGTGAGATTTTTTTTTGTTAATATTATTTTCTGTATTGACTATTAATTATTTTAAAGATTTTCGAAATTTCAACAAATATTTCTATAAACTAAAAGAGAACGTGACAATTAAGAACTCGCCAACATTACTTCGATATACAAAATCTGAAATCCAAATTGTGCGATGATAAATAAAGATTCAACATTTGAGAGCTTTACAATTTAAAGTGTGATTTACAATATTTTTTTGTAAATATTATTTTATTTATTGACTATTTATTATTTTAGAAATCAAATCGAATATCATTTATTGCATTTACTATAATAGAAATCTGAAATCAAATATAGTGCGATCAAAAATAAAGATTTATCATTTAATTAACTACAATTTAAAGTCAGATTTCCATTTTTTTGCTGTAAATATTACCTGTTGAATTTACTAGGAATAAATTTACAAACAAATTCGCAATTTTAAAAATTGTAGTAAATATTACTTGTTGCATTTATTATTAATTATTTTACAAATCAATTCGGGATTTTAGAAATTTGAAATATTTTTTTCTGCATTCATTATAAAACAAATCTGAAATCAAAGAAATGCGATGATAAATAAAGATTTATCATTTAATTCTTTACAATTTAAAGTGAGATTTATCATTTTATTTTTACATTCAATATTTAAAAATTGAATATTGTAAATTAATGACACCTTTTTAAAATCTCTAAAATCCTATTGCCTATTTAATTCTTAAAGAATTTTATAAAGATTTTTTTAAGCATTTTTCCTAAAAACTACTTTTTCATTCACTATTTAATTATTTTCAAAAGTAAATAACATAGATGTTTTAAAATTTTTTCTAAATAAAAACAAGATTTTTTTTTGCGTTTACTATTTCTATTAAATTTATATAGACTTTGGAATCAGGCAAAAAAAAAAACAATTATTTCTGAATTAACTTTACAAATTAACAATTTTACTAAATATTCTTTTTATAAATGAAATTTTTCCATACAATTTTAACTTAAAAAATATAGATTTTAGAAATTTTTCAATATATTCTTTACAAATTGAAATAAAATTTGTCAGAAATTTTACCAAACATTACTTTATAAACGAAAAGGTGTTTTCCATTCACCATTAATTATTTTTAAAATTAAACATAAAGATTTTAGAAATTTTACAAAATATTTTTTAAAAATGAAATAATTCTTTTAATGAAATACAATGTTTGCAAATTTTACTAAATACTATATAAGTTTTTCCATTTACTATTCAATTAACAAAAAAATTGAATACAAATTTTCGAAATTAAATTTACAAAAAATATATTTCGAATTTCTACTAAGCATTGCAATCACTTTAAATTTTCTCCATTCACTATGTGTAATGTCAATTCCAATGACAACAATGACACGACTTGATATTGAAATTCCGGAATCACCGAATCAGTTGAATCAGCTTTCAAAAAAAAAAGTACACATTGAATAAAAATAGAAAAAGTTGAATTGTTAAAGTAGTTTTAAGTTGTTTCGTTTATTGAGTCTAGTTTTGTTGTGTTTTTTTTGTTCACCCCCATCCATTAAAAAAAAAAGAAGGGTATACACTGTGAGTGTGCCAAGCTGCTCCAACTGTGTACACAATAATAATAAACAACAATAACAACAACAACAACAGCAAAGAAAAAAAATAAATACAATCAATCAAAATGGAAACAGAAATCGCTTAATCAGAAGCGATTATCGAATCATCAGCTGTACATCGAATTGGCCACTCAATAATAAAATCGCTGCTCAAGCACTTGGAGAGCCTCCACTTGAGAGCACACCGAGCTGGCCAATCTGATTATGGCCCGATAATGATACAACGTAACTAATAATAATAATATTATTATTATTGTGTGTATTCCTTACAGATTCATACTAAGCAAGAAGTTCGTTATATGGCTGGTGATTGCCGCCCTAATGGTCACGGGTTTGACACTGGGCCTCGTCTTTGGTTTAAGATCGCGTGAGACGCGATACATCACTGGCGCCGTCGTCTCCAATGGCATCGGTTGTGCCGAGGTCGGTGGCACTATGCTCAAGGATGGCGGCTCCGCTGTGGATGCTGCGATTGCCACGCTCCTCTGCGAGGGCATCATGTTGCCCCATTCGATGGGCATTGGCGGCGGTTTTGTGGCCACGATTTACACGCGACGCACTCGGAAAGTGGAGACGGTGATTGCCCGCGAATCGGCGCCAGCTGCTGCCCATAAGGAGATGTTTGTGGGTCAGGAGTCGGTGACGGGTGCCACGGCGGGCGCTGTGCCCGGCGAGATTCTTGGCTATTGGGAGATGCATCAGAAGTACGGACGTCTGCCGTGGAAGAATCTCTTTCAGCCATCGATAAAATTGGCACGCGAAGGACATGTGGTGTCGCGTTATTTGGCCGCTGCGATTAAATCGAGACTCACCCAAATCCAAAATGATCCGGGACTTTCGCAAATGTTCCTCAACGAGCAGGGCGAGCCCTATGAGGAGCATGATTATATGAAGCGCACCTCGTTGGCCAATACGCTCGAGCGAATTGCCAACAATGGAGCTGGCGAGATTTACGATGGCGGCGAGACGGGCGTCAAGTTTGTCGAGGATATTCAGAAACTGGGTGGTATTATCACCGTGGATGATCTTAAGAACTTCAAGTGAGTAACTGATGCGAAAAGTCGCACTTATATTGAAAGCACATTAAAAGAAGCGTAAAACTATGTAGTTTGCACATAAACATCGTCTTGCTTAAAATTTCGTCTATGTATTTAAGCGGCTTTATTTTGAAAGGCCAAAAAGTCGCACTTATATTCAAAGCACATTAAAATAAGCTTAAAGCTTGTTTGCACATTAACTTCGTCATGATTAAAATTTTTTTGAAGTCTTGTAATCGGCTTTATTTTGAAAGCACATTAGAGGAAGCTTAAAGCTCATTTACTCCCTCTTAAGTTGCTTACAAATTAATCAAAGAATAATAGCTCTTTTAATTTGAAAGCACATTAAAAGAAGCATTACAGTTTAAAGTTTGCTTACTCTCTTTTGAGTTGCTTACAAATTCTTCGACGATTAAAAGATGATTTATTCATTTGCTTACACATTGTTCGAAGACTAAGGGCTGTTTTATTTTGAAAGCACGTTAAAATAAGCTTAAAGCTCGTTTACACATTAACTCCGACTTGCTTACAATTTCGTCGAAGTCTTTAAGCGGCTTTATTTTGAAAGCACATTAAACGAAGCTTAAAGCTCATTTACTCCCTATTAAGTTGCTTCAACACAGTCTTGCTTAAAATTTCGTCTATGTATTTAAGTGCCTTAGAACTTAAAGTTCATTTACTTATAAACTCTTTAATTGCTTACAAATTCTTCGAAGACTACAAGTTGTATTGTTATGAAAGCACATTAAAAGAAGCTTTGCAGAGTAAAGCTCATTTGTCCGTAGACTCTCTCCTGCTTACAAATTCTTCGAAATTCTCAACCTGCTTCGCTTTCAACTACTTTTTGAGCTCAGCAATACTCCAGAAAAGCTTTAGGCTTCGTTAAAAGTATTTAAAAGCTTACAGCTGCTTTGTAAAGCTTTAAGCTTATTTAAACGAAAGCTTTAATAGGCTTTATTTTTAACTACTTTGTTAGCATTTTAACAAATCACCTTCAATCAGTTTACAAGAATTCTGGTTAGTTCTTTATAACGGATATAGTCTGTAGTTGCATAATACGATTAGTAATCCTCATCGTTGTCGCTCCCTGTTCACCACTGGATAAGTTACCAAGTACCATAAACGAATATAGAATATATATTTGATTTATCGCTTACAGAGTGCGCTGGGAAAGCGATGGTCATATCTCGGCCAATGTAACAGGTGGCTTCACGCTCTACACGACGCCTCTGCCCTCGAGTGGTCCTGTCCTGGCCTTCATACTGAATGTGATGAGCGAATTGTATGCGAGTGACGAAGCCGTCTATTGGCAGCGTGCGGTGGAGACCTTCAAGCATGCTTACGGTCAGCGCACCAATCTGGGTGACTATGAGAACGATCCGGAGTATGGTGACAGCATTAAGGAGCAGCTGGAGAAGATCCTGGGCGATGAGTTGGCCACGAGTGTGCGACAATTGATCAAGGATGATTCGACGTCACAGGATTTTGTGCATTACGGTGGAAATTTCACTGTTGAACCCGATCATGGCACAGCGCATATGAATGTGCTGGCTGCCAATGGTGATGCCGTCTCGATAACGAGCACAATTAACACATAGTAAGTCTATCGATCAGTGCTTATCGATAACAAGTTGTAAACTCAAATATCTTCCCGACAGCTTTGGCTCCAAGGTGGCATCACCACAAACGGGAATTATCTTGAACGATGAGATGGACGATTTCTCCACGCCAGGCGTCATCAACGGCTTTGGTGTGCCAGCGTCGCCCGCGAATTACATTTATCCACACAAGCGTCCCATGTCTTCGATGAATCCTTGCATCATTGTCGATGCCAATGGCGATGTGCGTCTACTTGTCGGTGCTGCTGGCGGCACCAAGATCACAACGAGTGTGGCAGCGGTAATTATTTCATTTCTTTTAGAATTTCCATCTGCAGCAAACTTCGGTTGTTTCAATTTTCTCATTTCGAGTCACAACTGCAGCCAACTTCACTTTACGTTCCTCTACAACGTTCGATTATTAATCGATAACATTGTTTACTTTAGGTAATAATGAAGTATCTCATACGTCACGAGGGCATGAACCGGGCTGTCAATGATGGTCGGCTGCATCATCAGTTGATACCGATGGTGGTCGACTATGAGGAAGATGTCAGTGAGGAGATTATCGAATATCTGAGAAAGGTCGGACACGTGATGACCGATAATCCCGGCGATGGTGGATTTGCGGCTGTGACCGCAATTGGTGCGCTCAATGAGCCGGAGCCATTCTTTGATCGCCGTCGAGTTGGCAGCGTTCTCACCGTAACGGCGACAAACAAAATGCAGCATTAGTGCGTTGATGTCGCTAACAGAAGCGTTCGAATGGGCATATATGTATGATTGTACATACATATGTATATACAATATATATATGCTGAATGGCCCGATTGGCGATTTGCCATTTTATTTATTGAACTATAATTCTAGTATATAAAACATGTATAGTTAACGCGACCTGTAAATATGTTAACTGGGAACTCTGTACACATGTATACATACACCCCTTCCCACCCCACATATATAATTATTAATTGTAAAATTTTGTAATGTATAAAAATGATGTAAATAAATAAATGTTAATTCTCGAATCTCGCAACGTCTTTGCTCATCTGCTGCACAAACAGAATCGAATTGCGCCCACATTTTAAATAAACAACGTATTGCGTAAGGTTTTACGTAGCGCAAACAAACAATGAAATACGCAACGTAAGCAAAAGCAAAAAATACTAAAATCAGAAGATTTTGTGTATTGATTTTAGCTACCGCTGTGGGCAACAGATGGCGCATGTGTGTATGTGTAGAAAAACGTTATACGCGTGGCAAGCACTAGAGGGTGGAATAGAAAAAAATATTTAGATTTCACTTAACATAAGCGTTACTATAAAAGAGCGTTTTTATTAAGAACAGCTAAAATGTAATTTTGAAAATATTAAAAAGTTCATAATAATGTATTTATTATGTATGTAGTTGCATTAAATAATCGATAATGAATTTATCGATGCTTTGTCCCTTTGTGTGCATTAAATATCGATGTTAAATTTGGTATATTCCATCGACGTGTATTTCAGTAATATTGCTTGTGGTCACACACCGACAAATAAAACAGTGTTTACCACATATAAGTACGCATTTCTTTTCTAATAAATGAATTTCTTATATTATTAACTGTAAGAAAGCATCGATGCTCGGCATATAAAAATCGATGTTTTAACAATTTTTTAAAACATCGATGCATCGACTTTGCCATCGATGTTTCGCCACCTCTACTTGGTTGTTTTCTTTTTGTTTACGTTTACACCGCAAACTGTATTTATTGTGTGCATTACAAGTGCAAACGTTGCGCGCATCGTTGGCCAGTTGTTATTGTGTGCTACAGTGTAAACGCGAAAGCTCGTCTAAAATTCGCATTGAACCCGAATGACATTTAACAAAACAAGAAGTAACAGAAAAAAAAGGTGTTACTTATTTAGCCGCTAGTACGCTTATACGTTCATTTCTCATTATCGACGATTGCCTTTTGATCGTCGCTTTCGCAGCGGCGGCTTCGGCACCTTACTCACCTGGTTCTACATACTTCTCACGCATACAAACAAACGTGGCCGCATACACTCGCACACACACACGCACGCACACTAATAGTCACTTACTTTCAGATTCACACACAAAAAGAATCTCACACAACACATTGACAGCAATTCGTGCATTGACATTAACATCACATCGAGAGCAGCCGAAAAAAGCAAAGCAAGAAAGAAGGCAACAAAAAAAATAGAAATTCCTCAGTAACTGCTGAGCGGCGGTTTGACTAATTCGATAGATAAATATTATATTGTTTGCTGGGCAGTCACTGCCACAGTTACATTGTATCGCTGCGACGCCGACGTCGTCGTCGACACGTCAACAGTATTGAACTTGGCATCGAATTGTTTGTAAGCAAAGCCGCTATTTAAGAATCAAAATTAAGAAAGATGCGTGTGAGCAACATACGCAGCGGACGGATTTGCCGCCTTGTGCTTTGTCTGCTGGTCATCTTGCCGCTGCTCTATCTGCTGGCCAACTGGAGTGACCATCACAAGCGTGTCCAGGAGGCGTATCACATGCGCTTCGGCGGTCCCAAATTCAGTCATCAGCGTCTCGAGAATCGGCCACGTGAACAGCCCAAGTTGGTGGAAGGTAAGTGCAACACACACACACTAACACACACACACACACACACACACATACTTAGGGCCAGTAAATTTTTTAACTGCTCGTCTTCAGTTGGAAGTTTAAACAGCTGTCGCTGCACTTGCATTTGACTGTTCTACTATGGCTATCTGGCAAATACACTCGTTACAGTAGACACTCGCTGAGCAGAACCACTTAGTATTCAAAGCAATTATAATTCTATCAGTATCTTCAGATATCTGAATGAACTTGCTGCTCAGAAAGAAATATATAATATTGATAATGCCTATCGAAAAGATTTGTTTAGCAACCACTTTAATTAAAAGATAATTATATTCAGTTTTTTTTTTTAATTATAATATTGATAAGATTATACAATTTGACCGAAACTCATGGAAAAATGTTACAGTTTTTTAAATGTCACTAAATTATTGCTAATTATATTTAAGAGTTGGTTTCCAAAATTGACCACTTACTATATTTGGGAATAGTGAGTTTAGATAAGATGCGATGAAATTGTTGAAGGTAAATTTAAGAATTTTAAAGAATTAATATACATATCTAGTGCTATAATTATTTTACTTTTTCAAGAACTTCCAAAAAATGAATGTTTTAAAAATTAGAATAGTCTTGCAATCGCATCTTATTTAAACTTACCATTTAAAACTATTTCTTTCTTGAACTTTTTCATTCTTAAGCTGATTCTAATTTCTAAAAAATTTCAATCACAAAAAAATTATTTGAAAATAATTATACAATGGACTTTACTTTTATAAAAAAAATGTAACATATAACTTGTAATATAGAAATTTATTTTCTCAAATTACAATCGAATTGAAACGAATTCTAATTTGGTTCTTTTTTGCTTACAGGTCTGGGTAACTTTGAGCCCAAGGATCTGAAGCCACGCACGGGTCCAGGAGAGAATGGCGATGCTCACACGCTGTCGCCGGACAAGAAGAATGTGGCGGATGCTTCAGAGATGGAGTATGGCATGAATATTGCCTGCTCCGATGAGATATCGATGCATCGTGCAGTGCGCGATACGCGACTCGAGGAGTGCAAGCATTGGGATTATCCATATGATTTGCCCACAACAAGTGTGATTATTGTATTCCATAATGAGGGCTTCTCGGTGTTGATGCGCACCGTGCATTCGGTTATTGATCGTTCCCCCAAGCATGTGCTGCATGAAATCATTTTGGTCGATGACTTCTCCGATAAGGAGAATCTACGCACTAAACTGGACGATTACGTTGTGCAGTTCGATGGCCTGGTCAAGATCATACGCAACAAGGAGCGCGAGGGTCTCATTCGAACACGTTCCCGAGGTGCCATGGAGGCGACAGGTAAGCCAAATGTTACCATTGAATAAAATTATATATGTCTTTTATAAGGTGAATTATTATCGTCATTTTTGTATTCATAGAAATATTTAGTTATCACTAAACTTCCTTATTTTCGAAGAAGTAATCGATTTATGGTTCACATCTAGTACAAGGTCTTTTAAGGAGCATATAGTTTAAAAGGAATTAGATACGATATTACCAAAGAACCTTTTTTTAAGTTCAAAATACATATAATTTTGACATTTCATAGACACAAAAATAGTTAAAGCGAGTCGAACACAGAAACGAATTAGTTAAATAATAAAGAAGTAATCGATTGATGGTTCATAACTTGTTCAAGATCTTTTAAACATGATATAGTTTAAAACGGGATTAGATATCCTAGAAGAATGGATCATAATTTCATAGTCAAAAAAATAGTTAATGCGAGTTGAGCACTGAAACGAAACATATCTTTTAAAGATGATAGTATTTAAAAGGGATTAGATACGATATCCTAAAACAAGCGTTTTTTTTTTTAATTCAGTTTAAAATACAACTAAATTTGTAATAATTTTATAGTCAAAAAAAAAGTTAAAAGAGAGTCGAACCCTAAATAATTAAATAATAATAATAGTTTTTAAATGAATTTCCAATTTATTTTGAATTTTCACAAGTGCACAAGAGTTGGCTTTCTCTTTGTAACATACTTCCCAAGCTGTATACTCATATTGTGTTTTCCCTTCCCAGGCGAGGTCATTGTCTTCCTCGATGCGCATTGCGAGGTGAATCTGAATTGGCTGCCACCGCTGCTGGCGCCCATCTATCGGGATCGCACAGTGATGACGGTGCCCATCATCGATGGCATCGATCACAAGTCCTTCGAGTATCGTCCCGTCTATGGCAGTGACAATCATTTCCGCGGCATCTTCGAGTGGGGAATGCTGTACAAGGAGAACGAGGTGCCGCGCAGGGAGCAGCGTCGTCGTGCCCACAACTCGGAACCCTATCGTAGTCCCACACACGCCGGCGGACTGTTTGCTATCAATCGCGAATACTTCCTCGAGCTGGGAGCCTACGATCCCGGTCTGCTGGTCTGGGGTGGCGAGAACTTTGAGCTGAGCTTCAAGATTTGGCAATGTGGAGGTAGCATCGAATGGGTGCCCTGCTCCCGTGTGGGTCACGTCTATCGTGGCTTTATGCCGTACAATTTTGGAAAGCTGGCGAGCAAGAAGAAGGGTCCATTGATCACGATCAACTACAAGCGTGTGATTGAGACCTGGTTCGATGATACACACAAGGAATTCTTTTACACACGCGAGCCACTCGCGCGCTTCTTGGACATGGGCGATATCAGTGAACAGCTGGCGCTGAAGAAGCGTCTCAATTGCAAATCCTTTCAATGGTTTATGGATAACATTGCCTACGATGTCGTCGATAAGTTCCCAGCGCTGCCCGCTAACTTGCATTGGGGTGAACTGCGTTCCGTGGCCTCCGATGGCTGCCTCGACTCGATGGGACATCAGCCGCCTGCGATTATGGGTCTCTCCTATTGTCATGGCGGTGGCAACAATCAGCTGGTGCGTCTGAATGCCGTTGGCCAGCTGGGCGTCGGCGAACGTTGTGTGGAAGCGGATCGTCAGGGCATTAAGTTGGCCGTCTGTCGATTGGGCACTGTGGATGGACCCTGGAGCTACAATGAGCATACCAAACATCTGTTGCATCGTGTGCACAAAAAGTGCATGGCATTGCATCCGACGACGCAACAATTGTCGCTGGGACAATGCGATGTCAACGATGGCTATCAGAAGTGGCTCTTCAAGGAGATACGTCCTCATTGGTAGAGCAGCATCTGAAATGATGTTGATGATGAGATCCCAGCCAGGCGTTAAAGCAATATCTACACAAAAAGAAGGGTTTCAAAAGCAAACGTGCACCGGGGGATTGTGATGATGATGATAATCGGGGGTCGGGGGAATTTCGTAAGCGTGATGGAGTGGGAGAGGGAGGGAGGGAGCGAGCGATGATTGTGGGTGGGGAGAGAGGCGCCGTTTTTTAGACAAAAGGAATTTAGTGAAAATGAAAACAAATGGAATTGTTGTTGGTTTTATAACGTACATACATACGAATACGATACTTACATACATTCATATACATACATATATACATACATTTATTTTATATCGCACGACTCGAGAGTTATTTAACCAAAACGAAAACGGAATCGGGAATAGGAATGGGAATGGGAATCGGAATCGGGCCTAGGAATCGGTTTAGAGGTATAGTTGATTAATTGTGAAGAATTGTGATTTCCAGCAGATATTAAAATCGAATTCAAGAACAAATTCGTTACGCTCATTTAGGTGTCAACAAAATTGTGGTGATAATTGGAATTCTATTAAAACAGAACAAAAACCGAACAGAAACACAAATGATAATTATAAAAGCTAAGCTAATGTGTTCCATAATATCTCTATTCAGTAGAATCAACTTTTTTTTTGTGCTTATCGTATTAGCATATAATTGTATTGTATATAATTAGCTAAACCGATATCCCAGATTAACCCATTGTGTAAACATAAAAACTGTGTGCGTGTGAGCGAGTGAGAAAACGATGCACGAGAGTGAGCGAGATGGCGCATGTGGCGCTGCTGTGTGTTAGAGCGAAACAGCAAATCGTGTGTGCAATATATACATAACACATATATTAATGTATCGATATCGAACGAACGAACGAGATCGGGAACGAGAACGAGAATGTATATGCCTTTTGCTTTAGCCTTGCCAGGACTAAATTTTCCATATGAATATCAGTAATCGACTACAACTATTTTTGTGTAATATTATTACTACTACTACTTACAAAACAAATATATATGTATCTCCTATCTACATTACTCTGTAAAAACAAAACCTTATCGATATATGCCTATTTATATGTTATGCATTAATTAATACCTTTGTCTAATCTATAAGTTTCACTGCTGCCACATTCCAACAAGACTATAAAGCTCTACTTTATACGATGACTATTTGCCAAATCTTTATCTTTCTTATTTTATTTTTTATTTTTTGTATTTTGTATTTGTTGTGTTGCCTTGTTTTTGAATCAATTTTAATTTTTGAAGCAAGTCGCATTTAGTTTGTGTATGTACATAAATATATTGCAATCATATTCGAGTTGATTTGTGACGATTGAATTGATTTGTCGCTCCGAAACTCAAATTGAACAGCACACGCAGTGGCGTAATTGTATTAATTCATCTTATAGACGTGCAAGTACATATATATGTATAAATATATACAATATATATTATATATAGCGTACGCAAATCGATATACATATTAAAATATTTACATTCAAGTGTAACTCTAGAGTTATAAGTCTGAATAATGATTAGAAATAAACAAGTTTTCTAAACACTATGCAAATTTGGATTTTACGTCAATTTATGAGTATGTGTGGATGATTGATTATAGATTAAGATATATTCAGATATAAAATTGAAGATTGCTTTGATAATATGACAGAGAAATATGACGTAATATAAAAAGGAAAAGTTGAGTGGATGAAACCTGCAATGCAAAGCGGAATTATTTTTAAAATATACCAAATAATATAACACAAAGAAACTGAAATATACCGAATGTCATATTTGGTATATCGATAAAGTACTTCATTCAAAATATACCATATTGCAGTAGTTTGGACATAAAAAAGTCTTTCTTAAATAACTTTAACAATTTTTATCCGATAGCAATCAAATTCTTAGGAATCATAAATACTATAGTTACTATTCTCTGTCTAGCTTCAAATTTACGCATATCATTCAATTTTTGTCGATTTGCGAAAGCGGAAGAGGGCGTGGTGAAATTAGAAACAAATTTTATCTGCGTGCAAACATAACAAATTCTGTCGAATTTTATAGCTTCATCTCTTATAGAGTCTGAGATCTAGATATTCATACAGACAGACAGACAAAACAGACACGACAGACGGGCAGACAGACGGACGGACAGACAGACGGACAGACAAGACAGTGCGGTATTATTGTTAAAATATACCGAATAAATACCGCAAATTAACTGAAATATACCGAAGGCCATATTTGGTATATTTATAAAGTTCTACCCATTTTGAATATAAGAGCGTAGTATTATTGTTAAAATGTACCAAATTAATATACCTCAAAAATAATAATATACCAAAGGCTATATTTGGTATATTGATATAGCTATACATTCATATATAAATTGTCAGCCAAAGTAAACTAAAAACAGATTCCAGTAGGCCTAATTTCCTATACAAAGTAAGTTCTAAGTTTAATATGACTTCTAAGTTTTTATTCGTTTATTCTACGTTTTTATTTTCAGGAATTATGAAAACTATAGTTATTATTGTCTGTACCGAAATTCTAGCTTTAACAATACGCTTTCTCGATTCGATTCCATTTTTACAGATTTGCGGGGCGGAAGTGGGCGTGAAAAGAATTTAATTCAAACTTGATGTACGTGCAAGCAAATCAAGTGCTGCCGAAAAACAATTATATCTCAAACGGACCCCTTTTTGGGGTCGAACACGACAGAAAAGATAGACAAGACGAACAAGACAGACGGACGGACAGACGGACAGAACGGACGGACGGACAAAACAAACGGGCAGACAGGACGGACGGACACTTGTCGAGTGTGCTCGACTGTGGGATACCCGCTACTCATATTGAATAAAAGCAAAGTATTTCGGTATAATTTTCAAAATATGCCGAAAATACTACAAAATACTTAGAATATCGATATACTACCACATTCAAAATATACCATATACCAGATTGCCGGCCAAAGCAGCTAAGACCCCAAGTAACATAAGTAGCCGTTTTTGCCCATTCAAAAGTATTTCTTTAATAACTCTGATCGCAACAAAATTTTCAGGAATCACAACTACTACAGTAATTATTGTATACATAAATTCGCAGGGGAAGCGAATAAATCACAGCGGCAGCGAATAAATCGCGAGGGCAGCGAATAAATCGCTAGGACAGTGAATAAATCGCGAGGGCATCGAGAAAATCGCGAGGGCAGCGGAAGCGAATAGAACTGACGGACAGACAGACGGACGAAAGACACGACGGGCAGACAGACGGACAGACAGACCGACAGACAGACGGACAGATAGACAGATGGACAGATAGACGGACAGACAGACGGACAGACAGACAGATGGACAGACAGACGGACAGACAGACGGACAGACAGACGGATAGACAGACAGATGGACAGACAGACTGTTTTACAAGACTGAACAAGACTGTTTTAGAGGATTATATTCTTGAATAGACTTATTTAATATAGTTTAAAAATCTATTATTTATTTCATTTCTTTCTTCTGTGTAGGGCATTGCCAAGTACGCAAATGCCGAACTCTTGCATCCGCTTGCACCATCCTGTGCAATGTGCTGATGTGCAGTTAATTAACTGCAGTCTGACTCACACAATTGATGTGAATTGAACAATAATAATATATACTACATATAGAATGTATGTATATTTGCGGCCTTATCATTGACCCTTGTCTAATCTTGATTGACTAATTTGTTCGCAATCAAAGCTGGCGATGACGCCACTTCAAGGTGTCCAGTTCCAGGGAAGTCCTCAAGCCAACCAATTTCACAGACGCCGCTGTCCCGATAGAGTTCTGCTGAAATGTCTTAAAATAGAATCCCCACATATACACTAATAAAATAAATTATAGATTTTTGTATGTGCAGATATGTCACACAGAAGAATCATATAATATTATAGCGTGGGCCTATCTCCAAATTAGTTAAATGCTACCGTGCCACAAAACTGTCTATCAAATTGTCAGGTGCTGTTTACGTTTTTTTTTTGGTTGTTTGTTTTTGTTTTTATGATTCTGCGCCTATTTATCAGGGCAGAGAAGACGCGTATCATAACAAAAGCAAAAAGCCCACAGTTTGCTACATGTTTATGTTACCCACTCTGATTAGAACCCAATTGTTCAATTTAATTGAGTCATATGGGCTTGGCATCATACATAGCTGTAGGTATTATCAGCGGGTCATGTACCATGGTTATGAAGTTTGCTTGCGGAAAAACCACTCGAAATGGGGGGATGGCTCAGTTAGTTCACTACGAGAATAATCTAGAAAGCAGGTAAGATTTTTGTGTTTCATTTATAAAGTCTTTAAAGATAGTTTTAATAAAGAAACACTTTCAATTGAAGTCAAACTTTCTTTACTACATATTATATAACATGACTTTCTTATTTTGTGAATTTGAATTCTTTATGAAGTTTGCTTGTTTTCCAGTTAGTTACTACGAGAATAATTTAGAAAGTAGCTAGGATTTTTGTGTTTAATCTTTATAGTCTTTAAAGTTAGTTTGAATTTTGAACTGAATTCAAACTTTGTTTGCTACTAATATTTTGAATTTTTGAATTTCAATTCTTAAAGAAGGTTGTTAATAGAATAATCTATAAAGAAGTTAGGATTTTTTAATTTAATTTGTATAGTCCTTAAAGTTAGTTTTAATCAAGAAACACTTTCAATTGAATTCAAACTTTACTAATTTGATTTATTTATGAAGATTGCTTGTTTTGCAGTTAGTTAACTACGAGAATAATTTAGAAAGGATTTAGGATTAGTTAGTTTTAGTTTTATTTATAAGAAGCACTTTCAACTGCATTCAATCTTTGTTTACTACTAATAAACTGACCTCCTTATTTTATGAATTCAAATTCTTAAAGAAGATTGTTAATAGAATAAACTAGAAAGCAGTTAGGATTTTTAAATTTAATTTTTATAGCCTTAAAAGTTAGTTTCAATTAAAAGACACTTTCAACTGAATTCAAATTTTATTTACTACAAATATCTTGACTTTGCTATACTACGAATTTCGAATTCTTTTAAAATTTGTTTGCATTTCAGTTAGTTAACTTTCAACTGAATTCTAACTTTATTTGCTGCAAATATTTTGACTTCCTTACTCTACGAATTTGAATTCTTTATATGTTGCACAATTTTATAATAGGTATTTAATTTTGAATTGAATTAAAATAGGTGTCAACAACATGTGTTTAATTAGTTGAATTGTTAGAGTATTCAGATATCGTTGACTCACTGCTGAAGTAGTTCTTGTTGTTGGATTAAACGTTGTCAGTGGAAATTGTCAATTGGTGTGATAAGAGCGACGACGGTAGATTCTCGATGCGAACCGGAACCGGGGTGAAGTGCGGCGCAAAAGCAAAAACAAAAGCAAAAATCAAATCAAAGGGTTTCATTTAGTCGCCAATACTATATATAATAAACAGTTGGCACCCAATTGGTTCATTCAGCGCTCTCTACTCGTCGCAGTTGGAACGTGATAAAAGTGAAAAAAAAACAAAACATTAAACGGAATATCCTTTGGAATATAAATATATAGTAATAAACAAATAAAAATGTGCAAATTGAGCTTGTGTCTGTTGGTTGCCATCTTTGGCTGTCTGATCGCTGGCAGCTTGGCCGGTGTTAATCGTGATTCCTATGTGCATCGTGACATTATTGTGGTCAAGGATGTGCGTGACTTTGCCGCCAAGCATCCGGGTCTCAAATTGCAGCGTATGGATCGTCAACCTGTCTCGGCTCGTGCTGCTGCTGCACAATCGGTGCGTTACACACTCGGAGCACGTATCACAGGTAAGAAGACTCGATGCTTCTTGATAGTTAAGCAGAATTATCGCTGCGCTTAAAAGTAGGCAACGATTTTTGTTCGCTTTGCATGATAATTTCACCACACTTTTTTGTTGCATACTTTTAGATGATAGATTGGTTGCCCAGAACGCCGATGTTTTCAACTATGCGTCGAGCAACGATGTCAGTCTTCAGGTGACATACCCCGAAACGGGCACCGGTGCCATTGTCACCTACGTTGAGATCGTCTGCACCCAGGACAATAATGAGGGCAATGCCTTTGTGATTGCCGGCGGCATTGGACAGCGTTTCATCTCCATACTGATTGAGGCCAAGCAGACGAATTCGTTTGCTTATCAGGCTTTGTACTATGGCGTCGATTAGAAAACTATTCGCCGTAATCAATCTTGAATTTATGTTTTTCTTTGATTTAATATATATGTATGTATATACTCGTATTGTTTTTTTGCTTCTTTTGATTGTTGTGATAGCCATTAAATGATTTGATTGTAGAAAAAAAGGAACAACTATCAAGTGGTCTGTGTACTTATAAATGATATATGTACTATCCATAAATATAGTAAGTAAGCAAGCAAAGAGGTCTCGTTAATCGAGGGGCGGGCATTCGTAAATCTGTGTTCACTGACAAAATACATAAATCGATATTTGCTCACGCGCTTCCCACTTCAACACGAATACGAAACCGCAGCGAATTCATAAATAAGCGCTAAGCTCTTTGGGATATTCCGAATGGGAGATTACTCAATGGTCTCTGACATTATCAGGCGCCATCATCATTAGTGGAACTTTTTCAGCACTCACGCGACTTTCGACGCTTTTGCATGTTTTGCGTCAACAAACAACAAACAAGCTATAAATGAGATGCACGACGCATATTTCCTAGAATTTTTCGAAAGGGGAACACCTCTTAAAAATTGACTCATCAACATCGCAAAATGTTACCTAGATATAAAACATTGCTGGGAAGTTTTTGCAAAGAATATCATTTGAAAGATTCCAGACACTTTTTCTTCAGACGCACTTGAAACTTCTTATCTTAGATCATCTGACGAATAAAGGTAATAAATATTGACAGGTAAAAGTACTGTTAAGCTGATTATTGCGACGGTATTTCTATTTGCGACCAAATTGTTATATATTGCTCTTGATCCTTTTATGTACAACAACAAAAATCGAATGTTTGCAGTGTGATCGCAGGTGGAGCTAAAGAATTTAATGAATCGCGCCAAAGATCGACAGCCCTAGCTTTCTTATATTGAAAGCTATTTATTACCGATAAGCCGAGAAAGAGTGAGAGCTCTCTTTGTGCTGAGTCGGACTGACTAGTCGACACCCTAATTCACATTACCTACGATTTTAAGCCATCGACAAAAATGCAAATGCGAATTTCTCTTGCAATATGTATTTAAATTTCGAAATATTTATTTATATGTTATTTAATGAAAGATAAGCAAATGAAGAACTGAAATACGTCAAACTGATTATGGTATGGACATAGGGTATTTATGGTAGAAAGAACTCTTCAAAAGATATCAGTCAGGGCAAGTAAAATGTCGGTTGGCAGCCATTCCTCTTGATTTTCTATTTAAAAAGTGCTCATTTTCTAGATTGTTTGCTTTTGTGCGCAATTATGTACATAATATATATTCAGTATATACACGTAGAGAAGTAAGTCAAGTATCAAGGTTAAGATTGCAAAATAAAATAAAATCTATAAACACGCGCCTTGAGCAATTTAAACGCAAATCACATTACTTCCAAGCACTACAAACGCATTGATAATGGGGCAATATTTCATGTGGAATCCCAATAAATCTCTCAATAGTAAACAAATTGAATAATAGAAACAAAAACTGCATGAAATGCTCTATTTAAATGTAATCATAAATTAAGCACTAATGAATCACTTCTCACTACAATCTATGATCATAATTCTTTCCTGTTTGTGGCATTTGCCAAAACTTTAACTCTATGTGTAATGCTGATGAATAACATTTTAGAGTTATTTTTATATATTTGTAAGGAACTATGGTACTTCTGATATTCAATTGTTATTGCATAAAAAGAGCTTTTCATCACGTCACAATTCATGTTATTGGTTTTTTATGATATTTTTGGTTATTGCTGCAATTAAATTACAATCTCAATTGCGTTTGCAGACTTGCGGAAATTCGAAAAAAACGTCTTTGCAAAACGGATAAACTTATCGATATCAAGAGCACAACAGCGTGCACACGCCAAGATAAGAACTAAATGAAATTGTTTTGTTTTTATACCCGCTACCCATAAGGTAGGAAGGTTTTATAACTTTGTGAATGCAGGAAATGTATGTAACAGGCATAAAGAGTCATCTCCGACTACATAAATATATATTCTTGATCATCGTCATCAGCCGAGGCGATATAGCCAAGTCCGTCTGTCTGTCCATATGAACATCTAGATCTCAGAGACTCTAAAATATAGGGATATAATTCATTTTCAACTCAGATCGAGTTTGTTTAAAAAATCCGTCTCCACAAATTGAGTCTTGGTACAGACAATACAAGCTATAGTTTTTTATGATTCCTGATTGCGATTGGATAAAAATTGTAGAAATTATAGAAGAAATATTTTTACATAGCAAACAACTTTTACTGCAATAGGATTTTTGTTAGTTTGGCTGACAATCTGGTATATTTTGCACTCTATAGTATATTCAGAATATATTATTTTTATCAATATACCAAATACAGCCTTTGGTATATTATTAGTATTTGTATGTTATATTAATTTGGTACATTTTAACAATAATACTGCGCTCTTCTATTTAAAATGGGTAGAACTTCATAAATATACCAAATATGTCCTTCGGTATATTTCAGTTGATTTGCGGTATTTTATTTGGTATATTTTAAGAATATTACCACAGTGTTTTGCTTTTATTCGAAATGATTACCTGGTATGCCACAGTCGAGTATGCTCGATTTGTTTTTGTGGTGGGAAATTTTTATTGTGAAATTAGCAGACAATAAAAAAATGATTCAGCACAGAGAAATGACTTGTATTTCTGTGTTCCAAAAGAAATTGGGAAAGTACAATTGGAAAACTGAAATAAAAAACAATATTGAATCTATAAGTGTGAACAGCGGTGTGAATAGACAATGATATTGGGCATTGCATTGACGTGCATTACGATACAATGTGAGGTAAATATAGTACTACGTATACTACGTATAGGTTAGTTATAGTATAGTAGTTGGGTATTATTATTACATTTTGTTATCAATATGAAAGAGCATCGTGAATTACGCACAAAGTTGGGCAAACAATGTGAAGTGGGAACCGAGTTGAGTCCACATCGAGCGAGAGACGGAAATAAAAGGCCCGTCTCAAGTACTTGAGAATCTCTTACGGAGGTGAATCAAATCAAAATCAAAATGAAGATGAAATTTGTTATGATCATTTGGTATCACATGCTTTTCTGATCAGGTGAATTGATCGATAAATTGATCAACAAATAGTTCTCTTGTTGAGGGTGTTTTTTTATGCTTTTTGTGGGACACGCGAGTTCAAATTGATCGATTGGTTGGTAATTGGCAATTGGCAATTGGTAATTGGCAATTGTGGGTACTTTTATAGGCAGATTAATTGGTTGCTTGGCATTAGGCCATGTCTAAAACGGTTTCGCTCAAGTGCTTTATTTATAGAAACTGAGCGAATTATTGCCAATTAACGCGATCCAAAAACAACAAATAAAAGAAAGAAGACGGAAAACCAATGAACAATAGTTAATACAAGCTACAGAAGCAACAGCACAATAACCATCACCATTATCATAGACCCCAAAGCGAGGGTTTCCATTATTATATCTGGAATTGGTGCTATTAAGAAAGATTTCGATTTTATTAGTTATAGTTTAGGTTATAGTTTTCTATTGGGAAAATTCGATTAAGTTGGCAATAGATTTGAGAAAACATTTTGAGCATAGATTTGGAAACAGGTTTTTTTCTTAAATGAATTAAAAACAAAATATAAAATTTATATTTTATATTCTGATTGATTGATTTTTTCATTTAATAATACAAACAGGAGCAAAGATGTATGAATTTGAAAAAAGATTTATGAATAATTTTTCAATTTACTTTTAAATAATAATAATGGTTAATATTGATTCTGAAATAGACATTTCTACTGTTAAAAAATAGAACAAAATTACGATTTATTTGTAAGTTAATTTTTCAATTAAATAAGATAAATCGTTTCAATTTAGAAAACAATTTGAAATTTCGTGAAAGTTTGTAGAACACAAATTGAAATTGAAATAAATTGCTACATTGTTAAAGTTGATTTGGAAATTTACTTTTTCTTGACTGTTTAAAAAAAAAGACAAAATATATACAAAATTAAAATTTTTTGAAGTTTCCTGTATGTCTAACGTAAATATATCCTGTAAGTAGTTTGTATCATAAAAGCAGAAATCGTTATTTTAAAGCATTTTTTTTTTTATATATTTTCTTAAATTCAAATAACATTTTTTTGTATTTCTTAAACATATTTTTGTCTTTTAATAATTTATTTTTAGTATATATATTTTCTTAATTACATCTGAGCATTCTATGCGTAGTGCGAATAGATGTGGACCAAGGCTAAAAACATAAACGGTGACCCTCGTTGAAGTTATAAGACCCATGGCGGCTTATCGTTCAGTTCTTACCTCGAGTTGCTCTTATCTAACGCTGACCGCCGATAAGAGCGTGGCGCGTATAAAAGCCATCGGCAGTGGCAGGCGATGCACAAAACAGTCGCCAAATTGATTGCACACAGCGCGGAACCTAAGCTCTCTCATATTTCGATCTTTACTCCGATTCGTAATACGTTCGTTCGTTCGTTCTTTTATTGGAGATTGACGATAAATTAAAGACATTTCATGTAGTTGTTGCGTGCGTGCGTGAAGCATCAACTACACAGAAATAAACTATAAACTATATCTACATTTTTTTTGAGGTTTTATTTTTGTTGAGAATGTTGCAAGTGTTGCTGCCATTGTTGCTGCTGAGCGCCAGCTCAATTGCTGCCCCATCACTGCAGTCAGTGCAGTCAGTGCAGTCCGTGCAGACGACGGCGCAGTCAACAGCACAGCAGCGAGCGAGTGATTTATATTACACACCGATCACATCGGTGACGGATGAGACGCGTTACACGACAAAGAATCCCGATGTTGAGCTGGTGGCACTGAACAAGGTGAAGCACAGCAAGGGCAATCTTGTCTTCAGTTCGGGTCAACGCATCTCGGGTAAGTGACGAATTCGCCATTTCCCAATTCCGCAACATATTCACTAACATTTTGAAAATTTACTTTGCCATTCTTAGGCGATAAATTGCTGGTGAATAACTATGCCGATGAGAGTTTCACGACTGCTGTCAATGTTGAGGTCGAGATGCGTTATCCTTCGGCAACGGGAACGGGCAGCACTTTGACCTGCATTGAGATCTATGTGGATTCGTCGGCCAACGATGCGGATGCGTATTTTACGGAAGGCAGCATTGGCAAGACGGCGGCAGCAATACTCTTGACATCGGATCAGACACGCACTTTTTCGTACGAGGCCTATTTCTATGGTTACTAGGCTTAGTCGAGTGCACACACTTCTGCAATGCAATGCGAAGAAGCAAAATAAAACAGCATCATCAACTTTGGAACTGAACTGTGATCGCCATCGTCTCGCCATCCACATATATAATCATATATATCCACCCCTTATCGCCCGCGCCCGCCCCTCTGCTCTCCACCCCCTTTGCCCACTCAATAGAAGTATTATAGTGCTAATATCTTAAATTAAAAACAAACAAAAGAAAGAAACAAAAAAAAAAAAAAAAGAAAATGAAAGCAATTTTCTCGGTTTGGAATACATTCGAAATTTGTTCATATTCAGTTTTCTTTCTTCACATTTCTGGCTTATCACACACACAGAACACACACACACACAAACACACTATCGCGCAAATGTTTCGATTACTTCCTTTCAGATGCTAGCTAATTGAAATAGTCGCATACACAACTCTTTCTCCCCAGACTCTTGATTCGCATTCACACATTCACTCGCTTTACACGCTGCAGTTACACGAACTGCCCTCAATCTATCATATGATCTAATACCTTCGATAAGGTGGCGCGTGTCAGTAGCAACTAGGCGTTGACAACTAACTGATTAATACTACCACTACCACCAGTCCAAAGACCCCCACAAGCAATTTAGTGAAAACAACGTTAGCTGCTGTCCAGAATTAGTCTTTAGCTACATTTCGCGGAATGAGACATCAATAGCTGGCCATCGCATTCTAATCCGTTGAGCAGCTCAGCGATTTTGCTATCATATCGCCGCTAGCAACTTGACAACACTCAAAAGTTAATCAAATGATTTGAATCATTTTGCTGTGTTTACGATTTCGATTTTGGGGAGATTAATATGAAATGTCTGCTCACAAGCACAAAGGAAACGGAAATGAAACTATGAGTACACAATAAATACATAAAATAATTAAGTACTCATATTTAATGAAAACCTTAAGCTTACTCGTATGTAGTATATAAACCACTTTAAGTAGTATTCATGATCAAATTGTGAGTTTATATGTCTTAAGAGTTTGAGCTCAAACAAGTAAGAAAGCTACAGTCGAGTGTACTCGACTGTGAGATACCTGCTACCCATTTTGAATAAAAGAAATATATTTTGCGGTATTTTTCGTAAAATATACCGAATATTCTGCAAAATTACTAAAAAAATACCAAATGGTATATCGATACAGCACATCATTCAAAATATACCATAGACGGCACAATGTACCAGATTGTCGGCCAAAGCAACTAAGAGCCCTACAAAAGTATTTCTTTAATAACTTCGACAATTTCTATCTGATCGCAACCAAATTTTCAGGAATCATAACTACTATAGTAGTTAACTACTATAATAGTTATTGTATATACCAAAATTCGCAACTCTAGCTTGGATTTGCGGGGGCGGAAGTGGGTGTGGTACAAATTTGAAACAAACTTAATCTGCGTGCAAACATAACAAATGCTGTCGTAAAAAATTATAGCTCTATCTCTTATAGTCTCTGAGATCCAGTGTTTCATACAGACAGACGGACAGACTGACAGACGGACGGACGGACATGGCTAGATCGTCTCGGCTGTTGACGCTGATCAAGAATATATATACTTTATAGGGTCGGAGATGCCTCGTTCTACCGTTACATACATTTCCTGCCGGCACAAAGTTATAATACCCTTCTACCCTATGGGTAGCGGGTATAAAAACTTAGGCACGTAAAACATACTAGTAAAGAGCGTAAATAGATAGTTATATATATTGTTTTTTTGTGGAAAGCCGAAAACACGGTAAACTTGATTATCGCCACCAGCTCGGTTACCCGCGGACTAGTGAAATAGTGCAACATATTAGGGTCTTTAAAGTAAGTACTTACATTGGACCCAATGGATCGGCCGGTAAAGTAAGTACTACATGGGACACCATGAAAGGGTCAGTAAAGTAAGTACTTACATCGGACCCCATGGAAGGGTCCGCCATTTTAAATTAGAACACATGTACAATTACAATTACAGTTTTTATTTAATTTCAATTTATCTTTATTCTAATAAGCTGGATTCTTTTATTACTTTAAGGCAGCTTGAGTTTTTAAAATACATATAAAGGCCTTGGCCTTTCTCAACTGATCCTCAGCTGGCCCAATACCGTCGACTGCAGTTATTAAATCTGACAATGAAAAGGATTAAACAAGTTTTAATAGATTGAAGTGGATAATGATTATTAAATATTTATCTTTCAAGATACGTACCGATCATAATATCAAAGACATTGTCTTCTTTTTTTTTAGGGCCGCTTTCCCCTAAACGCCATCCACATTAACCACTTGATTGGCTTGTCACTCTAGTAAGTACCCATGTAGTGATCGGCGGGGTAAGCACTTACCCATGGCCAATCGCCACCTCCATTTCTGCAGGGTAGCTATCGAAGAGGAGCAGAACTATTTCAATGATTTGGAACAAGAAATCGTCTCAACTCTGTATGAAGACGAAGACCATCAGAATGATGATAGCTACGAACAAGCTCTCATAGATGAGTCAGAACTACATTTTTAAGGATAAACAGTTGTTCACTACCATACTTCCAGTGTAGGGTGAAGAACGAAGAAGCTTATAAATTTTTAATAGGCACTGGATCAAATAAAAACTACATTCAAGTAACAATAGTTCCCAATCCCAAACATATAGAGAAACCATTTTTTTGTCAGCTCCGTCAGAGGGCAAGCCAAAAAACGCAACAAATTGACTTACATTTATTCGGATTAATAGAGACACCCATCCGATTCCATCTATTGCTCATGACCAAAGCTTTCCATAGTATATAAGGAAACGTTACGAGGAAAAAGTTAAATGCTATTATAGATGGGAAAAATTACACCCTTTTAAGAAGTGGCAATAAGAAGATCAAGATATAGTACATCAGTTGCCAGCCGAATCAGTTATTAAGTTTCAAGTACGTACCGAACATATGACAAACGAACAGAAAAACGCAATTGAAGGGTTGATCGTAGAACATAAAAATCTTTTTGCAGAACCACAGCAGAAGCTCACTTAACAACTAGAGTCGAAGGTGAGATCCGCACATTCTCCGATCTACCAGTTTATTCAAAACACTATCCAAGCCCCAGCTCGTTGAAGCAAATTGTAGAAAAGCAAATACAAGAACTTCTAGATGATGGTATCATCCGACCCTCTCGGTCTTCCTATAATGCACCAGTTTGGATCGTACCTAAAAACACAATGCATCCGGTCAGAAAAAATACAGAATTGTTATCGACTATAGAAAGCTGAACGAAGACACCATATCAGACAGATATCCCATACCCGAAATAGGAAAAATCAAACCTGAAAAATGGATTTCATCAAATTCCATTATAAAAATGTGACATAGAAAAAACGGCATTCGCCGTAAATGGTGGGAAATATGAATTTACAAGACTACCATTCGGTCTTAAAAACTCCCCTTCTATTTTCCAAAAGGCCCTATACGATATCCTCATTGAAACGCTGGAAAAGTTTTTTAGAAGAAATTAATTACGAATTTAAGTACAAACCTGGAACCACCAACGTTGTCGCAGATGCACTTTCCAGAACACCTACTAGTTCAAGACATACCCTTATACCAACTATAGAAAGACCCATTAACATTTTTCGAAATCAACTCTTCCTACTTATTGATGACCAATCAAGATACAATTTTGAAATTCCATTTCCGTCTTATCATAGACATGTTATTAAACAGAAGTGTTACAACGAAAAAGAAGTTATCGACATCTTAAAAAAGCGACTAGACCCCAAGATTATAAATGGTTTGCATCTACATCAAAACATCTACCCCATGCATTTTAGCGCATACAAAATAAGGTATACGCAAATGGAGGTGGAAGATATAAAAAAATGTTAGTAAGCAACAAGATCTTATCTCAAAGCAACATAGAAGAGCGCATAGGCAAGCATCAGAAAACAAAGCTCAACTCTTAAGCAAATACTTTTCCCCCGAAATGACTAAAAAGGTTAAAGTTATTGTGTCCGTATGCCTGACGTGCAAGGAGTCAAAGTATGACCGACATCCATCACAGGCATTGATCCGAGAAACACCAATCCCAGGGTATCCAGGAGAAATTGTCCACATTGACTTGTACCTTACACAAAATCGCGTCACACTAACAAGTATCGACAAATTTTCAAAATATGCCAAAGCAGGATAGTGAGTTCTAGAGCATCAGAAGACTTAAAATTCCCTCTGCGAGAATTATTGATTGCATTTGGTATCCCAAAGCAGATAATTATTGATAATGAGAGAGCCTTAAGTTCAGCTTCTTTAAAATCTCTATTGTTGGGAGACTTATTGGGAGACCTATTGTATAAATCAGTACAGGAATATAACAACTCCATCCATTCTACAACAGGGAAAAACCGATTAACATATTCTTCGGATTAACGCGATTAACCGATTCGAATCAAATAGAAACTGAACGGAAAAAGATTGAAGAAAAGATAAGAGAAAAGTAAAAGACTGACCTAGAATATCATAATGTAACTAAAAAAGGTGCAAAAGACTACAAAGTTAGCGAAGTGGTTTATGTTCGAGTAGATAAAAGAATAGGCTTCAAAATAACTCCCTGTTTTAAACCTGAAATTGTAGCAGCAAACCAAAAATCCACTATTAAAACCAAATCAGGAAGAACAATACAAGAATAATTTAAAATCTTAAAATTTCAGTTTTTCAGAATCTTTATTCCAAGCAGTCGGGGTGAAGTCATTGTTTTGGATTATGCAAACTCCCAAATGGTTTCCATCAACATGGGACTCGCCGCAGAACAAAATAGCACCTTTAAGATTATCCATGTCATAGATTTAGAAGCTTATAAGACTACTTTGAAAATGCTAGGGGGAATCCATTGAAAATATATCAAATACGAATCCGATCTATCCGTTTCGTAATTATGAATTAGCACAAATGAAAAGCGATCTGTCTAAATGGTTCGCATGCAAATGGTTAAAATTGAAGTACCTGACTCCAGATCACCAAGATTAGGAAGTAATAATCAAGAAAATTAATGAACAGCTGGAAAACAATAATCGTCAAGTCGTTATAAATATAATCACAAGTCAAAGAATAAACGAGCTTACTGAAATCACGAATGCAATAGTGAAATTCACTTAAGAAAGCAAAGAAGAAAAATGGAAAAAAAACCATACTAAAGTACGAAATGCAATTATTCAAAGAAGAAATCAGAAATATTGTTCATTCAATTAGTTGGGCTAAGCCCGATATCGTTAATTCAGTTATTTTAACTAAACATGAACTAGTGGCAATAGAACTTCTAAATTCTAAAAAATAAAAAATTACATTTTGTCAACTTCGAAGAAATGCTTGAATTTGCTAATATCAAAATAGCCTCAAATGGAATTAACTAGCAAAGAGAATTGAAACAAAATCCGCAATGACGAAACTTTTTTTGTGGCCAATGAGATAATAAGCACTGAACCTTCCTTTACTTCATCTTATAACAGAAGCTAACATTATAGATGAAGGAACTGAATATAAACAATACCCAGAAGATTAACCTCATCAACAATGGTAACACAATTCTAGCAGCAACAAACTTTCCGCTGATAATTTTGATAGAGGCGGCCGCAATGGTAATCGTAAAGTACTCGAAGTCCAGAAGTACAACCTCAGTGATGAAATCAAGCCACCTAGTACAAGGTCAACACACATTCGAGGACGATCCCGTCTTAAAGGGGGAAGAGTTAACAACCAACGTGACTCTCGGACAAACTCCCGGCCCGTTTCCACATTTCAACTCAACGTCAGCGGTTCTACACGCACAGAAATTCAACCAATGCTCACCTGCAATCAGGTCGATGCACCATCCAGACGAAATCCGAGACAGTTGCACAGTAAAAAGTGTTTCTTTAATGACTTCCACAATTTTTATTCATTTATTTAAAGGTTAGCTATAATTAAAATTAATATTAACGCTATTGATAAAACAATGGCAGACCAAAATTCGCAGCTCTAGCTTTAAAACAAGTAAGAAAGTTACAGTCGAGTGTACTCGACTGTGAGATACCCGCTACCCATTTTGAATAAAATAGATATATTTTGCGGTATTTTTCTCAAAATATATATATACCGAATATACTGCAAAAATACTAAAATATACCAAATGATATATTTGGTATATCGATATAGTACCTCATTCAAAACATACCATAGACGGCAAAATATACTAGATTGTCATTCAAAGCAACTTGGACCCCTAGTAAGTGGGCGTATTTGCCGATACAAAAGTGTTTCTTTAAGTAACTTCGACAATTTTTATCTGATCGCAACCAAATCGTAACTACTATAGTAATTATTATACACACCAAAAGTCGCAGCTCTAGCTTTAAAATTACGTTTGTTATTCGATTTTTTTTGATTTGCGGGGGCGGAAGTGGGCGTGGCAAAAATTTGAAACAAACTTTATCTACGTGCAAGCATAAGAAATGCTGTCGAGAAAAAAATGATAGCTCTATCTCTTATAGTCTCTGAAATCTAGGTGTTCATACGAACAGACGGACAGACAGACATGGCTAAATCTTCTCGGCTGTTGATGCTGATCAAGAATATATATACTTTATAGGAGATGCCTCTTTCTACCTGTTACATACATTTCCTGCCGGAACAAAATTATAATACCCTTCTAGCCTATGAGAAGCGGGTATAAAAACCTTCAAACCGACAATAACACATCTTTTTAAAAAGTAAATCAACTAAAAATTTAATTCATATGTCAAACGCCAGCCATAAATTAATTCTACTTTTAATATGTTTTTGAATATATTCTACAATTATGTAGATTAAAATATTTTTTAGGGTTTCGCTAAAATCGGTGTTTCAACACTTCGCATTCGATATCTGCAAACTATTATATACACGCCTTCGCCGTCCATAGTTGAAACAACGACATTTATTTTATCGTCACCAACGTCACAACATTTGGCTTACTCAGCATCGTCTATGGTGCAAAATTTCTACTTCCTCTGGGCTCACATAAATTTTGTACTTGCTTCTATTTCAATTTTCTGATTAATTGCAATGAATTCGGATTATTAAAGAAATATGCGGGAATTTCGCAAACGATTACAGCTCAGAATTTTTTTTTTTAATTTGACACTTCCAGAGATTAAAAGTGCAATACATAACATATATGTATATACACAAGAGAAAATTTACGCTCTAAAAGCTAAAACACTAATCCTAAGATTGTAAATATTTATATTTTAATTTTTTAAAAAGTTCTTGAAACAAGGTTTTAAAATGCCGATTAATAATCTTGTTTTGTAATCGATTTTTATAATTAAAATAAAAACATCTTAAAATAAGAATTTTCTTAAATTTAAATCTAAAAATTGTTCATCGGTTGCAGCTTCTTTGAGTTCAATTATAGTCTATCTAATAGTCAATCTAAAAACAAACAAGTAAGAAAGCTACAGTCGAGTGTACTCGACTGTGAGATACCCGCTACCCATTTTGAATAAAAGCAATATATTTTGCGGTATTATTCTCAAAATATACCAAATATACTGCAAAAATACTAAAAATATACCGAATGGTATATGTGGTATATCGATAAAGTACCGCATTCAAAATATACCAGATTGTCAGCCAAAGTAACTAAGACCCCTTGTAAGTAGGCGTTTTTGCCCATACAAAAGTATTTCTTTAATAACTTCGACAATTTTTATCTGATCGCAACAACATTTTCAGAAATCATAACTACTATAGTTATTATTATATATACCAAAATTCGCAACTCTAGCTTTAAAATTACGCGTGTTATTCGATTTTTTTGATTTGCGGGGGCGGAAGTGGGCGTGGCAAAAATTTGAAACAAACTTGATCTGCGTGCAAACATAACAAATGCTGTCGAAACAAAATTATAGCTCTATCTCTTATAGTCTCTGAGATCTAGGTGTTCATACGGACAGACGGACGGACACACAGACGGACAGACACACAGACGGACAGACGGACATGGCTAGATCGTCTCGGCTGTTGACGCTGATCAAGAATATATATACTTTATAGGGTCGGAGATGCCTCCTTCTACCTGTTACATACATTTCCTGCCGGCACAAAGTTATAATACCCTTCTACCCTGTGGGTAGCGGGTATAAAAAGGAATATGAAATGAAGAAGAAGAATTTTTTCTGGGCTCAATTTTGGTTATGTGTTGATTAAACATTGTTACTATTAATTTTAAAACTTATTTTTCTTAGTGTATATATATTTATATTTATGTATATGAGTTTATCGATAAGGCTGAGAATGTAAACATGTGGTAGAGAAGAGCGCAGTAAAGTCGAGTGGAAATCCAGATTCAGTTGCGTTGAGAACATTCAACTGAAACATCATGATTGCCATTCGCTTATTTGCATTTATATTCACCCTCACGTTGGTGATGGCAGTGCCAAAACCATTGGAAGAACCCAAACACAAAGGTGCGTTCAATTAAATGGAATAATACATCAATAAAAATATGTACATATATATAAATGATTGCAATTAGAGTTTGATACTTGCGGCGGTGACAGAGAATTTCCACAGGGCGAGTGTCGCTACCCTGAGAATTGTAACACTATTGAAGAGTATCTCATGCAGAGAAATATCGGCTACAATGACGTGCCTTCTTGTGGCTTTAACAGTCCGTTTAAGGGTAAAATGATTTGCTGCCCCAAAACTGATACACAAAGAACGACTTCAGGTCCACCAATATTCCGGTAAGTTAAAATGAATCAAAGAGTATGAGAATCATTCCATAATTTGATCAATTTCATGCAGCTTCACTGGAACTCATCTGGTTACTATGCGATACTTCAAAAACGAGGGAATGGATGATTATGTGTACCGTTGTACGGGTGTTTTACTGTCCTCGTCGCATGTTCTAGCGTCGAAACAATGCGCTGGAGAGGAGGGAGAGGAGCTAGTTAGACCCAGCAGAGTAAAGTTGGGATCCCAAGATGCAAGAAGAGTAGACGATAAAGCAGATATAAAAAAGGATATTAAGGTAAGCTGCTAAGTGCAACTAAATATAATATTGATATTTTTGATTTTCACATTTTTGCACAGAAACTCACGAGTTACAAAAATGATTTGGTGCTCATCAAGTTGAGAACGACACTTAACACAGCACAGCTGATGGGAAATGTCAGCATAGCGAAACTCTGTCATCCAGATGATCTGAAGGGTCACCCGAACTTCTTTGCTGCCGGTTACTCATACAATACGGAAGAAAGTACGACTTTTTATTGGTAAATCTATCTATGTACTATTTATATCATATTGACTTGCTACAGACGAAAGCTGCACCAAATTCACGATGCAATTGCAAAACCTTAATCTCACCGAATGCAACAATGTGAAGGTGACGCGTCAAATCGAAGATTTGGCAACGGATCAGTCACATTTCTGCCTTCGCCCGTTACCCATATACAAGGAGGGCGAAGAGTGCTCAAAGTGTTTGACCGCGACATCCAGCGTTCTTCATGTGCAGCGTACGAATGGTAGTCAGTGTGTGGCGGGCATTGCCACGCCCACAAACAATGAATGCATCGAGGAGGACAGTCCATTGTACTTCACCAATATCCTGACAAATTCAGTCAACGATTTCTTTAATGGCGTCATTATAGAATAGAGTAATTACATAAGACGAATGTGGATGATAAAATAATAATAATAAAGAAGATAAGAACAGCAACAAAATATTGAAACGCCAACTTAAGAAGTCAAAAGTTGATATTCACAATAAAAACATAATTGTTTTTATAATTTAATTCTTAATATTTCTTTTTCATTCATATTTTATTATATATTAAAAATGCAAAATTTGTTTTTTATATATTTCGAAATATCTATCAAGTAAGTTCATTTGTGTTTGCATTTATAACGCAATTTGTACCTCAGTAAAATTGATATTTGTGCAAATCTTATTTTTGATGTAACGGTTATTCGAATAACTATATTAATCTTTCGAGTATACACATTTTTTCTCGTATGTTTTGACATGTGTTTCTATGCATTTATTTCTTATCTGCTTTTAATCTATGGTCCCGTTAGCATTTAGAAGAAGACAAAGTCATGCGTTTAGTAGAAAGTTGATATTTGTGCAAAGTTCTGCATTTAGATTTTGAGCTCGACACGTCAACTGACCTCCAGCAAAAAAGTGGCTTATTTTAAGAAATTGTTCATTTCTTAATGTACATAGTTTATATTGTTGCCATTTTTGATCTTTTTCGCGAGATTTCTAACATTATTGATTAAAAATGCCGCGTGCACTCGAATTAAGTGAAAAAGAGAAGACTCAAATTAAAACAATGGCTGAGTTTGGCGTTAAAGTTGACGAAATTGCCAAAAGAATTAATAGGCATCGCAATACAATTGGAAATTATTTAAAAGCCCCAGAGAAATATGCGCAAACGAACCGCAAGAAAGCCGTTTCGAAAATAGACGCGCGCACTAAACGGCACATTCGAGCCTTGGCAACAGCTAATACAATGAGTTGTGCACAAATAAAAGCGGAGTTGCAGTTGCCAATAAGCAGACAAAGAGTGCAACAGATTTGCAAAAAAAGATTTGAACTTGCAGAATGATGCAAAGGTGCACAAACCAAAGCTCTTACCAAGACATAAGAAGGCCAGGCTTGCATTTTACGAAAAGTATAAGTTTTGGGAAAATAAATTTGAAAAAGTGATTTTAGCGATGAGAAAAAGTTTATTTGGACGGCCCAGACGGTAACCAAAAGTATTGAGGGATCCTAGACATCTAAGACAGACTTGCCATAAACGAAAAAACGGTGGTGGCTCACTTATGGTTTGGGTCGCTTTTAGTGTTAAAAGAAAGTCTCCTATATGCTTTGTACCTGGACGGATAAATGCGCAAATGTATACGGATCTCCTAGAAAGTGAACTTATACTATTTGCAGAAGAGTTGCATGGCGAGGACTGGATATTTCAACAGGATAACGCTCCTATACACGCTGCGAGGTATACGATGTCGTTCCTGGAATCGAAAAATATACCCCTATTTCAGTGACCAGCAATAAGTCCGGACTTAAACCCAATTGAGAACCTTTGGAGCATCCTGTTAGCAAAAGTTTACAAGGGTGGAAGACACTTTGAGTCATTGAAGGGCTTGAAGGAAGCCATTGTTAAAGAATGGGATGCCATCGACACAAACACGCTCCAAATCTTGGTAAACTCAATGCCCCAACGTTTAGAATTGGTCGTACAAGAAAACGGAGATTCAATACCATATTAAAATAATAATCTCAAGTCATTTTGTTACTTAGTTCCTTAATATTATGCGTTTTTTCAATTTTGCACAAATATCAACTTTCGCTGAACAATTTTTTCAATAAAATTTTTTTATGTATTAAACATTTTATAATTTGTTAAAAATCATGTTTATCAAATTTCAATACCAACTACCTATTGAAAAAAAATATTGAAAAAAAAATGCGCCAAATAAAAGTTAAAAAATAAACCAACAAAATATGATGCACAAATATCAATTTATTCGTATGGTAGTATGTAAGTAAGTATGTGTCTCCAGGAAATATATGAACATTTCAAAATTTGCTTTGCGATTCTTAGGTGATAAATTGCTGGTGAATAACTATGTCGATGAGAGTTACACGAACTGCCCTCAATCTATCATATGATCTAATACCATCGATAAGGTGGCGCGTGTCAGTAGCAACTAGGCGTTGACAACTAACTGATTAATACTACTACTACCACCAGTCCAAAGACCCCCACAAGCAATTTACTGAAAACAACGATAGCTGCTGTCCAGAATTAGTCTTTAGCTACATTTCGCGGAATGAGACATCAATAGCTGGCCATCGCATTCTAATCCGTTGAGCAGCTCTGCGATTTTGCTATCATAACTTTCGAAACTTGACAACACTCAAAAGTTAATCAAATGATTTGAATCATTTCGCTGTGTTTACGATTTCGATTTTGGGCAGATTAATATGAAATGTCTGCTCACAAGCACAAAGGAAACGGAAATGAAACTATGAGTACACAATAAATACATAAAATAATTAAGTACTCATATTTAATGAAAACCTTAAGCTTACTCGTATGTAGTATATAAACCACTTTAAGTAGTATTCATGATCAAATTGTGAGTTTATATGTCTTAAGAGTTTGAGCTCAAAAAACTTAAGCACATAAAACGTACTAGTAAAGAACGTAAAGAGATAGTTTAAATATATTGTTTTTGTGAAAAGCGCAAAACTTGTTTTTTTTGTAATTTCTTCAGTTGAAAAAATTGAAACCTATCGATTTTTACCTTTATAAAAAGTAAGATAAGATGAGTTGATGGTAATCATCTTTTAATCGATTCAAGGGAAAAAGTCGATGCCAAAAATATACCTAAATGTGTGGCGTATTCTCTCGCCTTTCGGAAGACGATGGACAAATAAAGTGAATGAAAGGCAACGAAAACAATGATAGAATAAGATAGATTAAGTGCAAGGGAAGCTAGTTTAATTAAAATGGATAGAAATCTAGAGCCAACCAAAAAAACAGACACGAAAGTTATATATAAACCTAAAATATGTTTAGATATGATATAGCTACAAAAATGGTTACAAAAAATTAGGCAGAAAGAAAGCAAAAGTGGGCTTAAAACTAAATGCTAAGCAATATAATTATTAAGTCATCTATTGATGAAACAAAATAACGAATTGATTGAAAGGCAAAGTAACTTCATAAAGATTTGCAAGCTTGCCTTTCGTCAACCGTTGCTAAACAGTTGTTAAGAGTTGCAACATGTTGGGTGAGTAAACTTCTGGTAATATATTTATTGAAAAATATGTGTGAATGTGTACACTGTGTGTGGGATAAGTGGGCGTGGTCAGACAGGGGAGCTTCATAAAGATTGCTATGTGTGTGGCTCAAACCAAGTAATGCGCAACAATTGTGCAGATCCTCAACGTGTTGCCTGGTAAACGAAAATGGTGAAAAAGTTAATGCCAAAAATGTGTGTGTATGTGTGCCAAATGCATTTATGTGTGTTTGACTAGGCGGCGGGCTGAGATATTAATGAAGGCAGATGGGCTAAGTGAGCGTGATCGGTCAGGGTAGCTTCATGAAGATTTTTTGCTTCTTTTAATCAACTGTTGTTAAACAGTTGTGAATATTACTAAACAGTTGTGCAGAAATCGAAGACATTGCAGAGGAAGCTGCTGTTAGTTGATTTAAGCATGTCACTGAAAAAGTTATTGCCAAAAATTTGTCAGTATGTCGGTCATATTGTGAGTGTGTGTTTGACAAGGCAGCGGACCAAGAAATTAGAGTAGGCGGATGGGCTAAGTAGGCGTGGTCAAGCAGGAGAGCTTCATAAAGATTGTCCAGATTGTGTGCATATATGTGTCTGTATATGTGCTGATGTGCTGAGTGATGATAAAGAACTTTGTACGTTTGTATTATGAGAAAACTAGGACACATTTGTCATTTCCGAACCGATAAAGACATATATATTCTTGATCAACGTCAACAGCCGTGACGATATACCCATGTCCGTCTGTCTGTATGAACACCTAGATCTCAAAGACTGTAAGAGATAGACTTATACATTTTTTACGACAGCATTAGTTTCAAGCATTGCTATGCCCACTTCCACCTAAATCGAATAAAAAGCGTAGAATCTAGAGTCGCGAATTTCGGTACATACAATAATAACTGCAGTATTTGTGATTCCTGAAAATTCTGATGCGATCGGACAAAAAATTGTGGGAGTTGCATTTTTACTTTTACTTAAATAGGTTGAAGGCATCTCCGACCCTATAAAGTATATATATTCTTGATCAGCGTCAACAGCCGAGACGACCAAGCCATGTCCGCCTGTCCGTATGAAACACTGGATCTCAGAGACTATAAGAGATATAGCTATAATTTTTTTTCGACAGCATTTGTTATGTTTGCATGCAGATCAAGTTTGTTTCAAATTTTTGCCACGCCCACTTCCGCCCCGAAAATCAAAAAAATCGAATGACAAGCGTAATTTTAAAGCTAGAGCTGCGATATTTATGATTCCTGAAAATTTGGTTACGATCAGATAAAAACTGTGGAAGTTATTAAAGAAATACATTTGTAAGGGGTCTTAGTTGCTGTGGCTGACAATCTGGTATATTGTGCCGTCTATGGTATATTTTGAATGTGGTACTATATCGATATACCAAATATATATATATATTTTTGCAATATTTTGAATATTTTTCTTTTATTAAAAATGGATAGCGGGTATCTCACAGTCGAGCACACTCGACTGTAGCTTTCCTACTTGTTTAATTGTACTATTATATAAAAATACCAATTATAGTCTATGGCATATTTTAGTATTTTTGCGTTATGTTAATTTGGTCTATTTTAAGAATAATACCTCACTCCTTTGATCTTATTTAAAATACAACGTTGCGGGTATCTCACAGTTGAGCACACTCGCCTACAGCTTTCTTACTTGTTTTATATGTAGGTTTTTCTTAGGGCGCATTTGAAGTTTATGTGCAAATTGAATTTATTTGTAATAGTCCTACTAACATACATTGTTATAATAAATGAAAAGAAGTGTTATTTATTAAATAAATTAATTATTTATTATGATTGGCAACCAACTATATTTTGAAATAAAATAAAAGTAAACGAAAAGCGGTAATTTAGAATATTGTATACAGCTACTTTAACAGGTTTGAGAAGCCACGCGACAAATACTAAACATACATATGTGCAGAGCTGATGACTGCAAAATTGTTGTTACCTACAACAACATGCTCTATGTAATCGATAAAGCATGTCCGATTTTTATACCCGCTACCCATAGGGTAGAAGGGTATTATAACTTTGTGCCGGCAGGAAATGTATGTAACAGGTAGAACGAGGCATCTCCGACCCTATAAAGTATATATATTCTTGATCAGCGTCAACAGCCGAGACGATATAGCCATGTCCGTCTGTCCGTCCGTCTGTCTGTTTGTTTCAAATTTTAGCCACGCCCTCTTCCGCCCCCGCAAATCAAAAAAATTGATTAACAAGAGTAATTTTAAAGCTAGAGTTGCGAATTTTTGTTTATACAATAACTAGTATAGTAGCTATGATTCCTGAAAATTTGGTTACGCCTACTTACTAGGGGTCTGAGTTGCTTTGGCCGACAATCTGGCACATTGTGTCGTCTATGCTATATTTTGAATGGTGTACTACATCGATATACCAAACATACCATTTGGTATATTTTTAGTATTTTTTTAGTATTTTGGTATATTTTGAAAATGATACCGCAATATTTTGCCTTTATTAAAAATGGGTAGCGGGTATATCACAGTCGAGCACACTCGACTGTAACTTTCTTACTTGTTTGTGTTCGCATTAAGCTCAACAGTCATGCCCTACTTTTATAACTTTGTTATTATGGGCATGTGGTCTGCATATGTCAAACGCCAGCAAAGCGATAAATGAATTATATTTTTAATATGTTTTTGAATGTATTCTACAATTATGTAGATTGAAATATATTTTAGGGGTTCGCTGAAATCAGTGTTTCAACACTTCGCATTCGATATCAGCAAAATATTATAAATATCCATAGTTGAAACAACGACATTTATTTTTATCGTCACCAACGTCACAACATTCGGCTTACTCAGCGTCGTCTATGGTGCAAAATTTCTATTTCCTCTGGGCTCACATAAATTTTGTACTTGCTTCTATTTTAATTTTCTGATTAATTGCAATGAATTCGTATTATTAAAGGAATATGCGGAAATTATTTTTCTTAGTGTATATATGTATATTTATGTTTTTGAGTCTAGCGATAAGGTTGAGAATGTAAACATATGGTAGAGAAGAGCCCAGTAAAGTCGATTGGCAATCCAGATTCAGTTGCGTACAATCCACAAGCGCAGCACATACAGATTGAGAACATTCAACTGAAACATCATGATTGCCATTCGCTTATTTGCATTTATATTCACCCTCACGTTGGTGATGGCAGTGCCAAAACCATTGGAAGAACCCAAACACAAAGGTGCGTTCAATTAAATGGAATAATACATCAATAAAAATATGTATATATACATGATTGCAATTAGAGTTTGATACTTGCGGCGGTGACAGAGAATTTCCACAGGGCGAGTGTCGCTACCCTGAGAATTGTAACACTATTGAAGAGTATCTCATGCAGAGAAATATCGGCTACAATGACGTGCCGTCTTGTGGCTTTAACAGTCCATTTAAGGGTAAAATGATTTGCTGCCCCAAAACTGATACACAAAGAACGACTTCAGGTCCACCAATATTCCGGTAAGTTAAAATGAATCAAAGAGTATGAGAATCATTCCATAATTTGATCAATTTCATGCAGCTTCACTGGAACTCATCTGGTTACTATGCGATACTTCAAAAACGAGGGAATGGATGATTATGTGTACCGTTGTACGGGAGTTTTACTGTCCTCGTCGCATGTTCTAGCGTCGAAACAATGCGCTGGAGAGGAGGGAGAGGAGCTACTTAGACCCAGCAGAGTAAAGTTGGGATCCCAAGATGCAGGAAGAGTAGACGATAAGGCAGATATAAAAAAAGGATATTAAGGTAAGCTGCTAAGTGCAACTAAATATAATATTGATATTTTTGATTTTCACATTTCTGCACAGAAACTCACGAGTTACAAAAATGATTTGGTGCTCATCAAGTTGAGAACAACACTTAACACAACACAGCTGATGGGAAATGTCAGCATAGCGAAACTCTGTCATCCAGATGATCTGAAGGGGTACCCGAACTTCTTTGCTGCCGGTTACTCATACAGTACGGAAAAAAGTACGACTTTTTTATTGGTAAATCTATCTATGTACTATTTATATCATATTGACTTGCTACAGACGAAAGCTGCACAAAATTCACGATGCAATTGCAAAACCTTAATCTCACCGAATGCAACAATGTGAAGGTGACGCGTCAAATCGAAGATTTGGCAACGGATCAGTCACATTTCTGCCTTCGCCCGTTACCCATATACAAGGACGGCGAAGAGTGCTCAAAGTGTTTGACCGCGACATCCAGCGTTCTTCATGTGGAGCGTATGGATGGCAGTCAGTGTGTGGCGGGCATTGCCACGCCCACAAGCAATGAATGCATCGAGAAGGACAGTCCATTGTACTTCACCAATATACTGACAAATTCAGTCAACGATTTCCTTAATCGCGAATAGAGTAATCTCATAAGACAAATGTGGATGATTTTTGTAAAATGATCTATTAAAAGAAAGTATAATAAACCCACATATGTATAAATATTGTGTTTAGCTTGAGTTGCAATATCTGAATAGCTTATACGAATGACAAATTAAGTTGAAAATTAATTTATCAATGGAAACGTCTTGAGACTCAGACTCAGAGATATTATTATACCCGCTAGAAGGGTATTATAACTTTGTGCCGGCAGGAAATGTATGTAACAGGTAGAAGGAGGCATCTCCGACCCTATAAAGTATATATATTCTTGATCAGCGTCAACAGCCGAGACGATATAGCCATGTCCGTCTGTCCGTCTGTGTGTCTGTCCGTCTGTCCGTATGAACACCTAGATCTCAGAGACTATAAGAGATAGAGCTATAATTTTTTTTCGACAGCATTTGTTATGTTTGCACGCAGATCAAGTTTGTTTCAAATTTGTGCCACGCCCACTTCCGCCCCCGCAAATCAAAAAAATCGAATAACAAGCGTAATTTTAAAGCTAGAGTTGCGAATTTTTGGTATATATAATAATAACTATAGTAGTTATGATTTCTGAAAATTTGGTTGCGATCAGATAAAAATTGTCGAAGTTATTAAAGAAATACTTTTGTATGGGCAAAAACGCCTACTTACAAGGGGTCTTAGTTACTTTGGCTGACAATCTGGTATATTGAGCCGTCTATGATATATTTTGAATGCGGTACTTTATCGATATACCACATATACCATTCGGCATATTTTTAGTATTTTTGCAGTATATTTGGTATATTTTGAGAATAATACCGCAAAATATATTGCTTTTATTCAAAATGGGTAGCGGGTATCTCACAGTCGAGTCCACTCGACTGTAGCTTTCTTACTTGTTAAATAATATATTAAATTATATTATAGTGTCTGAATAAAATATTATATATATAAAAAACAAGTCAAAAAGCTACATTGGAGTGTGCTCGACTGTGGGATACCAGCTACCCATTTTGAATAAAAGCAAAATATTACGGTATTATTTTCAAAATATACCGAAAATACTAAAAGTATTCAAAATGGTATATTTGGTATATCGATATAGTGTCGCATTCAAAATATACCATAGACGGCAAAATATACCAGATTGTCGGCCAAAGCAACTAGAAAACCTAGTAAGTAGGCGTTTTTGCCCACACAAAAGTGTTTCCTTAATAACTTCAACAAATTTTATCTGAACGCAACCAACTTTTCTGGAATCATAAATATGTTACTATCGTTATTATTGTGTACCCATAGGGTAGAATGGTATTATAACTTTGTGCCGGCAGGAAATGTATGTTACAGGAGGCATCTCCTATAAAGTATATATATTCTTGATCAGCATCAACAGCCGAGAAGATCTAGCCATGTCCGTCTGTCCGTCTGTCCGTATAAACATCTAGATCTCAGAGATTATAAGAGAAAGAGTTATAATCTTTTTTCGACAGCATTTGTTAGGTTTGCACGCAGATCAAGTTTGTTTCAAATTTTTGCCACGCCCACTTCCGCCCCCGTAAATCAAAAAAATCTAATAACAAGCGTAATTTTAAAGCTAGAATTTTGGTATATACAATAATAACGGTCGATCGGATAAAAATTGTATAGGTTATTTAAAATAAAAATTTTGTATGGGCAAAAGCGCATACCTACTAGGTGCCTTAGTTGCTTTGGTATGTTTTGGACCCTATGGTATGTTTTGAGTGTAGTACTATATTAATATATCAAATATAGCCTATGGTATATTAATTTGGTATATTTGTAAATCCATACCGCATTGTTTTGTTTTTACTTAAAATGGGAAGCGGGTATCTCACAGTCAAGCACACTCAAATATAGCTTTCTTACATGTTCTCTTTGTGTAGTATATAAAACAAGAGCGATAAGGCTGAACAAATATGTTATATGTATCGAAGAAAGCCTGATTGAGCAAAGTCGCGCTGAGAAGTTTTGTTGAGTAACAACTCAGATTATAATGTCGATCTTTTCAGTCTCTCGCTGTTGTTTGGATGAGTGCAACATAGACATTATGTTTTCCATCAGCAAACTTCTTTTTATATATGCACTTATACAGCTGATTGCGAAGCCATCAACAGCTAGGAAAAAATATCAAGGTCAGTTAATTCAGTTGTTTCTTCAAGCTGAATGTAGATCGTAAATTTGTGATCAGAGAACGATATTTGCGGTGGTCTCCACGGATTTCCTACTGGAACTTGTCAACTGGCCACAAAATGCACAACACTGAAGACATATTACGAGAAGAAGCGGATTGATCCACTGAATGTGCCCAGTTGTGGCTTCAAGAGACCCTTTGGCAAGGCGATGCTCTGCTGTCCCAAACCTTTTGAAAACCTAACAGAGGGTGAATCATACAAGTGAGTCTACAACAATTTGTGATTGTAAGAGATTGTTCCATAATTTTGTCATTCTTATGCAGCTTCACTGGAACTCATCTGGTTACTATGCGATACTACAAAAATAAGTATAGGGATGATTATGCATACCGTTGTACGGGTGTTTTACTGTCCTCGACGCATATTCTAGCGTCGAAGCAATGCGATGCAGAGAACGACGAGGATTTACCCAGCAAAGTAAAGTTGGGATCCCAAGATGCAAGAGTAAACGATGAATCAGATATTAAAATCGATGTTAAGGTAAGCTGCTAAGTGCAACTAAATGTAGTAATGATATTTTTGAGTTAGGCATTTCTGCACAGCAACCCACGAGATACAAAAATGATTTGGTGCTCATCGAGTTGAGAACGACACTTAACACAACACAGCTGGTGGGAAATGTTAGCATAGCGAAACTCTGTCATCCAGACGATCTGAAGGGTCACCCGAACTTCTTTGCTGCCGGTTACTCATACAATACGGAAGAAAGTACGACTTTTTATTGGTAAATCTATCTATGTACTATTTATATCATATTGACTTGCTACAGACGAAAGCTGCACCAAATTCACGATGCAATTGCAAAACCTTAATCTCACCGAATGCAACAATGTGAAGGTGATGCGTCAAATCGAAGATTTGGCAACGGATCAGTCACATTTCTGCCTTCGCCCGTTACCCATATACAAGGAGGGCGAAGAGTGCTCAAAGTGTTTGACCGCGACATCCAGCGTTCTTCATGTGCAGCGTACGAATGGTAGTCAGTGTGTGGCGGGCATTGCCACGCCCACAAACAATGAATGCCTCCAGGAGGACAGTCCATTGTACTTCACCAATATATTGACAAATTCAGTCAGCGATTTCTTTAATGACGTCATTTGCGAATAGAGTAATTACATGAAACGAATTTGGATGATAAAATAATAACTTTTGTATAAATATGGTTTTTAGCTTGAGCTGCAATATCTGAATAGCTTATACGAATGACAAATTAAGTTTAAAACTAATTTATCAATGGAAACGACTTGAGACTCAAACTCTGAGATATATTTAAATAATGTAATAAATTGTATTATAGTTTCTGGATATTATATATGTATATGTATATATAAAAAAATAATTAGTAATACAAATAGACCATTTAAATATATAGTCCTGAATTAAGAATTTCTTCTAGATTCAATTTTAATATGGTTTCGTGTTCATTCAACTTTGTTTTCTTTAGGTGAAAAACTTTTTTTTCTAAGTGTATATATATTTGTATGTTAAGAGTGTAAAAATAAAGAAGATAAGAACAGCAACAAAGTATTGAATCGCCAATTAAGGAAGTCAAATGTTGATATTCAAAATAAAAACATAATTGTTTTTATAATTTAATTCTTAATATTTCTTTTTTTATACCCGCTACCCATAGGGTAGAAGGGCACAAAGTTATAAGTGCCGGCAGGAAATGTATGTAACAGGTAGAACGAGGCATCTCCGACCCTATAAAGTATATATATTATTGATCAGCGTCAACAGCCGAGACGATCTACCCATGTCCGTCTGTGTGTCTGGCCGTCTGTCCGTATGAAACACTGGATCTCAGAGACTATAAGAGATAGAGCTATAATTTTTTACGACAGCATTTGTTATGTTTGCACGCAGATCAAGTTTGTTTCAAATTTTTGCCACGCCCACTTACGCCCCTGCAAATCAAAAAAAAGTCTAATAACAAGCGTAATTTTAAAGCTAGAGTTACGAATTTTGATATATACAATAATAACAATAGTGGTTATAATTCCTAAAAATTTGGTTGTGATCAGATAAAAATTGTGGTTATTAAAGAGTTATTAAAGAAATACTTTTGTATGGGCAAAAACGCCTTCTTACTGGGGGTCTGAGTTGCTTTATCCGATAATTTGGTATATTGTGCCATCTATGGTATATTTTGAATGGTGTACTATATCTATATACCAAACATTCCTTTGGTATATTTTTAGTATTTTTTGGTATTTTCTGTATATTTTTAAAATAATACCGCAATATTTTGCCCTTATTAAAAATGGGTAGCGGGTATCTCACTTTCTTACTTGTTCATTCATATTTTATATTAAAATGCAAAATTTGTTTTTTATATATTTCGAAATATCTACATATCAAGTAAGTTCATTTGTGTTTCTTTTTATAACGCAATTTTAATACCCGCTATTCATATAGTAGATGTGTATTATAAGTATGTGTCTCCAGGAAATGTATGTAACAAGCGGAATAAGACATCTCCGACTAGAGATTATAAGAGATTGGGAGATAATTTATTTCGACAGCATTTGTTATTGTGCAAACGCACGCAGATAAAGTTTGTTTCAAACTTTTGCCATGCCTACTTTAGCCTTGCATAACGATTAAAATTCAATAACAAGCTGCATATTGGTACGGACAATAATAACTATAGTTTTTATGATATCTGTAAATTTGGTTGCGATCGGAAAAAATTGTGTAAGTTATTTAAAAACAAGTAAGAAAGCTACAGTCGAGTGTGCTCGACTGTGAGATACCCGCTACCCATTTTGAATAAAAGCAATATATTTTGCGGTATTATTCTCAAAATATACCAAATATACTGCAAAAATACTAAAAATATACCGAATGGTATATGTGGTATATCGATAAAGTACCGCATTCAAAATATACCATAGACGGCACAATATACCAGATTGTCAGCCAAAGCAACTAAGACCCCTAGTAAGTAGGCGTTTTTGCCCATACAAAAGTATTTCTTTAATAACTTCCACAATTTTTATCTGATCGCAACCAAATTTATAGGAATTATAACTAGTATTGTTATTATTGTATATACCAAAATTCGCAACTCTAGCTTTAAAATTACGCTTGTTATTCGATTTTTTTGATTTGCGGGGGCGGAAGTGGGCGTGGCAAAAATTTGAAACAAACTTGATCTGCGTGCAAACATAACAAATGTCGAAACAAAATTATAGCTCTATCTTTTATAGTCTCTGAGATCTAGGTGTTCATACGGACAGACGAACGGACACACAGACGGACAGACACACAGACGGACAGACGGACATGGCTAGATCGTCTCGGCTGTTGACGCTGATCAAGAATATATATACTTTATAGGGTCGGAGATGCCTCGTTCTACCTGTTACATACATTTCCTGCCGGCACAAAGTTATAATACCCTTCTACCCTATGGGTAGCGGGTATAAATATACCAAATGACGTATTTGGTATATCGATATAGTACAACATTCAAAAAATACCATAGACAGCACAATATACCAGATTGTCGGCTAAAGCAACTAAGACCCCTAGTAAGTAGACGTTTTTGCCCATACAAAAGTATTTCTTTAATAACTTCTACAATTTTTATCTGTTCGCAATTATATTTTGAGGAGTCATAAATACCATTGTTATTAGCTATAGCATTAAAATTATGCTTGTTTTTCGATTTGCGGGGGCGGAAGTGGGCGTGGCAAAAATCTGAAACAAAATTTATCTGCGTGCAAACATAACAAATGCTGTCGAAAAAAAATATAGGTCTATCTCTTATAGTCTCGGCTATTGATGCTGACCTTATAGGGTCGGAGATGCCTCGTTCTACCTGTTACATACATTTCTTGCCGGCACAAAGTTATAATACCCTTCTACGCTATGGGTAGCGGGTATAAAAATACTTTTGTATGGGCAAAAACTAAGTGTCTTACTTGAATTTGGTATATTTTGGACTCTATGGTATATGATATATGGTATATATATATTTGAATCTAGTACTATATCAATATATCAAATATAGCCTATGGTATATTAATTTGGTATATTTTAAAATCAATACCGCACTGTTTTATTTAAAATGGGATGCGGGTATCTCAAGGCCAATCACATTCAAATATAGCTTTCCTACTTGTGTTCTTTATGTAGTATATAAAACAAGAGCGATAAGGCTGAACAAATATATGAGGTAAGCGTGGTTCAACAAAGTCGCGTTGAGTAGTTTTGTTGAGTAACAACTTAAATTTTAATGTCGATCTTTTCAGTCTCTCGCTGTTGTTTGGATGAGTGCAACATAGACATTATGTTTTCCATCAGCAAACTTCTTTTTATATATGCACTTATACAGCTGATTGCGAAGCCATCAACAGCTAGGAAAAAATATCAAGGTCAGTTAATTCAGTTGTTTCTTCAAGCTGAATGTAGATCGTAAATTTGTGATCAGAGAACGATATTTGCGGTGGTCTCCACGGATTTCCTACTGGAACTTGTCAACTGGCCACAAAATGCACAACACTGAAGACATATTACGAGAAGAAGCGGATTGATCCACTGAATGTGCCCAGTTGTGGCTTCAAGAGACCCTTTGGCAAGGCGATGCTCTGCTGTCCCAAACCTTTTGAAAACCTAACAGAGGGTGAATCATACAAGTGAGTCTACAACAATTTGTGATTGTAAGAGATTGTTCCATAATTTTGTCATTCTTATGCAGCTTCACTGGAACTCATCTGGTTACTATGCGATACTACAAAAACAATAAAAGGGATGATTATGCGTACCGTTGTACGGGTGTTTTACTGTCCTCGTCGCATATTCTAGCGTCGAAGCAATGCGATGCAGAGAACGACGAGGATTTACCCAGCAAAGTAAAGTTGGGATCCCAAGATGCAAGAGTAAACGATGAATCAGATATTAAAATCGCTGTTAAGGTAAGCTGCTAAGTGCAACTAAATGTAGTAATGATATTTTTGAGTTAGACATTTCTGCACAGCAACCCACGAGATACAAAAATGATTTGGTGCTCATCGAGTTGAGAACGACACTTAACACAACACAGCTGGTGGGAAATGTTAGCATAGCGAAACTCTGTCATCCAGATGATCTGAAGGGGTACCCGAACTTCTTTGCTGCCGGTTATTCATACAGTACGGAAGAAAGTACGAATTTTTACTGGTAAATCTATCTATGTATCATTTATATCATATTGACTTGCTACAGACGAAAGCTGCACCAAATTCACGATGCAATTGCAAAACCTTAATCTCACCGAATGCAACAATGTGAAGGTGATGCGTCAAATCGAAGATTTGGCAACGGATCAGTCACATTTCTGCCTTCGCCCGTTACCCATATACAAGGACGGCGAAGAGTGCTCAAAGTGTTTGACCGCGACATCCAGCGTTCTTCATGTGCAGCGTATGGATGGCAGTCAGTGTGTGGCGGGCATTGCCACGCCCACAAGCAATGAATTCATCGAGGAGGACAGTCCATTGTACTTCACCAATATCCTGACAAATTCAGTCAGCGATTTCTTTAATGAAAACAATGTCGGCAGGACTAATTAGCACATGCAAATTCACGTAGAATATGAATGTCTTTTCAGGTTATACCCTATACCCATAGGGTAGAAGGAAAATGTATGTAACACGCAGTTGGAGTCATCTTCGACCCCCATAAGTAGTACTGTTTAACATAATATTTTTTTTATTATAATTCATTGTGTCGTCAGATATTAATTATAGATGTCTATTTTAATACACTTTAATATACACTGACTTACGTTTTCATTTCAATATTAATAAGGTATTGATATGGCAATAGTTGGAATATTCAGTATTAGGCATCAATATTTAAAAATTATTATTTTAAGAGAGAAGAAGATTCTTAAATTTAAAAGAATTTCCATCCTAAATGATTGAAGTTTCAAATCTTGTTTCAATAATTTTTAAATGTGTAATTCTTGTTTCCAGACTTTTTTTTAAGAGTGAAAAGATTTCAATCTTGATGTTTTTATTGTATATTTTATAACGATAATTGATGCTGTTTGTGTATTTCCTATATATAATATAATAAAATCTATTACTCATTTTCTTTGTTTGCCTATCTTTATCGCAGTGTAATAGAAAATAGCTCGGATTTTTGTTGCTGATGATTGAAACGTAATTTGACAGGATGAAACCATCAATAACATGAATTTATGCACTTACATCGCATTGTTTTAGCTTTAAAAAAAGGCTAGAACAACGTAGTGCTTAAAGCAAAGTTAGCGGAATAAAAAGCTAGTTTTAGACGGGAACTACTTACGATTACATTTCCTCTGTTACCAGATCGATGCTCTTACCAATCGCAGTCGCTGTCGACGTCGACGATGTTTGTTTCTCGATTCACGCTTCTCGCTTCTCGCTTCACGATCGACGCGATTCTCGATCTGCTCGATCGTCTCGATCGGTGACAGTTGAGCGCGAGCGAGGTGCCAGTCCAGTTCGTTGACGGAACACGACGGCCATGTCACGATTGTTGTGTGTGCTATTGACGCTTTATTGGCTCTTTCTGAGCCACACCAGAGGCTACTACAGTCTGGAGGGTGTGTGTGCTTCCCTCTCTCTCTCTCTCTCTCACTCTCTCTGTTAATAGTGCTTTTTTGTTTGTAGTGGGTGATCCATGTCCAACGCCTGACTATCGGAGCAGCTGCCAACCGGCGGAGGATTGCCAGACGCTGACGCATTTCATACAGCGGCGACAATTCGATGCGGATGCCATTGCCAGCTGTGGCTTCACTACACACGGTGAAAAAGATTTGCTGTCCCCCTCGACGCGGACAGCGTTGATTGGCGCCAAGGGAGCACCACAACAACAACAACAACAACTACCACTACCACGACCACAACAACAAGTGCACCGCGACCCGAGTGGATGGATATCTTTAAGACCGATCGCGATTATCTGCTGCATGCCAGAGCGATTACCTTGCCACCCAATCCCGATAGCATTGTGTTTCCCGGCCTCACATCGCGCACGAGAAGCGGACAGTGTCAGGCGCCGCTCTACGATGGCGATTGTCTGCCCATCTCCAAGTGTCGCAGCCTCGAGCTGCTGCTGCAACAGCAGCGTCTGAGGGATGAGGATGTGCACACCTGCCGACCCGGCACCGTGGAGGAGATCATCTGTTGTCCGGTCAGCTTGCCGCTACAGCCGCGCTCCCAGGACAGCGGGACATCCATTGAGCAGACGTCCGTTCAGCAGCTGTCCACACGCTCGGGCTTTGGCCAAGTGGCCCAGAGTTCGAGTTCGGGCAGTGAGGAGTTGCTGCAGCACAATCGCCATCTCGCTGCGCTGGCTTATCCCAATGCACGCTTCGATGGGCATTGGCATCGGTGCACAGCGTTGCTGTTGACGCCACAGTTGCTGTTGGCCTCCGCCGGCTGTGGGCGGCCAAGTCATGCGGTGTTTGGCGTCGCCGATTTGGCGGAGTTGGACGAGGACGAAGATGAACTGGCAGACATTACAGTGAGTTCAAGTGCGTGCTCTTTCAATTTCAACTATTTCACTTCACCCTTACTCTAGCGCATTTCGCTGTACCGTGAGGACTTGGCGCTGTTGAAGCTGCCGCTGCCGCCACAGCGTCGCGAGTTGGCCACAATTTGCAGCCACTTGGAGCAGACACGTTGGCAGACCACGGGACAGCTGATAGCCAGCGCCTGGGCCAAGGGCAATGGTGAGTGAGCAGATACTATACTATCATAAATCCATGTTCACTTTTGATTCCAAATTCTAGCCAGTGACTGTTTGCTCTATGAGCTGCCCATGCGTCTGCTGCCCACTTCTGCCTGTCGTGGCATCGGCAATTCATCTTCCATTCCGGATCTGCCATCACGTCACATGTGCGCTGAACCTCTGCAATCGGCTGCTCTCTCGGTTAGCCACAGTTCCAACAGCAGCGATCAATCTTGTCTGCCGTGTCCTGCTGTTGTCGGCAGCGTTTTGCATTTACAACGCCCCGATGGCGGACGTTGTGTGTTGGGCGTAGCCACGCCCACTGGCTCTGATTGTGCCGCCGATGTTATGTACTTTACGAGTCTAGTGGATCGGCAATTGGTGAAATTTGTCGAAGATCTGCGACTGAAGCCGTAAACTTACGTTTGCGCTCTTGTCCCACAAAATGTGATTAACTATTTTTATTTGCTCCGATGTACCATATAACTATACAAATACTACGTAATTAGTTTAAGCAGCATTTGCACAATTTGTACCTAAGCTTAAATAATGATATACTTTAAACAAAACAAAACTATTTTTATAAACTGGTTTTCCATCGGTCACTCGCAATGTCATTGTCTTCAGCAGCTTTATAACTATTTCAAGTTTAACTTTGCATTATTTGCTTTATTTTTGTTTTGAATTTTGAAAAAAAAAAAATGTTGCAGCTGAGTTAAGTTTTATGCCTTGGCACATTTTAGCTAAATTTTCACAATATTATATATTCAAGACAATATTCAAGAAATTTTGTACTTGCAGTAGAACTTAATTTCTTGAGCAACTTCATATAGTATTTTACTATGTTGTCAAAGTTGACTGAAAATTGCAGCTAAAGCGGTGAATTTTTTGTGGTGGGTAACTGTGGGAAATCCAATGTGCCAATGAGCTATATTTAGCTGTAAAAGTGCTCATCACAATGCTGCCAAAAAAAAAATGAAAAAAGCACAAATAAACATAACATCGCACGCTTTGAGGCGTCTTTGGCTAACTGGGGACAAACCCAACAATATTATTGAATTAATTCAAGCTGAGCTCTGCGCATTCAACTCTCTGTGCTTTCTGTAATTCCCTTGAATCATACTACAGCACTAGACTCGATTGTTGTTGTTGTTGTCTACAGGTTGTTTACTTTGCTAGTTGTGAGTGTGATTACGATTGCGATTACGATTACGATGGCGAGTCTCAGAGCTGAACTGAACTGAACTGAGCTGAGCTGAGCTGAGCTTGCGCTCTTGATTCTGTGAAATGCTAAAAAAGAAACCGGTTCGACGCTGCTATCAACAACAAACCTTAAGCAACAACAATGCTCGATGATCACGGCCTCATCGCACACTCTCTGTCTCTGATTCTCTGTGTCTCTATATGATACATATACAGTGAATACGGTGCATAGCTTCGCTTACTTTTGAGTTCTAATCTCAGCTTCAGTTGCCAAAGCGACGCGTTGCTGCGAGGTAGTCCGTTGCCCTAGGCCACAGCCTCCCCCCGTCCGTCCTCCAGTCCCTTCTCAATCGTCGTGAAGAGTCGTGACAGTCCCCGAGCTACCCGTTTTTTTTAGTTTTTGGTTTTTTTTTGCCAATCGCCAGGCACCGGTTTCAATTTGTTGTTGTTCTTACTGCTTTTTATTTGTCTTTCCATTTTTATTATTTTGTTGTCGCTCCCAGTGTCTGTTATACATTTTTCATGGCATTTTTGAATTCCTTTTTATTTTAGTGTTTTGTGTCAGTGTGTGTGTGTGTGTTTTTTTTTGTTTTAATCAAAGTGTGCATACATATATATATACAAATATATATAATTATCTACACAACTGCAACTACAACAAACTCATCGAGCGCTTCGCTTCTGGCTGTTATCAAGTTGCGTGTCAAAGGTGCGTTTGATAATTTCACTCAAAAAATAAATAAACTAAACAATGCTCAACTCTAACAAGATTAATCATACTCTTCCATATACTATATGTATTATTAGTTTTAAGCATACTCTTGTGGGGAAGTTTCATTACTGCAACTGACCGCTGTGACGTCAGTCGTTTCACTGAAAAAGCGATATGTGTGAAATTCATAAGTGACGACGAAGCTTATCAACTCTTAGAATTTTGTTGCTCTACAGAATCCGTAATGTCAAATGGCATTCGATTGTGCTTAGCTTTATTATATTTAACTTTGTTTTTTTAACTGTTAATAGCGAAATAATTTAGATTTATTTAATGCGGGTACATTCAATATGAAAATGTTGAAAATATTGATATTTACATTTTCTCTTTAATCTCACAAGTGTAGAAAAGAACACAGAATCATGCTGTCAACATTACACATAGAAGATAAGCTCTTAAGCTGCGATCACTATTCTACAATAATTCTTATTGAAACTCAGCAAATTCAGATTAACAATTCTTGTCATAAGGAAGTAAGAAAGCTGTGAGATACCCGCTTCTCATTTGGAATAAAAGCAAAAAAGTTCAAATTAATATACCACAGAAATACCAAACATATACCAACGCCCATATTTGGTATATTGTGTTACTACATGAAAAATATATCATAGAGTGCAAAATATACCAAATCTTCAGACAAAGCAACTAAGACCCGTTGTTAGCAGGAGTTTTTGCATATAAAAAAATGTTTTTTAAATAACTTCTATAATATTTAGCTGATCACATTCAAAATCATAAAGTCCATAGTTATTATTGTATCGCGACTTTAACTTACGCTTGTTATTCGCTTTATTTTGGATTTGCGGGGGCGGAAGTGGGCGTGGTAAACATTTTTGAAACAAACTTGATCGGAATGCAAATATAATAAGTGCTGTTGAACACAAATTATATTTCCATTTCTTATATTCTCTGAGATCTAGGTGTTCATACGGACGGACGGACGGACATGGCTTTATCTATATAGATTGAAATCTAGTTAAAAGAAGATCGACAAGTTGTATTCTATTCTTTAGAAAGTAATGCTTTCTTTCGGTGTAATAGTTTATGCATTTTATTTCGGTTCCACATAGATAAGTTTCTTTAGTATAATATTATCATTTACTATATTCTGAAAATATAGAAATGTCTTTGATAAACCATACTTTAATAATTTAAATGTCAATAGTTTTTCTTATCATTTTCTATGATTCATTGTCGAAAACATTGAGAGATACCATATGGCTGAAGACTACACACACTTATCTACTGTATGTGTTGACCGAGCATTACAGCTACAACAAAAGAAAAAGATAATCTGTTAATTAGCTGAGACGTGTTGTACAAATGTTTTCCATTATTGTTTTCAATTGTTCCCCACTTAATGAAACGCATGTTAGATAAACGATTTAACATTCGAATATCTTGCGAAAATTGCGAAATAAGCAACCGAATTTGGAGAGTTTAAGATCTGACAGATAGACAGAGAAATGCTGCAATAAAATTGTCAGTGAATCACTCGCGTATATTTCACAAAACACTTAACTTATTAGTGGGAAAATTCCATGGTAGGTATTGGGCTTTTGATTTGGTCTTACACTAGTCAAAGAACTGACGTCCAGAGTTGCAGATTAGAGAGGACTTACGCTTGACAGTTTTGCTATTTATTTTTATTTCATATATTATTATTATTGATATATGGGTCAATGGCAGGTTCATTATTATCAGCAAAAGTGTCTCTATTCATTCGCTCTCTGTCTTTGCATCTATCTCTTTTTCTTTTTTTTTAAATGGAACACATTATATACGAGTTCTATTGCTTTATCATTTCTTTGATTCTTTCAAGAATGAGCTAAAACGTTTTTTGGGATTTTGTTTTACATACAATTTCAATTCCCTCAAGATCCAATCGAGCGAAGCACATTCACTATTGTCGCTTTACTATCTGCAAAATATGCGCGCAATCCACAAGTAATTAACCTACTTACCCACAAAAAAACCAAACGAAAAAATTGCTCTGATTCTGATAACAAGAAATACATA